>NW_019154150.1:6232719-6541041 GCF_002288905.1 Enhydra lutris kenyoni
AGCAGAGAGCCCGATACGGGGCTCGATCCCAGGACCCTGGGATCATGACCCGAGCCGAAGGCAGAGGCTCTAACCCACTGAGCCACTCAGGCGCCCCAGGAATTGGAATTTCTTAAGATTCCCCTTCGGGTATGTACCCACCCCCCAGCATTTATACCCATACCAGGCTCTCAGTGTTTGTTGAATCTAAATTAAAGCACGTTTGTCTCTTGATTTATCACAAAACTTATGTACTAAAACCATGCAAAAGAAGGGTTCTAGGCTGATAATTTCAAACAGGATTTTCATTTACTTGAATGGCTGACAGTAGCGCTTTGGGCTGCACAGCTCCAAGAAATAATAGTGTGTTGTATTACCCACTCCCTCAGTTTAGAATAACTGTTTTTGGGTATATGTCTAGAAGTAGAAATATTGGATTATACTTCTGTCTTGTCTCCCTCACTTGATCTAGGATTAATCAGTATCTTTAATTTTGTCATTTGTTCCCCTCCCTTTTTGAAGGGAAATAGTATTATTATTTATATAATTAAATAAAAATAACCTGATATTTCTCTTTGGGTTTCTATCTCGTGCATTTATTTAGCTTTGCTGTTGTTTGACAACATTTCTGATTTAAACTATTTGGAAAATTAAACCTACTGAATTGAATGAAACTCCAGCCAATGTGACAACTTGAGTGTGATTTTATTGACATCACATTAGTTACTCAGATATGTTAAACCACTTGTGATTCAGATGTGAAAAGAGAGAGTGAGAAAGAGAATGGGAAAATGACCCTAAAGGTTCTGGGTTTTATTTTATTTTATAAAATAAAATTTTATAAACCTTTTAAAATTTCTGGTTTTGTTTTTTGTTTTTGTTTTTGTTTTTTAAAGATTTTATTTATTTATTTGACAGAGAGAAATCACAAGTAGGCAGAGAGGCAGGCAGAGAGAGAGGAGGAAGCAGGCTCCCCGTTGAGCAGAAAGCCCGATGCGGGGCTCGAACCCAGGACCTGGGATCATGACCTGAGCCGAAGGCAGCGGCTCAACCCACTGAGCCACCCAGGCGCCCCTTAAAATTTCTGTTTTAGGACTTCGAAACACCCTAAAATTTAAGCTTGGTCTTAGCCCCAAATTTGCTTTTTAGAGTTTCTGTTTTTCTACCTGTTAAAAAATGTTATTTTTGTTTTTGGTTTTTGTAATATTTTGATGTTTTATACTTTCATATTTATATATTTAATGTTTTTATTTTTGCTTTTTTATTTTATTTTTTTTTTAAGATTTTATTTATTTATTTGACAGAGAGAGATCACAAGTAGACAGAGAGGCAGGCAGAGAGAGGGAGGGAAGCAGGCTCCCTGCCAAGCAGAGAGCCCGATGCGGGACTCGATCCCAGGACCCTGAGATCATGACCTGAGCCGAAGGCAGCGGCTTAACCCACTGAGCCACCCAGGCGCCCCTGCTTTTTTATTTTATATGTACCTTTTAGAAGGTACACTTTTGCTTTTATGTTTTAAAGGACCTGAATGGAGGGGTGCCTGGAGGCTGAGTCGGTTGAGCAGTCTGCCTTTGGCTCAGGTCATGATCCCAGAGTCCCAGAATCGAGCCCTGTGTCAGGCTCCCTGCTTACTGGGGAGCTTGCTTCTCCCTCTGCCCCTCCCCTCTGCTCATGGTTTCTCTCTCCCTCTCTCAAATAAATAAATGAAATCTTTTAAAAAATAAATAAAAGACCTGAATGGAGGCATTTGAATTCCTAAGGAAGTGCTGAGGAGCAAATTGAAATATAGCTCTAGTTTTCTTCTCTTCTTTCTTTATGGTTTTCTTATTCTACTGAAATGACCCTTGGCCAAGATATAGGCTAAGTTGAAAGATGTCTAAATGGAAATTCAGGAAATCATTTGTCTGTAGCTCCATATTAAATCTTGACATTTGCTATATCAGATTCACTCACCATATTCTTTAGGAATGTGTTGGCTTACTATTGGGTCTTTAGTTACTACCCCATGTGAATTTTAGAATCAGTTAGTCAAGTTGCACTAGAAAATCGGGGCTTTTATTGGAATTACATTGAGTGTCCTCTTTTTTTTTTTTTTTTTTCCATTTTATTTTACTTTATTTGTTTTCAGTGTTCCAAAATTCATTGTTTATGCACCACACCCAGTGCTCCATGCAATATGTGCCCTCCAAAATATCCACCAGGAGGCTCACTCAACCCCCAACCCTCTCCCCTCCAAAACCCTCAGTTTGTTTCTCAGAGTCCACAGTCTCTCATGGTTTGTCTCTCCCTCTGATTTCTCCCAACTCACTTCTCCTCTCCATCTCCCAATGTCCTCTTTGTTATTCCTTATGCTCCACAAGTAAGTGAAACCATATGGTAATTGACTCTCTCTGCTTGACTTATTTCACTCAGCATAAACTCTTCCAGTCCTGTCCATGTTGATAAAAAAGTTGAGTATTCATCCTTTGACGGAGGCATAATACTCCATTGTATATATGGACCATATCTTCTTTCTCCATTCGTCCGTTGAAGGGCATCTTGGTTCTTTCCACAGTTTGACAACTGTGGCCATTGCTGCTATGAACCTTAGGGTACAGATGGCCCTTCTTTCCACTACATCAGTACCTTTGGGGTTAATACCCAGTAGTGCAATTGCAGGGTCATAGGGAAGCTCTGTTTTTCTTAAGGAATCTTCACACTGTTTTCCAAAGTGGCTGCACCAACTTGCATTCCCACTAACAGTGGGTTCCCCTTTCTCCACATCCTCTCCAACACATATTGTTTACTGTCTTCTTAATTTTGGCCATTCTAACTGGCATAAGGTGGTATCTCAATGTGGTTTTGGTTTGAATCTTGAATCTCCCTAATTGCTAATGATGATGAACATTTTTTCATGTGTCTGTTAGCCATTTGTATGTCTTCTTTGGAGAAGTGTCTGTTCACGTCTTCTGCCCATTTTTTGACGTGATTATCTATTTTGTGTGTATCCTCTTTTGGGGGAGAAGACTTGATATCTTTATAATGACTTCTTTTACCCATGAAAATTGTTTGTTTGTTTTTTTTTAAGATTTTATGTATTTATTTGAGAGAGGGAAAGTGAGTGAGTGAGTGAGTGAGCACCAGTGGAGGGAGAGGGAGAGTGAGAAGCATGCTCTCCGCTGATCAGGGAGCCAGATGTGGGGCTCGATCCCAGGACCCTGGGTTCATGACCTGAGCCGAAGGCAGATACTTAACCGACTGAGCCACCCAGGTGCTCCTATGTTTTCTTTAATGTGTTTCATTAATGTTTCATTATTTTCTCCCAATAGGTCTTAAACACGTTTTGTTAGATTTATTTTCATAGTTAAGAGTATAAATGCTATTTATTATTTTTAAAATTATGCTTTCTGATATATTGAAATGAAATGGCATTTTGGATATTGATTTTGTGGCCAACCTGCTTATAATTCAAAACATTTTTTCTGCAGTTGATGGATTCTTTTAGGTTTTCTCTACATATGGTAGTCCCTCCTCATATCCATGGGGGGACACATTTCCAAGACACCCTAGCAGATGCTGGAAATAGCAGAGAGTACCTATATATATGTATACGGTGTTTTTCCTTATACATACATACCTATGATAAAGTTTAATTTATGTTAGGCACCATAAGAAATTAACAGTAATAATAAGGCAGAACATTTATAACAATATACTATAATAAAAGTTACGTGAATGTGGTCTCGCTTAAAATCTCCTTGTACTATACTTACCCTTCTTGTGATGATGTGGGATGAAGTGATGAGATGAAGTGAGGTTAATGATGTAGGCATTGTAACATAGTGTTAGGCTATTATTGATTTCTGAAGAGGATTATCTACTTCTGAACCACATTTGACCTTGGGTAATTCAGGCTGTGGAAGGCAAAACTGGGGATAACAGGGGACTATTGTATAATACTACCAGACAATGAAGATAGTATTCCTCCTGTTCTTTAGTTTTGCTTGGTTTGGGTGCATTGGCTAAGACACTTAGGATGAGGTTGAGTAAAAGAGTGTGGGCATTGAGTTGTTCTTTTGTTTCAAGGGTATGTTCATTTCACTATTAGGAATCACACTTCCTGAGTTTTTTTTTTTTTTTTTTAACTTTTTACTATAAAGAATTTTGAACATACATAAAGGTAGGCAGAATAAAATAACAAATCCATTCACAACACTCATCCGTCCATGGCTAATCATGCTCATCATTTTGTCACAAATCACAGATACATTGTTTCATCAATGAAACTTTTTATTTAGTGTCTTGAAGATAAGTATTTTTTAAAAAAATTGTTGGTGTGCATGGGTGGCTCAGGCAGTTAAGGGTCCAACTCTTGACCTCAGCTCAGGTCTTGATCTCAGGGTCTTGACTTAAAGCCCCAGTTGGTTTCCCAACTGGGCATGGAGCCTACATTTAAAAAATATATATATTAAAAAATTGTTAACCTCACTACCATTATCAAATGTAAAAAAAATTCCTTGATATCAAATATGCAGGGTCAAATTTCCAATTTTTAAGATATTATACAAATTTTTAAATTAGTCATTTTATTTATTTGTTTATTTTAGTGGGCTCCCACCCAGCATTGAGGTCAGTGTGGGGCTTGAATTCACAACCCTGAGATCAAGACCTGAGCTGAAACCAAGAATTGAACACTTAACTGACTGAGCTACCCAGGCACCCCTTTAATTATTTCAAGAAAAATCAGGATCCGCATAAGATTTCCACATTGTGATTCATTAATATATTAGTTTCCTGTTGCTGCTGTAACAAGTTACCACACACTTAGTAGCCTAAAACAACATAAAAGATTTATTTTCTTATAGTTTTAGAGCTCAATTTCTAAATGGGTTTCATTGGGATAAAATCAAGGTTTCAGCAAGATTGTATTCTTCTAAAGATGCATTCTTCTAAAGAACTTCAAGGTGATGATTGTCCATATTCTGGAAACTGCACGCATTTCTTGGCTTTATGGCCTCTTCCTCTGTCTTCAGAGCCAGCAGTATAGCACCTTCAGATCTTTCTGACTACTGCTTTTATTATTGCAGCTCTGCCTCTTCTCCTGCCTCTCTTTTATGAGGGATCTTGTGATATATTGGGCCCAGGATAACCCAGAGTAATTTCTCCATTTTAAGACCTTTACCACATCTTTAAAGTTCTTTTTACCGCATAAGTAACATACCCACAGGTCTTAGAGGTTAGGGTATGGACACCTTTAGGTGTCTTTCTTTGAATTTGTTTCTCCTTCAGTGTCTCTTTTTAAAAATTCCTGGATTTTATTTGTAGATTTTTAAAAAATTCTTGATTTTATTTGTAGAGTTTCCCACAGGTGTGCTTTGCTGATTTCATGCCTATGATGTTAGTTCCTCTCTATTTCCTATAAATTGGTAGTTGGACCTATAGCTTGGTCAGATTCAGTGCCGCCCCCCCCCCCCGACCCCAGGAGGCACATAATGTCAAGAAAGCACATAAGGTGTGACAGTATCTTTTTATGGTGTTAGCAACCATTAATGTTCAGTGTTTAGATCCCTTAATTCATTAAGGTTTGCAAAATGATACTTTAATTTTGTCGTTCCCTCACGTATTAATTAGAATCCTTTTATAAAGAGAAGCTTGGACCATTTACTTCTATTTGGTTACTCATTGGCATAGTTTATAATAGAAAGGCAGACATACCTCATTTTGTTTGCCTTACATTATTGTGCTTCATAGATACAGCATTTTTCACAAATTGAAGGTTTGTGGCAACCATACATTAAACAAGTCAATTGGTGCCCTTTTCCCAACAGCATTTGGTTACTTGGTTATCACAATGTTACATTTTGGTAATTCTTGCAGTATTTCTGATTTTTTTGTTATAATGTGTTAGGATGATCTGTAATCAGTGATCTCTAATGTTACTATTGTAATTGTTGGAACCACACCCATTCAAAATGGCATACTTAATCAATAAAAGTGTTCTTACTACTCCACTGACCAGTCATTTCCTGTTTTTCTCCCTCTCCCTGTTTCTTGAGACACAACCATATTGAAATGAGGCCAGTTAATAGCTGTACAATGGCCTCTAAATGTTCAAGTGAAAGAAAGAGTTGTGTGTCTCTCACATTAAATCAAAAGCTAGAAATGATTAAGCTTAGTGAGGAGGGCAAGGCAAAAGCCGAGACAGGCCAAAAGCTAGGCCTCTTGTGACAAACAGCCAACTTGTGACTGCAAAGGAAAGGTTCTTGAAGGAAATTAAAAGTGCTACTCCGGTGAACACACAGATGATAAGAAAGCAACATGGCTTTATTGCTGATAAAGAGACAGAGTTTTCGTGGTCTGGATAGAAGATCAAAGTGACCACATCACTACCTGAAGCCAGAGCGTTGTCCAAGGCCCTAACTCTCCTCAGTTCTGTGAAGGCTGAGATTGGTGAGGAAGTTGCGAACGTTTGAAGCCAGAAGTTGGTTCATGAGATTTAAGGTTCACTTAACAATGAACGGTGGAGCAGCGAAGTGCTGGTACAGAAGTTCCAACAAATCATTCAGAAGATCTAGCTAGGATGATGCATGAAGGTAGCTACACTAAACAGATTTTCAATGTAGACGGAACAACTTTATATTAGGAATAAGATGCTATCTAGGACTTTGACAGCTAGAGAGGAGAGGTCAATGCTTGGCTTCAAACGACAGGGTGACTCTCTTCTTATGGGATAATGAAGCCTCTTGACTTCAAGGTGAAGCCACTGCTTCACTTACCATTGTGAAAATCCTAAGGCCCTTCAGAATTATGCTAAATCTACTCTCCTGTTGCTCCATAAATGGAACAAGAAAGCCTGGGGGAGAGCACATGTATTTTCAACATGGTTTCCTGAATACTTTAAACCACTGCTGAAACCTACTGCTAAGGAAAAAAAGATTCCTTTCAAAATACTACTGTTCATTGACAATGTGCCTGGTCACCCAAGAGCTGCAATGGGGATGTACAATGAGAGTTACTGTTGTCATCCTGCCTGCTAACACAATATCCATTCTGCAGCCCATGGATCAAGGAGTAATTTTTTTTTTAAAGATTTTATTTATTTATTTGACAGACAGAGATCCTTAAGTAGGCAGAGAGGCAGGCAGAGACAAAGAGAGGAGGAAGCAGGCTCCCTGCAGAGCAGAGAGCCCGATGTGGGGCTCAATCCCAGGACCCTGGGATCATGCCTGAGCCAAAGGCAGAGGCTTTAACCCACTGAGCCACCCAGGCGCCCCCTCAAGGAGTAATTTTGATTTTAAAATCTTATTTAAGAAACATACTTCATAAGACTATAGCTGCCATAGATGGTGATTCTGTGATGGATGTGGGCAAAGTAAATTGAAAGCCTTTTGTAAAGGATTCACCCTTTTAGATGCCAGGAACATTCCTGATTCTTGGGAAGAGATCAAAATATCAACATAAACAGGAGTTTGGAATTTGATGGCTTTGAGGTGTTCAGTGGAGGGCATAATTGCTGATGTGGTAGGAATAGCAATAGAACTAGAATCAGAAGTGGAGTCTTCTCTGCACAGTAATTTTTATATCTTGATCTAGTCCCAATGATTTATTTTTGCTTTTGTTTCCCTTGCCTCGGGAGACATATAGAGGTTGCTACAGCCAGTATCAAAGAAGTTAAACCTATGTTCTCTCCTAGGACTTTCATGGTTTCAGGTCTTACAGTTAGGTCTTTGATCATTTTGAGTTTATTTTTGTGTAAGGTGTAAGACAGTGGTTCAGTTTTATTCTTTTGCATGTTGCTTTTTAGTTTTCCCAACACCATTTGTTGAAGAGACTGTCTTTTTCCCACTGGGTATTCTGGTGGGTTAAATAGTGATGGCTATTAAAGAATGTATCTGTAGTGATAAGCACAGAGTGATGTAAGTGTTGAATTACTACATTGTACACCTGAAACTCATATAACACTGTATGTAAACTAACTGGAATTAAAAAAAACCTTAAAAAAAAGAAAGAAAAGGATCCTAAAAATGTGATTCAGTTGCTACAGTTTCATGATAGAACTTGAGCACATGAGGAGTTGCTTCTTATGAATAAGGAAATAGTTTTTCTTGGGCTGGGACTACTCCTGGTGAAGATGTTGTGAAGATTGTTGAAATGACAGCTAAAGATTTAAAATATTACATATATTTAGATGATAAGCAGCATCAGAGTTTGAGAATATTGACTTCAATTTTGAACGAAATTCTGTAGGTAAAATGCTATCAAACAGCATCACATGCTACAGAGAAATCGTTCATGAAAGGAAAAGTCAATTGTGGCAAACTTTATTGTCTTATTTTTAAGAAATTGCCATAGCCACCTGAGCCTTTAGCAACCACCACACTGATTGGTCAGCAGCCATCAACATTAAGGCAGGACCTTCCACCAGCCAAAAGATTACAACTTGCTGAAAGCTCAGATAATGGCTAATATTTTTTAGCAGTATTTTATTTTTAAGGTATTCACTTTTCTTAAGACATAATGATATTGCATGCTTACTACAGCAAAATACAGGGTAAACATGACTTTTATATGCACTGGGAAATGAAAAAATTCACTTGACTCACTTTGTTGCGATATTCCCTTTATTTCAGTGGTCTGGAACAGAATCCACAGTATTTCTGAGGTATGCCTGTAGTTCATATGATTCTTTCCTTTCATTTACTAATTGTCAAAATATTAGGGTGGTCTTTTAAGCATCTTCCAATATTGGCCAAATAGTTTTTATCATTATGAATTTTTGCATTTAAACATATCTAGTGTGTTTTAAGACAGTGCAGTTATTATCCTTGTTAATATTTAAATGTTGTATCTTGACATGACCCTAGTAATCTCTTATAGCATATTCACTAGCTGGTATCACAAAATGTCCTATTTCCTGCTTCTATCCTGGAATCAGCCACTTCTCTTGTTCTTTTTAGTGGGAAATAGTATATATATGAGTGCTAGTGGAACTTGGTGTTACTTGTTCATAGATTTTTTTCAATGAACAGGATAGGTTTTATCTTAATTTTGAAGAAAAATATATCATGAGTTCAAAGTGATTCTAATTTAGTTTCAGGACTGCATTTTTTTTTTTTATACTACTTCTGTATGTCTTCTATCTCCTTCAATCAAAAAGATTTCTAAAAGTGTTGAAGTTTCTTTTTTAAAGAGTTTAGTGTATGTTCTTAGGGTATATCCCCCTGGAGAGAGATAATCAAAGTACTGTAGTTTAAAGTCACTTGAAATAGTCTTCTGTGTGGTTATAATACTAATTTAGTATGTGTTTAGGTTCACTTATTTTGTTTTCAATGAAATAGTGTATTCAAAATAGTCTGGCTTCCTTCTCTATTCCTAATAGTCTGTTCCTAACCATAAAATTTTTTTCCTGATCATTATTCCATTTCTGTTATTTTTTTTTAATATTTATTTATTTGACAGAGAGAGTCACAGCGAGAGAGGGAACACAAGCAGGGGGAGTGGGAGAGGGAGAAGCAGGCTTCCCGCTGAGCAAGGAGCCCAATGTGGGGCTCAATCCCAGGACCCTGGGATCATGACCTCTGCCAAAGGCAGACGCTTAACAACTGAGCCACCCAGGTGCCCCTCCATTGCTGTTATTTTTAGTAAATGTTTCTAACTATATCTACTTGTAGTACTCTCTGTATATATACGCATTGTCCCAACTTGGCTTGTTTCACTTAACAATATATCATGGAGGTACACCTGGGTGGTTCAGTTGGTTAAGCGTCTGGATCTTGATTTTGGCTTAGATCATGATCTCAGAGTCATGAGATCAAGACTCGAGTGGGGCTCTACACTCAGCAGGGAGCCTGCTTGAGATTCTCTCCCTCTCTCCCCCTGCTCACTCTCTCTCACTAAAATAAATATATCTTAAAACAATATCGTGGAGGTTATTACGTAGCAGAATTAAGGTAGTCCTCATTGTTATTTTTAAAGTGTTATGGTACCCTATATTATGGGTATACTATAGTTTATTAAACCTGTCTCATATTGATGTTTGGATAGTTTCTGGTCTCTTACAATGAATATTATTTACATGTTCTTTAACAATTTTGTTGGTGTATCTTGGGGATAGATTCCTAAGTGAGATCTTACCAAGTATGCATGTTTTTCCTGCTTATTTGAGATACTGCTTTTATCATCTATAAAGTCTATCAAGTCTGTGAGTCTATTTGTAGATTTTTCAATTATGTTTTAACAGCTTTATTGGTATAATTTACATACTACACAATTTAGTCAACTGAAGTGTACAGTTCTTTGATTTTTTAAGTATATTTACAGATATGCACAACCATCAGCACAGTTAATTTTAGAATATTTCCATCACCTCAAGAAGATCCCTGTACCCTTTTGGAGATATGACCTTATCCCCCCACATTCCCTAGTTCTAGGCAACCACTAATTTGCTTTCTATCTTTATAGGTTTGCCTATTCTGGACATTTCTTATAAATTTAATCATACAACATCTGACCATATGTGACTTATTTGGTTTCACTTACAATGTTTTCAAGGTTCATTCATGTTGTAACATACACCAATCAGTTCTATTTAAGACCACATTTTTTATTGAGTGCATATATCACATTTTCATTATCCATCAGTTGAAGGACATGTGGGCTTTTGCACTTTTTAGCTATTATGAATAATGCTGTAATGAACATTGGCTTTCAGGTATCTGTGTGTGTCCTACTTGAATTCCTTTGGATATATACCTAAGAGTGGAATTAATTATTGGTCACTCAGTGTTTTTGTAACACCCTTCACTTTATACCTTCCCTTTTTTCCTGTGCTTCATACAGGGTTTTTCTCCATGTTCTCGTCTCCAATGGTAAACCTCCTTACACTGTCCTTGCTAACCTAGATGTGGGGAGTGGGAGTGTTCTCTGTTTTTCTGGTCCAGCTTCAGTCTTAGGAGCCCTTTGTTCTTGAGTCTGGGGGATGAGACTTTAACAGAAATCCTGCTTCTCCTCAACTGTAGACTTCTAATCATTTGAGCCCAGGAAGATTTTCTGCTTCTCCCTCTGAAGTAGAGAACTTTTTTTCTTTTCTTTTTGCTCAGCAGCAGTGAGTTTTTACCTGTGTCCTAAGGTGACAGTTTTTGTCTTTCTCTCAATAGCTTTATATCTTTATTTCTTACGAGTATGGGAAAGGAAAGGTTTGTGCCTTTCCTACATAGACAGCTGCCTCCCTCTGTCAGACCTGTACAACCAAGAGATACTTTTTCCAATTTCGAGTGTCCAGTGGAGGTTTGTGGAGAAAGAGCCTGTAAATGGGTGTCTCTCCTTTTGTGTCTCTGGCTACTGGGATTATGTATTTTCATGCTAACCTACGTCCAGCTATTAACAATGAATTAAATATAGTTGAACTCTTAACCCACTTGTATCACATTTTCATTTTCCTTCTGTCCACAGTCACATGTGTCCTATTGCTTATGTCCCATCTCTCCTTGGGGACATCTGTCTTTCCTTAAATTTCAGGCTAGTTGATTATCCTACAACTGATGGATTTCTGATGGATTCAAGAATAGATATGGTTCTATAGATTATTTGGCTTTTTCTTGTTACAGTGGGAGTGGTATTGTTTTCCGGTGTCTGTTATCCTAGACAAAAGCTGGAATTTCTGTGTAATTAAAGGTGCTGTTATTTTAACTTTCATTTAGGAAACATTTCAACATTATAGGAAAGTTGCGTGTATAGTCCGTAAACTTCTTTGTACCCATCACCTAATTTACCATTTATTAACATGGTAACTTGCTATCTTCCTGCCATATTTATACATCATCATTATTATTATTATTATTGAACCATTTGAGAACAGGGTGCCCTAATCTTATGATCCTTTATCGCCTGAACACTTCAATGTCCTTATTTTTTTTAAAAACTTGATAATATATGAAGATCTTTGTATGTCAGTGATTATAATTGATATGAAAGAAGGCATTGGTACTTAGTATTCATCAAAATTTCTTTCTGTCTGTAGGTATCATTAATGGGATTGGAAATTTTAAGTGCCTTTGTGGACAGATTATCAACACGATTTAAGTCCTATGTAGTAATGGGTAAGTTAACTTTACTTAAAAATTATTGTAGGTTTTGACATACTGACTTTTTCCCCCCCTCATCATTTTTAATAGAATTCTTTCTCTGTGAATGCAAAAATGTAATTTTGTATAACCCAGAGATCTACTTAGCATTTTAGGTTGCCTAGACATAAAAGATTTTAAGCCTATTTAAATATTTCCTTTGAGACAAAAAAAAAAGCATAAAACACACTAAATATACTGTTGATAGATTTTTACTTCATATTTAAAAATGTTTTACTGTAACTTATTTTTTTGTAACATTAAAAATTTATTACAGCACGACTTTTTCTTTCTTTTTAATTATTCGTTTATTTTCTTCCCTTTAAAAATTTTTATTTAAATTCCAGGTAACATGCAGTGTAATATTGGTTTCAAGAGTAGAATTCAGTGATTCATCACTTACATAGAACACCCAGTGCTCATCATAACAAGTGCCCTTCGTAATACCCATCACCCATCTAGCCTACCCCCAACCCACTTCCCTCCATCAACACTCAGTTTGTTCTCTGTTGTTAGAATCTCTTGTGATTTGTTTCCCTCTCCTTTTTTCCTTCCCTTCTCATATGTTCATCTGTTTTGTTTCTTAAATTCCACATGTAAGTAAAGTCATATGGTATTTGTCTTTCTCTGACTTAATTCACTTAACATAATATACTCTGGATCCATCCATGTCATTGCACATCGTAACGATATCATTCTTTTTGATGGCTGAGTAATATTCCATTATATACAGACTCACGTCCCCCGCATCATCTTTATCCATTCATCAGTTGATGGACATTTGGGCTTTTGCCGTAGTTTGACTATTGTTGATGATGTTGCTGTAAACATCATGGTGCATGTCCCCTTTCGAATCACTATGTTTGTATCCTTTGGGTAAATACCTAGCAGTACAGTTGCTAGGTCATAGGGTAGCTCTATTTTTAACTTTTTGAGGACCCTCCATACTGTTTTCCAGAGTAGCTGCTCCAGTTTGCATTCCTACAGCACCACTTGTTAGACTATATGTGAAGGACTTGTTCTTTTGTTGCTAGTCTGTTGCAGATGAATATTTTGTAAAATACAATGAAAGCAAATTACAGCAAAGTGAAAGGGAAAAAAATTCAAGGCCCAGTTTTTTGTTATTAGATTCAGTAAATAAAATTATTTTGGTCAGATTGTTTTTAAACTTTTATGTTATAAACACTCTCAATTTTTTTTTACCACAGTTTGTAGACTGGTCTGGGCTGCCAGCCATACTTTGCGGTGCACTTACAGTAGTGTGTTTGTAGTACAGTACAGTATACTAATACAGTGCTTTTCTTTGTGTAGTGGTTAGGGTTACGTTGGTTTTGACCTGCTTTCTAAACCTGAGTGACCTTCATGTGTCTTTTGGAGTGCTTTGATGAGTACATTTGGTTCCTGTTATGTAGAAATATCTAAGGGGGGAAGAAAAGAAATATTTAAGGGAAACTTCAGATGTTTGTGATTTTTCTTTAATGAATTAATGCTTCATAATGCTACACTTATTTTTGAATTATCTTTGGTCAGCTTTTTATTCATGTTTGGTATCATACTGCTTCTTTTTATTTTTATTGTTTAGCTATCCTTTTGGCAGAAGCATCTTAGTGAGTTTCCCTTTATTATTCCCTTTTTAATCAATACCTGCTTCTAATTACGTATCTTGCTTATTTTTTTTAACACAAGGAGGGCTAGATGGGGTTTGATGATCCGACTGGTCATAGTTTGTTGCCTCCCAGGACTGTCCTGCTTTCAGAACTTCTGTTTGGTTGTCCTTTGGTGTTCTGATTCTCTCAGCACGTATGTCCCTTCTGCCTCTCAGTAGCCTTATTTATCAGTGATCTTTAGCAAGTACTCTTTTCCACTTTAGCTAATCAGAAACTTGCTCACTGTTGCTAGTTCTGGCCTAATTTGTTCCTAATTTGTGCTGTTCTTTCTTTTTGAAATCCTCTCCTCTTGGGGCACCTGGGTGGCGTAGTCAGTTAAGTGTCCAGCTCTTGGTTTTGGCTTAGGTTGTGTGATCTCAGGGTCCTGAGATTGAGCCCCACATCAGATTCCATGTGGAGTCTGCTTGGGACACTTTCTGCCCCTCCTCTCTTCTCTCTCTCTCAAATACATAAATCTTTAAAAAAAAAAAAAAAAAAAAGAAAGAAAGAAAGGAACTCCTGTTATTCTCTTTAAAAGATTTACTTCAGGTTCCAGTATCTGGGAGCTTTTCATATTAATCTCACCCTACACTGAAGTTTTCTTTACTCCATGATTCTTATACCCTTAAATACTTAATAAATTGTATTAAATTGCTTTTATTCATATTTCATATGTGTTCTCCATATATCTACATAGGCTTATATGTGTAATTTTTTTATCTTCTTATTTATTCTTTTTGTGCATTAATATTAGGCAGTATCATTTCTACTTTGAACCCTTCATACATGTTCATCATTTTCCTTGGTGAAACTTGAACTTGTTAATAGATGAGAGTCAGTGTGATATAATAGGAAAATTTTATCACTACTTTTCTACCATATATTGCCTACTTGTCATCCATTTATTAGGCCTTATCTGCTTTACATATATGAGAGATTATCCTTACACTGTTTCTAATTTGTATGGTAGCTCTGTAAGTTAGGCAGTATATCTGTGTACTCTGAAGGAGGTATGGTACTAAACCAAGAGTCCCAGAGTTAACTTTCTTGTTTTACTCTGTCTTAGAATTTAGCCAAACCATGTTAGGAGCCTTTCTGTAAAAGGAAGGAATTGAATGAAATTATGTGTGGAAGGTTTGTTTTTTTTTTTTTAAAGTAATGTAATCCTAGATATATGTAACTTGATGTGAGTGAGATATATATATGTATATACATATATATACATATATATTTATTTTAGTGCATTTAGGTTATTATAGCTATTTTTACCTTTTTATGTTAAAAGTGAAGTTTCAGGAAAATTGAGATACATGTTCACTTACAGACGAAGTGCCAGAAAGAGTATGGGCTCTATTGATGTAGCTCTTTAATATGAAAGATTTAAATTTTCTTTTGTGGCCACATGTACTGTGGAAAAATAAGCTTTTCAAACAAAAAATATTCAGTATACATTTAACACTGATTACCAACCCTGGTTTTATGATAACTGAATTCAGTAAGGGATCTCATATTTTACAAATTTTAAGTAGATAGTTTTAATCGAAAATGGAATTACAGAAAGAGTATTAGAATAGTTGTGCTACCTGGCCATCAGTTTGCATCTTGTAAAATGGTATGCATTCCATACAGTGCTAAGAGAAGAAAACATACCAGCTGTGCTTTAAACTTCTTCAGTGTTCTACTGTTCAAATTCCAGTCTGATATATTCATTTGTTTAACAAGTTCTTATTGTTTATAGGATAAAAACTCTGTTTTGGATTCCTGTAACTATCTATTGTAATAGTCATCACATTAAATGGTAAAATTCAGTGGTCATCATATTATATACAGATTTTTAGGATCCTTTAACTGTTGACTCTTCCAAATGCTTATTACAGGCTTAACACAGGTTTTTTTGTTTGTTTTACCATTTTACCTCATCCTCTCACTAGGCATGTGAGGAATAGGCCTGCATCCTTCTTATTTCATAGACAAGGGAACTTTGAAATGCAGAGAATTATTTACTGTCTTAAATAATTAATAACTGGTAGAGCAAGGAATGAAATCTTATTCTACTTGACACCAAGAGTGTCAACTCTTTAATTCAACTTTAATAAATTCAACTTTAATAAAAAGTTTATGTAGTGTGAAGTTGTTTATTTTCATTGTTTATATTTTATAAAATTTTAGTTTTTCTTATTGAAGTGAGCAGTTGTTTGGGCCAATGTGGTTTTTTTTTCCTCTTTTAAAAAGTTTTATATTTTATTTCTTTTCAGTGTTCCAGAATTCATTATTTATGCACCACACCCAGTGCTCCATGCAATAATACATGCCCTCCATAATACCCACCACCAGGCTCACCCAACCCCCACCTCTCCTCCCCTCCAAAACCCTCAGTTTGTTTCTCAGAGTCCACAGTCTCTTATGGTTTGTCTCTCCCTCTGATTTCTCCCAACTCACTTCTCCTCTCCTTCTCCCAATGTCCTCCGTGTTATTCCTTATGCTCCACAAGTAAGTGAAACCATATGGTAATTGACTCTCTCTGCTTGACTTATTTCACTCAGGATAATTGACTCCAGCCCCGTCCATGTTGATACAAAAGTTGGGTATTCATCCTTTCTGATGGAAGCATAATACCCCATTGTATATATGGACCATATCTTCTTTCTCCATTCGTCCGTTAAAGGGCATCTTGGTTCTTTCCACAGTTTGACAACTATGGCTATGAACATTAGGGTACAGATAGCCCTTCTTTCCACTACATCAGTACCTTTGGGGTAAATACCCAGTAGTGCAATTGCAGGGTCATAGGGTAGCTGTATTTTTAATTTCTTAAGGAATCTCCACACTGTTTTCCAAAGTGGCTGTACCAACTTGCATTCCCACCAACAGTGTACGAGGGTTCCCCTTTCTCCACATCCTCTCCAACACACGTTATTTACTGTCTTCTTAATTTTGGCCATTCTAACTGGCATAAGGTGGTATCTCAATGTGGTTTTGATTTGAATCTCCCTGATGGCTAATGATGATGAACATTTTTTCATGTGTCTGTTAGCCATTTGTATGTCTTCTTTGGAGAAGTGTCTGTTCACGTCTTCTGCCCATTTTTTGACGTAATTATCTGTTTTGTGTGTGTTGAATCTGAGGAGTTCTTTATAGATCTTGGATATCATCCTTTTGTCTCTAGTGTCATTTGCGAACATTTGCGAATATCTTCTTGCATTCTGTGGGTTGCCTGCCTCTTTATTTTGTTGACTGTTTTAATTTTCTTTTTGGATTTAAATTCCACTTCTCAAGAATGAAGTGGCTTTTTTTTTTTTTTTTTTACATACTACTATTGTGTGATTGTTAAAACACACACATGCAAAACACCTCAGTTACAAGTAGATAGAAATAGTTATGACTGGGACCTGATTGTGTGGATTATTTATTTATTTTGTTGTTGTTGTTAAGATTTTATTTATTTATTTGACAGAGAGAGATCACAAGTAGGCAGAGAGGCAGGCAGAGAGAGAGGAAGGGAAGCAGGCTCCCCGCCAAGCAGAGAGCCCGATGCGGGACTCGATCCCAGGACCCTGAGATCATGACCTGAGCCGAAGGCAGTGGTTTAACCCACTGAGCCACCCAGGCGCTCTATTTATTTATTTTTATTTAAGATTTTTTATTTACTTATTTGTCAGAGAGAGAAAGAGAGAGCACCAGCGAGCACATACAGGGAAGCAGCGGGCAGGGGAAGAAGCAGGCAGAGAGCCCGATGTAGGACTTGATCCCAGGACCCTGGGATCATAACCTGAGCTGAAGGCAGACGCTTAACTGACTGAGCCACCCAGGATTCTGTGTGGATTGTTTAAATCCTGGTTTCAACTTGTTATTTGTGTGACTTTGGGCAAGGTATTTAATGCCTTTGGGCCTTCTCTATCAAATGGGCCTATTCTATTTCATAGGATTGTTATGGGGATGACATGAGATAATTTGGTGCTTAGTACATAATAATATTTAATATTTATTAAGTGTTTATTGCTGTCTTCTGCCTCACAGAAGCTATTGGAACCAGAGTCCCACTGCAGCCAGTCCTACAGGTGTCAATGATTTTCTCTGATGTTAATAATACATCAGATAAATACAAGTGTTTATATTATTCCAACCGACAGGTACTTCAGTTGCCTCCTGATTAGGCTTGTAATGTTATGGCAGGGACTTTTTTCTTACATAGTCATTTCCTTGATTAAGCTTGGGTTTTTGGATGATATCATTTCATTTGGTATAGTGGGCTTCTCATCCTAGTCGAATTTTCTTCCAAAAAGAATGTAATATCTTTTTTCCTTAAGTGTTGTTGTTTATTATTATTACATCAGTCTGCTTGTTATATTCTAGAACATATTTGCATCAAATTGCTTATGCAGTTAATTATAATTGTCCATAAATAAATGAGAGAAAATCCGGTTCTTAATCTCATTTCTTCCTTCCCTTGTTTAAACTAGGCCTCAGCCTTCATTGCCCCAGGGAAAGGAAGGGTTTAGCTGTCATATCAAAAGAGAAACAAAAGTTAATTTCTTTGCCTTCCAACCTGTAAAATGACGCTAGCGATGGTGAGGGGTGGTAGGTGACTCAGAGTGCTTACTTAGTGCTCTTCACTCTAAGTGGCTTACATTTATTCTCTTTTTAATTTTCAGTCCATCTTCTGAGGTGAGTACTGCTGCAGACATTAATGGTTAAGGATATAAAGACAAAAGGAGATGAAATATTGTGGCCACACACCTTGTAACACCACACAAGGGGAAGTGGTAGTTTAAGGGTTTACAGAAAGATAATTTTGACTTTGAGATATTTTTGCCAAATGAGTGGACTTTAGAACCTGTACCCTCTGAGTTCTGTCTTCTGCTCCCTTTCCCTTCAGCCTCACCCTCAATAGATGTGATTTCTTTGTGGTGTTTGGTTGATTTATAGTTATAAAAACCTTTCTCATGAAAACTTTCCAAGAATGGACTCTTACCTGCTTTTTCCTCCCTCCTTTCATGAAATAGTGCCACAGTCTTGGACATAGTAGAGAAAAAATTCAATCTGGGGCCTAGGCTTTTATTTTTGTCAGTTGAGTAATATGTCATACATACATAAGTGTGTATTACACACGTAATTGCACACCAACACCTGCCTGTCCCCAGGTGGAGAAACTAGAACTCTGTCATCCTAGATACTTCCTCTCTGCATTCCTGATGACACCTGCCTCCCTCTGCCAGGGGTGACCACGGACATGACCTTCTAGATAACCATTCCCTGCTCATCTGTAGAGCTTGACTAGCCATACACATTTCTAAGTAGGATAATATTTCGTCTTGCCTGTTTTGAACGTTATCATAAGTGGATATCATGTTGTATGTATGCTTTTGAAACTTTCTTCTCTTTTATTATTTATTAGACTCATGAGTAAAGAAAATAATTTGCTTACCTCAACTTTTCATTTATGGAAACAAATTGTTTATAATTTTGTAAAATATAGCTTACAATGGAGATGAATTATAAATATTTACTCTTTCTCTTGCCTTTCTCTAGTTATTGTAGCTTTAATAGACAGAATGGGAGATGCCAAAGACAAGGTTCGAGATGAAGCTCAGACTCTGATACTGAAGTTAATGGATCAAGTAGCACCACCTGTGGTAGGCCTTCATTTTCAAACTTACAGTTTTCTAATCAGTGTTGAAATATCGGTAAAAATAGCTGGTAATTACAGCAAGTCAGTGAAGCCCCAGGGGACAGGAAAGCTGGAATTTTAAATACTGAATTATTGTTAATTCTTTAAAGAAATTGAAATTTAAGATAAAATGTCAATATTTAACTTTTTGGGGATTTTTGGCTTTTCTTTTTCCTATTTTCTGTTCTTTGACATCTTTTACAAAGCTAACTCAGAGATTCTGCTGGATACTATGCTGATTATATTATTTTTTAGGATTTTTTTGGTTTTTCTTACTTGCAGATAATACAGTGTTCACTGAGAAAGCTCATTTTGAGAACTACTGAAGTTATATTAATTTGTGCAACTTTTAGAGCAAGAAGAAAATTTTTTATTTGAACAGGTGGTCACTAATTGTATAAGGCATATATTCTATGATACTGATTTGTGTTTTATGAATACAGTAGAATAAATTAGCCCCTATAGAGATGTTTTGAAAGGAGAGCAGAAAGGGGCACCTGGATGGCTCAGTCAATTAAGCATGTGTCTTTTGATCTCAGCTCAGGTCTTGATCTCAGGGTTGTGAGTTCAAGTTCCATGTTGTACTCCATGCTGGGCATGGAGCATATGTGAAAAGTATGACAATAAATTGACATGTAAACAGAGATTTATAGAGTAGCTCATGTTAAGTAGAAAAAAACCCTGGAATTTACAATATATACAATGGTATTATGGGTTATTACCTAAAATACAGTTTTAAAATTATAAAACATATTGCATATGTTTTATAAAAAATTGCAAAAATAAACTGTTTGCCCAGATATTTTATACCTTAGAATGAATTCCTTATTAATAGTTTGGTGGGTATCCTTCAACACTTGTTTAGTGGTTCAAATTTTAACTCATTTTTGACATGCTATTATAAGCAATTCTAAGGAACATCCTTGACATATCTTTGGATATAAATATAAAATAGTATTCCAGAGATGGTGTTGCTGCATCAGGTTATTCACACTTAAGATTTTCTGAGTAAACTTCCAAGTTACTTTCGAGAAAGTTTGGCAGAAAGAGAAGTATTAGTAGAATTGAATGAAGAGTCCAAGAAGATGTTTATGTGTGTGTGTGTTCATGGATCTAATAAATGGTAAGGGTGGTGTTTCTAAATGTGGAGAAAGGATTGATTGAGCCAGTTGGCTGTATGTTTAGAAGAATAAAGTTGGGTTCCTTCCTACACCAAATTCATATAATTGCTGTGGAATATCTGTACAGGTTATATATGCTTTTTTAAAAAGCATATATAGTAGATAGCAATAAAATGACTTTTATCAAATAATGTTTCTGTATTTGGATCCAGTGCTAAAGCGAGAAAAGCCTGAATTATAAAATGTTGAAAAAGCCTGTTCCATGTGACAATTTGGAGTAGTTGCTAAGCAACATTGGACCTTTTAAATGCTTACTGGACTACTGGGCTTATAATGGTAGCATTGTTGTTGGGAGATTTCTAAAGCTTAGAAAGAATTCTGTGTCCGTGGAAATCTTAAGGTTTTTAGGTATTGGACATAGTTTTTCTGAAAATAACTGAAACCTAAAGTGAAAGATACTAAATAAAACCTAAAAATGTGATTAAGATACTTTAAAATGGGTGAGAGCAACATTAGTACAAATTTGGCTTAGGAAAACTTGTAGAGGGGTGCCTGGGTGGCTCAGTCATTAAATGTCTGCCTTCAGCTCAGGTCATGATCCCAGGGTCCTGGAATCAAGCCCCGCATTGGGGGTCCCCTGCTCAGCGGGAAGCCTGCTTCTCCCTCTCACACTGCTTGTTGTGTTCCCTCTCTCCCTGTCTCTCTCGCTCTCTCTCTCTGTCAGATAAATAAATACATTCTTTAAAAAAAAAATTAGTAAAAAGAAGTAAAGTCTGATGGGGAAATTCAGTTATTTAAAGTTGGTGATAGGGTTGGGAATTAAAAAAGATTATAACGTGAGTAATTTAATTTTTTGTTATACTTGTTTACTTTTCTTTTAAATAGTACATTTGGGAACAGTTGGCTTCTGGTTTTAAGCACAAGAATTTTCGATCTCGAGAAGGCGTGTGTCTGTGTCTTATTGAAACCTTAAACATGTAAGTTTTATGATTACTGAAAATAGCTATCTTGTTTTTCGTTTTTCTAAAAGGAAAGAACAATATCCATTTCATAAAGCTTGAAGGAAGTTATGGAAATAACATTTTAAATAGTTATTAATTGATTTTTGGTATGAGAGCTTTTATTTGATTTGATATCTTCAGCTGCTAATTTTTTGTGTGTATATTAATTTAAAATTATTAGTGATAAGAAGTGTTTCTCTTTTTTTTAATAGTGCTACCCAAAATAGATGATCATATAAGAAGTATGTTGATATAACTTAGATTCTACTTCTGTTCTGGACCCAGTTTGGAATTGTTTTAACTCCGTGGTATTTCAAATATTGTAGCCATTCCCCCCCAGCTAGGTTTTCTAGACCAGTGTGGATGGTTACCCAAATCACATACCGAACAAGACTCTTCCAGGTAACTAGACAGTGAATCAGGTACCAGTATGTAGAGCTCTGACAGCATAGAGCCAGAGCTCAGAATTCCAGTCTGAAGAAGTTGTTGGGGCTTTTGATCTCTTTCTGGTTTATTTGTTCAAGTTCTATGCAATAAGATAGGTGATACATAGTAGCTTTCAACTTTTCCTGTAGTGTTACTTCCTTTTTTCTAACTATACCTTCATTTATTTTCTTTTACTCCACTGTGGTCCTTTCTGCCATCTAGAGCTTGTAAGTGCATTCAGTTTTGCACAACTTATGTGGTTTTTGGCTCTCCTGTCAGTTGCTTTCAACCCATGACCTCATCAAATATTATAACCTTTATAAATAAAGGTTTTATTGGAATGCAAATTTGAGACCCAGCATCTAAAAAAAAAAGTTAAGTATTTTAAAGCAAAAGCTCAAAATTTCCTAAGTGATCAGTAAGTTACTAGGTGTAAGAGTGCCATTGGTTGAACATTTTGTTCTCTTGGATCATGTGTTGACAGTTTTCATTGTCAGTCATGGTTTTTCAAGTTTGCATATTTCACATTGTTTAGAATTAGTTTTTGCTTGTGTCTGATGTCCTTCATGTTTTAATGATGTGTACTCATGCTCCCCACAATGTTTGTCTTATTGATATAGACAAGAAGAAAGTGTAAGGTTATTTTGTTTACTGTTTGATTAAAACAAAATTCTCTTTATTTTTGTTTCAAATTATATTTAGTTTTGGGGCTCAGCCACTAGTTCTCAGCAAGCTGGTACCACATTTGTGTATCCTATTTGGAGATTCCAACAGTCAGGTAAAATTTTACTTACATTCAAGCATTGACTAATTTTTTTGGCTATCTCTTCTTTCCTAGCGTCCTTACTCCACTTAAAAAAAAGAAGAGGGCAGGTGGAGTTGGGTAGTGAAATCAAGATTTCACCTCATTTTTTCTCTTAAAATCCACCAAAGTTACTTTCTAAGAACGCATTTTATTCACATAAGTTGCTTAAGTTTGTTACTCGTTTGGCTAGTATTAAGAATATATGGGACCAAAAGGATAGATCTTGGGTTTGAAAGACTGAGTGACAAAGAACTGGATTCCTTTTTATAGTCCTCCTATTTGTTATTTGTGAGGACAGGTTGTCAGTGTCCTTTCTTCATTCCTGAATGTGGTTGCATAACAACAGCTTTTTACAACAGTCATAACCCTATTTAACAGAGGAAATTTGTAATTTCTTTACTTGAGCTGTGTATGCTGTAGGCATAATACAGGGGTGTATCCTGGATCTTGTCCATCTTAGTGGATTTGAACCTCGACTATAACCTTTTTGTCATAGCTTGGGCATTTGGAATAACTCTGGATAAAGTTTTCCTTGCTATTAGACCCTGGCTCTGCCTCTGGAAGTTGAAGAGAGTTCAGTTACCTCTTTATTTGCTCTTTGTGACCTGTGCAAGGGAACTAGAGCTGTCTTCCAAATTCCTGTCTTGAAGCCACATTTTTTTTCTTTTAATTGTGCTAAAATATACACAACATAAAATTTACCTTTCTAGTCATTTTTTAGTATCCAATTCGTTGGCATTAAGTACATTCACGCTGTTGTGCAACCATCACCGCCATCCATTTCCAGAACTTTTTCATCTTCCAAACTCTGTACCCGTTAAATAATAACTCCCCATTCTTCCCAACCCCCCAGCTCCTGACAATCACATTTTACTTTCTCTCCATATGATTATACTACTCTAGGTACTCCATGAAAGTGGAACCATACAATTTGTCCTTTTGTATCTGGCATATTTCATATAGTATAATGTCTTCAAGGTTCATCTCTATTGTAGCATGTGTCAGAATTTCTGCCCTTCCCTTTTTAAGGCTGAATAATATTCCAATGTATGAACAAAATATACCACATTTTGTTCATACATTCATCCTTAGGTGGATATTTGGGTTTGCTCCACCTTTTGACTATTGTAAAGAAAGATGCTGTGAACACTGGTGTTGAGTTCAGACCACATTCTCGAAGGGCAGTTTTATTCAAGGGAAATATATTGGCCACAATAATACTTGTATTCACACAGTTATTGGCAGTTCTTTGTGCAGTCTTATTACAAAAAAGATTTTTAAAAAGCTGCATTAGTAACTTTTATATACATGTTTCTTAGATTTCTACAAAACCTTTTACAAGGTTTCTCTAGAGTTTTCTCGGCAGGTCCTCTTGGTTTTTGTTACTGACCTGCCAAAATCTCTTAGGGGTTTAGAGGCATTAAAACAATCGAGAACTTTAAGTTGTAATGGTGCCGTGAGATGACATATTTTATTATGTCTCATCTAAGCTTAAGTTCTGAATTCCTTGGCAGGTGAGAGATGCTGCAGTATTGGCTATAGTGGAGATCTATAGACATGTGGGAGAGAGAGTGAGGGTGGATCTCTGTAAGAGAGGAATTCCTCCTGCTAGGTAAGTCTTGCTAAATTTTTTTTTTTTTTTTTTTGGCTACTCATTTTATAAGTTTTAATTTCATGTATGTTTGTTTTAAATAGTTTCAGTTTTCTGAGATTTTTAAAATTCACAAGATATGGGCGCCTGGGTGGTTCAGTTGGTTAAATGTCTGCCTTCAGCTCAGGTCATGATCCCAGACTCCTGGGATCAAGTCCCACATCCAGCTCCTTGCTCAGCAGAGAGCCTGCTTCTCCCTCTCCCTCTGCTCTTCCCCCTGCTTATACTCTCTTGCTCTGTCAAATAAATAAAATCTTTAAAAAAAATAAAATAAAATTCACAAGATACAAAAAGATGTGTAGGCTTTCACTGTTTAAAAAGTTCTTTACATCCTGTAATTTTTTTGGACACTGTTTGATTATATATTCATATATTATTTAATATGTAACTAAATACCATCCAGGAAACTGTCTTTTGATACCAGACAGTAATAATCATTATTTGGAAGATGCTTAATCAAGAATTTAGTAAAAATGGGGCACCTTGGTGGCTCAGTGGGTTAAAGCCTCTGCCTTCAGCTCAGTTCATGATCTCAGGGTCCTGGGATAGAGCCCCCATCGGGCTCTCTGCTCAGCAGGGAGCCTGCTTCCCCCTCGCTCTCTGCCTGCCTCTCTGCCTACTTGTGATCTCTCTCTATCAAATAAATAAATAAAATCTTAAAAAAAAAAGAATTTAGTAAAAATATTAATCTACTCATTAAGTAAATATTTTTTTTGAGTGCCTCGTATTGAAAGGTATTACACAAGATACTGGATAACAGAAAGCTATATAAGAATTAGTCACTACTGGGGCACCTGGGTGGATCGTTAAGTTAAGCATCCGCCTTCAGCTCAGGTCATGATCCCAGGGTCCTGGGATTGAGTCCCACCTCAGGCTCTCTTTTCAGCAGAGAGTCTCCTTCTCCCTCTCCTTCTGCCATTCCCCCTGCTTATACTCTCTGGTTCTATCTCTCTGTCAAATAAATAAAATCTTTAAAAAAAAAAAAAAAGAATTAGTCACTACTCTTAAAATCTAGTCAAATAAAAAGGAAAATTAAGAATATCTGAGTACAGTGGCATCAGTTAAATCAGTAAAAATCGCATTGATGAGCTTCTCATGTATCAGAACATTTTTTTCCAAAGGTAATTTTTTTCCTTTAGTACTTTTCAGAGTTTATATTTTTATTAAAGATATTACTCCAGTTAAATTTTTTGGTAATCACATTTTAGTCCCATTTTAAGGGGGGCTTGAAAGGATTTCTTTTAACTTTTTATTACTGAAAATTTCAAACATAGAATGAAGTAGACAATAGTGTAATGAACTTCATGTACCCATTACGCAGCTTCAACAATTAACAACTCATGGCCAGTTTTGTATGTTATAATCTTACCTACTTACTCTTGTTTTATTTTGAAGCAAATCCCAAGTCATTTTATTTCATCTGTAATTCAGTGCTTTCAGTACTAGCATCACAACTTAAAGGTTTTTTTGCAAATAATTCTATAAATCAAATATCCAGTCAGCATTCAAATTTGCAGTTGTTTCATAAACGTCTTAAGTCTGTGTATATGTTTATAGGTTTCTTTGAATCCCTATCCAAATAAAGTCCAACAATTAGTTGATAAGTTCTTACAAGTCTTTGTAAATCTTTATGTACCTCCAACACTTTTTTCTCTTGTGTTTATTTGTTGAATAAGGTAGGTAGTTTATCCTGTAAAGTTTCCCATATTCCAAATATTGCTGATTCTTTTTCTGTGATATCATTTAACATATCTTCTGTCTTTATATCCTACAAATTGGTAGTAGGATCTTGAGGCTTGATTTGATTTTTGGTGGTAGGGGGTGGGGTGTCAGGAGATGGAAGACTACTTCAGAGGGATGTTCTAACTCTCATCATATCTGGCTATCTCTCTTACCATGTAGTTTTTTTCTAGTACTAATTATTTTTTTATAATAAGATAGTCCATTAAATTTGCATTTTGTTTACTTACTCATTTTCTACTTCCAGGGCTAACAATTTCATTTGAGTAAATTTTACATCATTTTATGTAAATGAAAGAAATGATGTTAATGTAATGTATCTATGTGTATGTGTATATGTATGTATATTGCATTATATATTTTGAAATTTCTATTTAAAAATTTTTATTAAATAATTTATAATTTTATGCAAGTATGACATCCATACAGAAATGTATGTAAATCATGAGTATACAGCTCTGTAAATTATCATAAAGTGAATACACCCATGTATCCACATAGGTGGCAAAGTTGAATATTATAATCTAGAAGCTTCCCTAAATCCTTAATTCTTGAATTTTTGAATTTTATATAAATGGAATCATATAGCATGTGCTCTTTTGTGTCTGGCTTTTTTCAGTTAATGTTGTTATTATTATTTTTTAGAGATTTATTTACTTATTTTGGGGGGGGTGCAGAGGAAGAGAATCCTTAAGCAGACCCACTGCTGAGCTGGGAACCCACCATAGGACTCGATCCCACAACCCTGAGAGTATGACCTGAGCTGAAACTGAGAGTTGCTCAACCATCTGAGCCACCCAGTACCCCTTGTTTTAATTTATTTGGGTTGTTGGATCTGGCTATAGTTGTTTCATTTTCTTGCAATTTACTTTTTTATGACTAAGTCCTACTTTATGAATCCATACTAATGATGGACTTGTGAGTTATTTTCAGTTTGTAGCTCTTTAGAATAATGCTATTAAAAACATTCTTGTACATGTCTTTTGGTGTACCTGTGTATTCGTCTCTTAATCTAAGAGTGGAATTGCTGGGCCATCTGGTATGTTCACCTATAATTGATATTGACAAACAGTTTTCCAGAGTGGTTGTAACCATTTATTTTCTTGCTGACGCTGTTTGCAAGTTCCTGTTACTCTACATTTTCACTGATATTTAGCATTATTAGTCTGAATCTTACTAATTTTAGGTTTCTGATGTATGTATTTTCATTATAGTGGTAATCTGCATTTTTCTGATTACTAATAAAGAGAAGAACCATTTCATGTATTTATCAATCATTTGGATATGTTCTTTCAAAGTCTTTTCAGGTCTCTTGCCTATTTTTAAAAACTGAGTGGTCTGTCACTTTTTAAAAATTGATTAGGGGGCGCCTGGGTGGCTCAGTTGGTTAAGCAACTGCCTTCGGCTCAGGTCATGGTCCCAGAGTCCTGGGATCAAGTCCCACATTGGGCTCCCAGCTACATGGGGAGTCTGCTTCTCCCTCTGACCTCCCCTCTCATGCTCATTCTCTCTCTCTCTCTCTCTCTCTCAAAATAAATAAATAAAAATCTTAAAAAAAAAAAAATTGATTAGGAGGGGGCGCCTGAGTGGCTCAGTGGGTTAAGCCTCCGCCTTTGGCTCAGGTCATGATCTTAGGGTCCTGGGATCGTGTCCTGCATTGGCTCTCTGCTCAGTGGGGAGCCTGCTTCCCCCCCCTCTCTGGCTGCTTCTCTGCCTACTTGTGACCTCTCCCTGTCAAATAAATAAATAAAATCTTTTTTAAAAAATTGATTAGAGGGATTTTCAACATACATTCTAGGTACAAGTCCATTGTCAGCTATGTATATGTTTCAGGTATCTTCTCCCACCTTGTGATTTGCCTTTTTACTTTTTTGATGGTGTCTTTTAATGTACGTAAGTTTTTAATTTTGATGTAGCTTTTGGTCATTTCCTTTATGATTAGACATTTCTGTGCCCAGTTTAAGAAATCTTTACTTAACCTAATATCTTAAAGACATTCTCTGGGTGATTGTCATGAAGTTTTATTCACATTTAGATTTATAGTCCATGTGGTATTTTCTTTGAAAATGGTGTGAAATGGGGGTTCAGAGCTTTCTGTCCTCAGTTTCTTACTCCTATTTTGCTACTCTGAGTGTTATTTTCATGCTTCTTAATATCTTGTTCTGCCATTTTCCCCAAAGAGCTCTCCTGGATACTATCCTTTCTGTACCTGACCTCTGTGGTCTTCATTCTGAGGTGTCCCACCTTCCAATTCCAGTGTTCCCTCTCCCATTTCATCTTGTCCACATCTTGTCTCTGGGCATCTTGTTCTGCTGTCTCCCCAAGTCTCTGGAAGATACTGTTCTGTAGGATGAAGCAACCTGTGTCTTTAAACTGAAGTGCTTGCTTTCAGATTTGTGATTATTTTTATTTGTTGTGAATGCTTTATTTGTTGAATTCAGTGGGGGTAGGAGGTAAGGCTAAGGTTTAGAAATCACATTATGATGAGTGTCTAGAAGGTTTTCAACTCTAAAAAACATATATTTTTTGAAGATTTTATTTATTTATTTGACAGAGATCACAAGTAGGCAGAGCAGCAGGCATAGAGGGGCGGGGGGGAAGCAAGGTCCCTGCTGAGCAGAGAGCCCGATTCGGGGCTCCATCCCAGGATCCTGGGATCATGACCTGAGCCGAAGGCAGAGGCCTCAACCCACTGAGCCACCCAGGCGCCTCTAAAAAACATATATTTTTTAAGATAGAAAGTGTCTGCATTCTCAGTTTACAACTAAGAACTGACAGGATATGGGAGCGCCTGGGTGGCTCACTGGGTTAAAGCCTCTGCCTTCGGCTCAGGTCATGATCCCAGGATCCTGGGATGGAGCCCCGAATCGGGCTCTCTGCTTAGTGAAGAGCCTGCTTCCCTCTCTCTCTCTCTGCCTTCCTTTCTGCCTACTTGTGATTTCTGTCTGTGAAATAAATAAATAAAATCTTTAAAAAAAAAAAAAAAAAGGAAAGAAGGAAATGACAGGATATGGACCACGGCTTAACTAAGGTTGTAAAAATGACACTATGACAGAAACATAAGAGTAAGTCAGAGAACATGTAGCAGTTAAAAACAAAATGACAAGGCCCTCCTTCCTTCCCCAAATCTCTAAGTTCTAACTTTAAGAATAAATAATATCATAGGGGCACCTGGGTGGCTCAGTCAGTTAAGTATCTGACTCATGATTTCAGCTCAGGTCATAATCTCAGAGTCCTGAGATTGAGCGCCATGTTGGGCTTTGTGCTGAGCGTGGAACCTGCTTGAGATTTTTTTCTCTCCCTCTCCCCCTCCTTCCCCTCCTGTGCTTGGTCTCTCTCTCTCTCTCTCAAAAAATAAATAAATAAATAAATCATAGCATGATATATTGGAAAGTAAAAACAAAGCAAACTAAAAAATACTGCTGTCAGCATAATATCATTTTGATCTGAAGAAAATTTATATATGAATACAAACCATCAGCACACAATTCAAAAAAATTGGATGATGGAATTGTGTTTGGGTTTTTTTCTTTGTTCCTAATTATGTTTCCTAGTTTTCTTTTATAATGAATGTACACTGCTTTTGTAATAAGAAACACATTGTTAACTAAAAAAAAAAGTGATACCAGAAGTATAGAAAGTAATTCTGAATATAATCAGAAACAGTAACAGAATTGGTGTTAAAAGAAAGTAGGTTAATAGAGAAGATGTTAGTATTAGTCATATCCGTATCACCTTAGTTTCTGTCGTTTTATATTTCATTGTTTTTATGTTTGCCTTATGTTTCCTTTGCATGAGTTCATGTACTTTTAAAGAGGTCTTGGTGACTGAGTACATTTATTATAAGGTTGTAACAAGTATTTTTGATGGGTTTGGAGAAATAATTTTATGAGGAAACATGAAACTGTGTGCATGTAGGTGCTGCCTGTGTTTTGTTGCTTCTGTACTCAAGCAGGATGGGCTTGGTGTTTTCTCTCAGTAAGTGAGGTAATTGTAAAAGAGAGTTGTATGAAACTGAATTCCTGAACATACTTTTCTCAGGGAGGTGGTCAAGGAAATTGTTTCTATTTAAACTGTATATAAAACAAAATGTATTCTTTATTCCCAGGTTAGAGGTGATTTTTGCCAAATTTGATGAAGTGCAAAAGTCAGGCGGTATGATTTTGAGTGTCTGCAAAGGTAAGAATAAATAATTAAGTTATTTCACTTGTCAAACATTTCTAAGATTATTTAGCAAAGTTTTAAATACTAAAACGTGTTTTCAAATCAACTATTATATCACTCAGCAGATTTGATTTTGTGGTTTGAAGCTTAATTAAGGTATAAGAAAGTCTTTAGATACTGCTAATTATCATCTATTCTCTGACTCTTTTAGAGTAACTGAAAATTTAATTATGGGTCAGTTGTGTAAAATGATACTGTTCTTTTGGCTTATTTTTTGTAGCTTCTGGTTTGAAGATTTGTTGACCCTCTTGCCTTCCATGTTCCGTGCATAAAATATTTTTATTCCGAAAGTAATTGTTTTACTTAGTTGTTTTTAATAAAAGTTTTGGGGTTGGTGGGCTTTATTTCACTTATGTGTAGACTCTCAGTGATGATACTGGTGAAGAGACATAGAAGTAGAAGCTTTACCAGAATGATCATCTTTGGCTTCTCAATTGGAATTGAGGGAGGTTTCATGTTAATATCTGGCACTTAACTCAGTTTTGTGGTTGTTCTTCTTTTTGTAAGGTTGCTAGATTGTGTTTGCTTTTAGTGGGTGGCATTTACCCAGATTTTAGTTTTTATCTGTGTATGTGAAGAATATATTCTATTTCCAAAGATAACATAGGTTGTTTTTCTACCTGGGAAAGTAGGTTCCTATTAAAGAGAGTGGGGTAGGAAGGCACCTGGGTGGTTCAGTCTGTTAAGTGTCAGTTCTTAGTTTTGGCTCAGGTCATGATCTCAAGGTCTGAACTCAACTGAGAGTCTGCTTCCCCTCTCCTCCCTCTGTTCCTCCCCAGGTGCACAGGTGCGTTCTCTCTCTCTAAAGTAAATAAATGGAGCATGATTAGCTTAGTAATGTAATTGATGTAGGGGGAAAAAATTGGTGTGTGAGTTGTATAGTCATATAATGAAAAAACTAGTTACTAATATAATTTAGTTCTTTTTCTCTGGATTAAACCAAGACTGAGCATTGTTGTGTTGCAGGAAGTCAGATGGAGTGAGAGTTTAATGTTAAAAAGATTGTGTCTACCCTAATCTAAACTTGGTTCCACAAGCATAAATTGACTTCAGTGCTACCAGTCCTCACCCTGACTGCCAGCTTTTCTCACTCTTCTCTGAATAGAAGGTGTTTTAAGTACCTCATCCTTATTTTTCCAGCAGTTACCTCTATTTCCATAGAAACCAGAAACAGCAGGAAGATGGATAGTTGTTCAAATTCCTTGGATTGAGACTGCTGTGTTTTCATACCATTTATATTGCATTCTCATTTGTGTACTCCAGACTATGTAGTTATAACTCTAAGAGAAAAGTATAATGCATATTATAAGTGTAAGGTATTATTTGGATACAGTTTATTTTGAAAGTGCTGCCTTTGTTGTATTTTGTGAGGTTATTTCTGTTATCTTCAAAATAGGAGATTTTATATTCCCTATTCTCTTAGCTCCCATTTCTTTTTCTCTTGTTTCTCTCTCCATAAACAGGAGGTTTGGGGTCAGTATCTGGCATTTGTTTCTCTTGGAGGGAGTCTTCAGAGATTTTTTTTTTGTATTGGAGATTATCTGAATATTGTAAGTGTGGTCATATGTGAATGTTAAAATCTAAGAGGTATACAGTGGGGTGTAGAAGTAGGTCAGGATGTTTTTGATGACAATATTATGCTGTCATTGAAAAATACTTTATTGGGGATGCCTGGGTGGCTCAGTTGGTTAAGCAGCTGCCTTCGGCTCAGGTCATGATCCCGGCGTCCTGGGATCGAGTCCCACATCGGGCTCCTTGCTTGTCAGGGAGCCTGCTTCTCCCTCTGCCTCTGCCTGCCATTCTGTCTGCCTGTGCTCGCTCTCTCTCCCTCTCTCTCTCTGACAAATAAATAAATAAAATCTTTAAAAAAAAATACTTTATTGGATTCATTAGTAAGGGAAGAGACTATAAGAGGGAAGCCAGTTTATCATGTTGGCAAGTCCCAGGGCCCAGGTCTCTCCTCTCGCTTGTCTGTATTCTCTGTAATGTAATCCAACCCAAAGGCTTTAAATGATAACTATTTGCTGTTGACTTCCTTTTTTTTTTTTTTTAAACTTTTATTTATTTATTTATTTATTTATTTTTTATAAACATATATTTTTATCCCCAGGGGTACAGGTCTGTGAATCGCCAGGTTTACACACTTCACTTGCTGTTGACTTCTAAATGTGTGGTTCTGGCCCTCACTCATCTCTCTTATATTCCAGATTTGGTAGTTTGTGGCCTTGATGATGTTTCCTTTGGAGTGCCTAATAGGATCTCAGGCTTAACATGTCCAAAAGTAGAAAGCCTGTTATCTCTTTCTTCCCCTCAAATCTGTTGTTCCCCCAGTTTACCCATTTCAGTCAGTGCCACCACGGTCAGCTCAGGCTAGAAACCTGGATTGATCACCCAGTCTGTCTACCTTTGAAGTCCTAATGTATCTAAAATTTGTCCTTTTTCCCCCCATCTCCACTGCTAAAACCCCACTCTAAATCTTTAGCTTTTACCTGGATTATTGCAGTAGATTTCTGTTCCATGTTTGCCTTCCAGAATCTGTTTTCTACCCAGAAGTGAGAATGATCTTAAAATGTTGAGCACTGTTGAGACATGATCTGTCCTTCTCAACAAGAGAAGTTTCTGCCTTAGTGAGCCTACATTCTAGTGAGGGAGATAGATCGTAAACAAGTAAACAAGTAAGCAAATAAGTGAATGATTATCCAGAGTGATTGTAGTTGGTAATGGGAAGAAATACAACTACCCTTTGTTTAATGAATTTAATGAAATTAATTTAAATTATTTCTAAAATCCTTGCAGCTAAGTGAAAAGCATTAAATGAAAAAATAATTTCCACTAACATTATGGTATGTGTGTCATCCCAACCCAGGACAATGAATAATTTTTTAATAATTTTTATAGGTAGAGAAATCTATTAACAGAACATTGAAAATGAATTTTTGTAAGTAATTTGAAGGCAAAAAGTTAGTACCCAAAGTAATACTCTTTTTTAAATTTTTGTATGATTTTTCCCTACAAAATTTCCAGCCCTTTTGGCTTATTGTAATAGTGCACCCAGCCTAAAACTTTAAAGTTATGGGACAGAAATACATTTTAGGGCAAAATAAAGGCTCAAAAAAAAATTGTGGAAACAGTTCATGCACATAACAGACTGAGAGCCATTGAAGATACCACCTTTTCTTTTTCTCACTTGGTGTACATGTGCAAAGCAAATTGTTATGAATTCACCCAAACATGGCATTCAGTTCAGATTTGTTCCATATGATATTCTAGAAACTGTTAGTTAAATAATATTTTTTAGTGTGTCTGTGCCTGAAGCCATAATAATGAAACATCAAACTTCTTATATTGATTTAGAGTGCTTTGAGATGAAAAAAGTGATTTTAGTAAACAGACAAAAGCTAAAAACCCAGGTTATAAAGGTGGTATAACTTGATTGTAAGAGTTATTTTTTCCTCTTTAGTCTACCTCTTCTCCCTTTATGCATGTCTCGGGGCACTTTTAAAATTATTATTATAATAAATAATATCTCGTGCTTTTTTCCTGATTTTGTTCAAAACTGCTTTATCTATATTCTTGATTCAAGTTTTGGTTGAATTCTTTGACTTGATTTTCTAGAGAATTAGTTCAGCACTCTCGAGACACAAAGTAAATATATCATCAGTGATGTGAGCATATCATTTAGTATAGGAAAGGGAGAAATGCTTTTTTTTTTTTTTTTTTTTTTTTTGGTCTTGAGGGTTTTTCAAGTCAGACTTTAATTCTCATATTACAAAGTAAGTTAGGCAGAATCCCTAAATACAGTAGAATTAGTTCGGCGGTGAGAAGGAAACTGAGTTTAATGTTAATCAGATCAAGGCTGGAAGAAGGCAATACCAGCCCTGGAGGAAGGAAAAGGCTGGGAGTTGCAGGCCCCCTGTGATTATGGCTGGGCCTGTTGTTGTCATGGAGCTTTCTAGACCATCTCCTACGCTAAGATGTAAACACTAACAGTGTTGGTGGCTGTGACTGCAAGTCTTTTTCTCTTTGACTGTGAAAAAACTATGCATAATTCTGATTTGTCTCATTTGCGTAGGACCTAATGAAGTCTTGGGGTGAAATCATTGTAAAATGTTTCCCCACTTCTCTATTTGAGAATTAAGTTGCTAGGAAAAGAATGCTCTAGGAGGCTGGCAATAAAACAAAGCATAGGAATTAGGCTTTGAAATTACCTTGAAACTTGGCTTATCAGAGGCAGTAAGGTAACTTAAAGTCTAGTTTTTTGTATGGTTGTTGCATACACTTTCATGAAAAGCAAAGCAGCCCTTAGATTGATTTTAAAATGTGTCTGTTTGTGACCGTGAGCCCCAGGGCTTCCCGGAGCTTGACAATGTGCTGATGGTTGTGCAGCTTGGATGGTGGGTGCTCCGTGTCCTGCAGCTGCGCACTGACTGGGTTCTGTCTCCACCAGAAGCAAGCTTTGTTCCGTGTGGCTCTGCTGTCCACACACAGAGCAGCCTTTGATGGGCTGCCTTTGACGTGATTTGTTTACGGCAGCCAGAAATGCTTCCTGCATAATGAGAGCAGTTAATCATGGAAACTGGGCTATTCCTGTTTGTGCGCTTTTAGCAGTCTTCTGTTGTAAATATTAAAAGGTAATGACAAAAGGATGAAAACCTTTTTAAAAAGGCACAAATCAGTTAATCCATCAGATCATGTGATTGCTCCTGATTACATGGATATCTTTAGGGAAGCAGAAAATGATTGCTGAACACATGCCTTGTGTTTTGATGATTGCATTAAAAGTCCCCCAGTGGGATGACATTTATTGGCTCCAGAGCTTTTCTTACATTAAATATCAGGCAGCCAGTACAAGGGGAAGCATCATAACCTGTATGTAACCACATATGTGCAGTTAAAGAATAATCTTGATCAAGCTCTGCTAGGTTCTGCTAAATAGACGAGGATTTTCAGCAAGACCCCAGACTTTTATTTTGAAGTGGAGTAGCAGCTGTTGGCTATTGCGGTGCAGAGCTGCAGCGCGGCCTGGGTCACACAGTGCTCCGGGTGTCTGCAGGCTGCAGGCCGAGCCCTGTGGCGCAGGCACCGAGCTGCATTTATTTGCTGTGCTGTTTGACCTCTTGGTTTGAGAACGCTCCCTGGACCATCTGAATGGCTATGGGAGATGGTGAGTAAGATGTGTTTTTCTTCTTATGCTTGTGTTAAACACTTCCTTTTAAAGTGACGATCATTTGTTCTGTAAGAAATATATTTCTCCCGGAAGAACGAAGGACACTGTGTGTGTGTGTGTGTGTGTGTGTGTGTGTGTGTGTGTGTACAGTCGTGTGTGCATATATGCACATGTGTGCTTACTTGCCATTTAGTATCCTTTTCTACTTGATATGTCTATATGGAGTCTGGTGAATATGACAATTTACCTTGCAACCCAAATAAGCCCTCAGCCTTTGATAGTGGTTATGAAGGGCTATTGCAAGAAACATGGAATATATGCAAAAGCTTTGAAGAGAGAATATGGAATATGGCCTTTAGGAGAATGGCAAATTTTGGCAGAAAGATTTGCTTAGGAAGCTTGTCATCTTTGCTGTTGTATATGACAAGTAGAATTTTGTGGTAATAAAGTATTTAAAGGAAAATGGCTTGCCATAGACGCTATTTTAATTAATATGCTTGTGATTTGTCAGTGTCCCTAGTAAATAGTTTCCTAGAAAATAGTCTTTTACAAGTCCTGTATAGGGTATAATTTTATTAAAAATTGATTTTGCTAGTGTTTTATTATAATAATAATTTTTAAAATATTTCTATAGTGCTTTATAGTGTTCCAAAGCACTTTAGTATACTTAGTATACCTTAACTTCTCAGGTACAAATAACTATATGAAGTGTACAGAGTATTTTGGTGTTTCCATTGCACAGATTAGGAAACTGAGGCTTGCTGATAGGATAAGTCCTAGATCTAGGCACAGAGAGCAAACCAGAACCAAATCTAGAATGTCAAGTTGCATTTGGTGTTGTCCTTCATAACACTTAACTGAGCATGGTTTTTTTCATTATTAAAGCTTTTGCTAATATGCTTAGAGGTATATTTTATAGTATCATCAATGCCAGAGATGTGTATGAAAGGGAACTTAAAGTTCCTGAAAAATATTCTGTGTATTTTTCATTAGGTTCTCAAGGAAGACTGGTCTGTATTTGGAAGTTTTAAGTCTAACAGTTTTATCCTTCCTTATGATGATATAATGACTTCTCTCTTAGGAGTTTGTCCCCTTGGGACTATGAGGAATGGGATGCAAATGTACCAAAATGATGGCGTTGGTAAATAGTCATTTAAACTGTATGTACATGTTAATAGAAATAGGGTATATTTTCTTTTGGTATTGTAATGGTTTATTCCAAGGATTTACATAACTGTTTTATGTCGTTTTGGAAATAATTTTAACTATTAATTTTTAGGGCAAAATCCATCAAAATTAGCAAATTAAGTTCTCATATACTTAAGGGCATTGCCAAGTTTATATATTTATTTATGTTTTAAACCTTAATTTACTGGTAACTCTAAATGTTGCATTTGATTGGGGCCATATCCAGATTTTATTTCGCTCTTAAACATAGATTTGATGACTGTTAGTGTATCTTTTCTTTTTTCAAGCAATACATAAATACATTCCGACTACATAGGAATGTACCGATTTTAAAAAATCAAAGTAACAGCCTTTTACGAAGTTCAGAAGGTAACCTTCCTGCTCATCCTGTTCTTCAAAATGGAAATACTTTTATTTTTTGATAATTATAGTAATACATCTTAATTTAAAAATAGGAAATCTGGGGGGGCAACCTGATTGGCTCAGTGGGTAAAGCATGATACTCTTGATCTTGGGGTTGTGAGTTTGAACCCCATGTTGGACATAGTGTTTACTTCAAAAAATAATTAATTTAAAAGATAAAAATAGGAGCTCTAAATAGTGAAGATATATAGTAACAGGTAATCTTGCGATTTCTAGTTTTTAACAGTTTCATATACTCTCTATATTGATCTTTCTCACATATAGTACACATATATTATACTAGTATCATGTAAACATGTGTAACAAATGGATTATGTCATTCCTAACCTGTGTTGTTTCTAATTTTTTTATTTTAATTAACAGAAATATCTTCTTTTTAAAATTTAAACACTGCAGATAAGATAAAGTTTCCCCTCTGGACCACCTTCAAGCCCAGATATAAACAGTGGTGAACACTTTTATTTATTTTTTTAAAGATTTTATTTGTTTATTTGACAGAGATTACAAGTAGGCAGAGAAGCAGGCAGAGAGAGAGAGAGGAGGAAGCAGGCTCCCTGCTGAGCAGAGAGCCCCATGCGGGGCTCTATCCCAGGACCCTGGGATCATGACCCGAGCCCAAGGCAGAGGCTTTAACCCACTGAGCCACCCAGGCGCCCCTGGTGAACACTTTTATTAGTGTGGTGTCTGCATACCTTTTACTGTCCCTTACATGTATATTAAGTATCAAAATAAATGGTTTTGTTTTTATCGTGTGCATATAAACAATATTGTTCTGAAAGTATTTTTGCCATCTGCTACATCTACTTGGTATGGCATAGAGTTTTTCTTTTTTCTTTTTTCTTTTTTTTTTTTAATGTCCTCATGTGTAACTGTCTTCTTTGAACTGTTGTGTAATATTCCATAGTATGGATATATCATAACCATTTCTTTTATAGAATTTTTAGTTGTTTAATCATGTAGTTTTCTAAATGATTCTGAAACACGTTTCTACAAATAATATGTGTGTATACATATACACATGTATGTTTCTTACAATACCCTAGAAGTAGAATTTCTGTATCTAAGTTTTTATTCGTTTCAGATCGTGTTGGTTGTAACTAATTTCCTCCAAAAGAAGCTTTACCACTTACATTCCCACCATCAGTGCCTGCTGTCCTGCATTCTTTTCAGTTCTCACTATTACTAGTTTTAAATTTTACCTGTCAAATGAGTGAAAAATATTTCACCCTTTTAAAAACATTTCTGTTGTCTAATAAGGTTGATCATCTTCAGATGTTTGGTTATTTGTATTTCCTTTTCTATGGATTATGTTCTGGCATCCTTAGCCAGCTTTTTTCTTGTTGTTATTTGGCTTTTGTATTGTTTTTTGATGTATTCTGGTTATCAATCTATTATCTATTAAATATTTGTTATATAAGCTTAACTTCAAGACCATATGAAAGATTTTTTTTAATATGAAAGATTTCTTTTTTAAAGATTTTATTTATTTATTTATTTGACAGAGATCACAAGTAGGCAGAGAGGCAGGCAGAGAGAAAGGGAAGCAGGCTCCCCACTGAGCAGAGAGCCTAATGCGGGGCTCGATCCCAGGACCCTAGGATCATGGCCTGAACCGAAGGCAGAGGCTTTAACCCACTGAGCCACCCAGGCGCCCCAATATGAAAGATTTTAATAACAGTTTTATTTCTAGGCAAACTCGGGTTTTTGAAACACTGTAATGACTATCAAGTGAAGAGTTGTTGAGGGTGGCTCTCATGTGCATTTCTGTTTGGTTTTTATCCTTACCCAAGAATATAAAACCAAGTAGTCAGATTATTGTGAAGTAGCTCTGGATAGTCAAATCAGATAGAGTTTAAAAACCTGTAGGATTATTATGTGGCACTGAGCCCTGCAATCTGCCTCAAAAGCTCATGAAAGGAATTTGGCCTTTTGTTGTTATGCTGCAGAGTGGCTGGAAAGAAATACGGTTTTGTTGCAAATTGTTTCTACACTTAGAGCATTTCAACAGTCTATTCTTCCAAACATGAATTTTTTAGAAAACATACACAAGTCATGATATAACCTTGACTTTCTAAAGGGAAGCCTTCTAGACCACTACAAACTGACATATCACTACTGATTTGGTAGGAAGGGAACAATAGCAAGAAATTAGTGCTGAGCAGGTATCTCCTCTTCTATACCCTTGAATATTCTATGTGCTATGCTAGAATTGGGTTAACACAAATCACTGAAAGAAGGCAACCCTTTAACTTAGTGGTGAAAAGGCCAAACTTTTTTTATTTCTTGGAGCAGTGATAATGGGGACAACAGAGTCTATAAGGAGAAAAAGTAAATTACACGGGACAAAAGATTGGGCATTCAGCAATATAGGTGGCAGTAGTGGGCACTAAGATCGAAAATCTTAGCCTTCTTGAAACAGGCTCCTTTTACCAATCTGGGTGCAAGGTCTTAGGACACTAGGAGCAACGTATCTTCTAACATAAAAGTTGCTAATGAATCTGAGTCTTGAAAGAAATGGTTTACATCTTTTTTGGGGGGGGGGTTACATTGTAGAATGTATAGTTGATGCTCTTGACAGCTATTATAACCAAGTATAGTTGTCATGAAAATTTACCCAAAATGACTAGTTTCTGTGAGGGTTCTAAATAAACCTTATGGGGGCACCTGGGTGGCTCAGTCCATTAAGTGTCTGCCTTTGGCTCTGGTTCTGATCCCAGGATTCTGGGATTGAGCCCTGCAGCAGACTTCTTGCTCAGCGGGAAGTCTCCTCCTCCCTCCCCCTCTGCCTTTTCCCCCTGCTTGTGTTCTCCCTCTCTCTGTCTCTCTCAAATGAATAAATAAAAAAACTTACAATAAATAAATCTTATGAGCATCATTTATTATTTACTTTGATATTATGGCTATTGTAAAATATGTTGTTTTTAATTTTATTAATACCAAGTAATGTTTTAAGTTATGTCTGCCCCCTAATGTCATTGAACTATCAAAGGTCTTAAATTTTTAATGGGCTCCTTTAAAGAAAAGGATAAGTCTTCAAGTAGCTTTTTAATTAAGTTAATGATTACCTAGAAATTCTAAGAGACTTTATGAAATTTCTTGGTTTCTTTCCAACTTTATATGAGATGGGCTTTATTTTTTTAAATAAAATTATTAACATTTAAGATTAATTATGCTGCTGAAAACACAGCATCTTTATGTGAATATTAAAATTTGGCCATTGTTTAATTTTGAAGTACCTGGATTTTTAATTTCTAGTCACTTTACTGAAATTTTTTATTTTTGTTTAAATCGGATACATGTTAAGTGTTTACTGTTTGATTATTTTACATCTGAAGCCCTATTATTTTCTTTAGCTCTGAGAAATCCTCCTCTGTTATTTTTTTTAATAAGTTTCTCCCTGTCATTAGCTTTAGTCTCTCCTTACAGAATTGTTACCAGTCAAATATTGAATCTCCCATGTTGATTCACTGTCCATTATGTTTTGTCTCTTTTGCTAAGTTTTAGTCTTTCTCTTTTCCCTTGTATTCTAGGGGATCTCCTTGACTTCCTTATCCAGCCCTTCCATTAAGTTTTTATTTTAGCAATTAAAAGTTTATACAATAACAAGAATTTTTTTTCCCTTTTCTGGTGTTTCCATTTTTACAGAAGAGTGTGTGTATGTGTGTGTGTGTATATGTGTACACTCATGCACATGCATATTTATATGTAAAATATTGAGCTTTCTGAGTTGTGGGTGGAAAGAGCTTAATGATGAAATCATTTCATAGGTTTTCAGTGATTCCTTGCAAGTCATTCCTGTACTTGTTGGCTTAGAGAGTGTCACTTCTCTGTCATTCTGCAAGGTAGATCAGTCGTCACTGCTGTGTCAATCTGCTTCTGAGAATTCTGAGTTGCAGCTTTGCTGTGGTTTTATTCTTCAAAAGCTTTCCATCCTTTAAATTTGCATTTTATGAGAATTTGTTGCTATCTTTTGGATGCTGATTTCACAGACTTTGTTCTGCCTCCCTTTCTGTGGTCTTAACGATGTTGCTTATAATTTTATTGGGGTTCCATTACAGGGTTTTAAGCAAGAGAGCAAGGTAATTCAAATTATCATAGTTCTTTTAAGGAAGAATTTCATACATACCCAGAAATAAAGAATATTGTGACAAACCTCTGTTACTACCTACTATCCAGCTTTAAGAAATTATCAATAGATAGCCAGTCTTTAGTTATCTGTAACCCTACTTATCTTCCTCAGCCCTACCTACCCTGTAGGACCGGGGTATGGGTGTGTGGACACACATGCACATGTATTCATACATGTAAAGTAAAGTAAAACTTAAGTCTTTTTAAAAAGAGAACTTTTTTTTTTTTTTTTAAAGATTTTATGTATTTATTTGACGGAGAGAAATCACAAGTAGGCAGAGAGGCAAGCAGAGAGAGAGGAGGAAGCAGGCTCCCTGCCAAGCAGAGAGCCTGATACGGGGCTCGATCCCAGGACCCTGGGATCATGACCTGAGCCGAAGGCAGAGGCTTTAACCCACTGAGCCACCCAGGTGCCCCTAAAAAGAGAACTTTTTAAAAAACAATTAAAGGCTTATTTGTAACCAGGACATATTTTATTGACAACCAGTTTTCACACCTAAAAAATTAACCCTTAGTATCAAATATTCAGTGTTCAGATTTACTCAGTTGTTTCCTAAGTATCTTTTTACAGTTTGAATTTTAATTCAGACAAGGTTCATCATTGTAATTGGTTGATATATTGCTTTACGCTCTAGTCATCTGTAGCAGTTGTCTTTCTTTTTCTCCTCTTGCCACTTATTTGTTGAAGAAAAACATTATCTCTCAGGTGAAGTTTTCCCACATACTAGATTTTGATAATTACATTGCCGCGGTGGTTTTATGTTCTTGTTTTTTAGGATTTTATATCCCCTTTGTTTCCTGAAAATTAAAAATTCTTTTAATTTTTAAATTTTTAAATTGATCAGAATCAGGTCTAATTTTTTGTTTTTGTTTCTTGGGCAGTTTTTGGCACACATTTTTATAGGTGGTATTATACATCATGCATTTTTATTGGGAGCCATGCAGTGTCTGATTATCTTTTTTTTTTTTTTTTTGGTATATTAATATTGAACATTGGGTTCGGGTGTTGTCAGCCTAATCTGTTATTTATAACAGTTTTTCATTTAACAGTTTCAGCAGCCACTGATCCAAATTACATTTTTAGATTATCTCATTGTCTTCTTTGGGTTTGGAAGGTTGAGAATGGAAGCAGGGAGACCAGTTAAGAAGTTGTTGTAACAATATAGGCAGAGAAGATACTGGTCTGGTCTTAGATTAGGAATGGCACCAGAAGTAAAGAGAAATTAGGTAGATTTGAGATATAACTTGGAGTTATATACAACAAGAATTATTAATAGATGATCCATGTGGGGCAGAGAACTTGGAATGGGGTTCCTACATTGTGAACTTGAGTAGCTAAATCAATGGTGATGTCGTTTACTGGGATAGAGGTAGACTTAGGGAGAACAGAGAAGAGGTTTGGAGATGGTACTGGTGTTACCTTACATATGTCAGATTAGAGATACCTTCAAGATCAGGTGTTATGTTACATATGTCAGATTAGAGATACCTTCAAGATATCTTGAAGATATTTAGTAGGGCAGTTGAATATTTAGGTTTGGAATGGTATAGGTCAAAAATGGTATAGTCTAAAGACAAACATTTGAGAGTTGTCAGCATAAAGATGTTTGTTGTTTTTTTTTAAAGATTTTATTTATTTGACAGACAGAGATCACAAGCAGGCAGAGAGAGAGAAGGGGAAGCAGGCTCCCCACTGAGCAGAGAGCCCGACTCAGGGCTCGATCCCAGGACTCTGGGATCATGACCTGAGCTGAAGGCAGAGGCTTTAACCCACTGAGCCACCCAGGTGCCCCCAGCGTAGAGATGTTTTAAACTGTTGAGAATGAATGAAGACAATTAGAAAGTGTGTAGTCCAGAGAAAAGAAGATATTCAGCATTACTGATTGGATAAAGGAGGAAGAGACTGAGCTAGAGATCAGAGGAAAGCCAAGGAGAGTATTCTATTGTAAAAGCAGAATGGGGAGTGCAGGCAATTGAAACCAGTTTTCTGAGATACCTATGGTACTATAACTTATAGTGATTATTGTTTCCTAATCTCAGTTACTAATTTATCTGTTATATATGACCGTGGTCATTGTTAGATACGTAAGAAGGTAAAACTAAAACCATTCAGGAATCCAGAGGCCTCTTACTCACTGTTTTAATTAGAATAGGGAAGGATATAGCTTCAAGAGAAAAGAGGAACTGTGGTATAAGAAGCTACTTAATATGAAACAGTATATTTGTGCATGAAAATTTATGTTGTGGGTTCTTCTTTGTGAACTAGTTGGTTTACTGAAGAAAAGCCCCACAAAATGAATTTTTTAAATGAGATATGGTATAAAGTTTTAGCTTTCCTAGCTATTGTTTGCCATTTTAGAATAGAGGGATTTTTCATCCTTTATGTGAATTCAGAAGCAGAAATTTCAGGTTTTGGAATATATGTAATCATAAAAGTGAATTGAAAAGTTTGAATAGCCATTTGAATATATGGCTTTCCTTTGAAGGGAAGAAGAAAAAAATGAAGGGATTTCATTATGGTAATATAAGTTTACAGTTCATATCTGAAACCTTGGGGACCAGCTATGTTTTGGAATTTTGAATAGGTCAGATTTTAGAAAAGTAATGGTTATAAACCATGTATGATGCAACAACTCCAGCTGGGTCTGGGGCTTCACCTTATAATCAAGCACATTAATATTTTTGCAGTTAAATATATGCAAATTCACAATGAGTGAAGTAAATACAATAAATAGCCTCATGTCAGTTCATGTTTTGCCATAAACTAAGTTAAAATCAGTTTAGATTTTGCTACCAAGTGAATTTTAAAAGACAAAACAATTTAAAGAAAAGTTAATAACCTGTTCTCAAACTATTCCAAAAAAATAGAAGAGGAGGGAAGCTTCCATATCCATTCTATGAAGCCAACATCACTCTGATACCAAAACCAGACAAAGACACTACAAAAAAAAAGAGAGAGAGAGAGAGAGAGAGAGAACTACGGGCCAGTATCTCTAATGAACATAGATGTAAAAAAAAATCAACAAAATTTTAGCAAATTGAATCCAACAATAAATTAAAAATCATTTACCATGATCAAGTGGGATTTAGCCCCACTAAGGGTGGGGGTGATCTAAGGGTGGTTCAGTATTCACAAATCAATCAACATGGTACATCACATCAACAAGAGAGTTTAAAAACCATATGATCAGGGGCTCCTAAGTGGCTCAGTTGTTTAAACGTCTGCCTTTGGCTCATGTCATGATCTCAGGGTCCTGGGATCAAGCCCCACATCAGGCTTTCTGGGAGCCTGCTTTTCCCTCTCCCATTGCTGTTCTCCCTACTTATGCTCTTACTCTAGGTCATGCTCTCTGAGATAAGTAAATAAACCATATGATCATTTCAGTAGACACAGAAAAAGCATTTGACAAGATACAACATCCATTTTTGATAAAAACTCTCAACAAAGTAGGTTTAGAAGGAACATACTTCAACATAATAAAAGCCATATATGAAAAATCCACAGCTAACATCAGACTTAATGGTGAAAAACTGAGAGCTTTTCCCTTAAGATCCAGAATAAGATGTCTACTCTTATCATTTTGATTCAACATAGTACTTGAAGTCCAAGAAAAAGAAATAAAAGGCATCTAGACTGGTAAGAAAAAAATTAAAGTTTCCCTGTTTGTAAAATAACGTGATACTATATATAAAAACCTGAAAGATTCCGTCATACTACTACTGATAAATGAATTCAGTCATAGCACTAGTGACAAATGAATTCAGTAAGTCACAGGACACAAAATCATTGTACAGAAATCCACTGCATTTTTCTACACTAATAATGAGACATCAGAAAGAGAAATTAAGAAAATAATCCCATCTACAGTTGCACCAAAAATAATAAAATACCTAGTATTAAATGTAGTCAAGGCAGTGAAAGAGCTATACTCTGAAAAACTATAAAACATTGATGAAAGAAATTGAAGGTGACACAAACAAATGGAAAGATATTCTGTGCTCATGGATTGGAAGAACAAATATTGTTAAAATGTCTATGCTCTTCAAAGAAATCTACATACTTAATGCAGTCCCTTTCAAAATACCAACAACATTTTTCATAGAACTAGAACAAACAGTCCTAAAATTTGTATGGAACCACAGAAGTCCCTAAAGAGTCAAAGCAGTCTTGAAAAAGAAGACCAAAACTGGAGGTATCACAGTCCCAAATTTCAAGATACACTATAAAGCTGTAGTGATCAAAACATAGATCACTGGAACAGAATAGAGAGCCCAGAAATCCATGATTATAGTCAATTAATCCTTGACAAAGGAGGCAGGTATATGCAATGGGAAAAAGATAAGTCTCTTCAACAAATGGTGTTGGGATAACTGGACAGCTACATCCAAAAGAATGAAACTGGCCCACTTTCTTAGACCATACACAAAAATAAACTCAAATGCAATAAGGACCTGCCTAAAAGTGAGACCTGAAACCCTAAGAATCCTAGAAGAGCACAGGCAGTAATTTCTGTGATACTGGCCATAGCAACATTTTTCTCAATATGTTTGCTAAGGCAAGGGAAACAAAAGCAAGAATAAACAATTGGGACTACATCAGAATAAAAAGCTTATGCAGAGCAAAGCAGTCAACAAAACTAAAAGACAACCTACGGAATGGGAGAAGATATTTGCAAATGACATATCCAAGAAAGGGTTAGCATTCATTAATATACAAAGATTACTCAGCCATAAAAAGGAATGAAATGTTGCCATTTGCAACAACATGGATGGATCTGGAGAGTATAATGTTAAGTGAAATAAGTCAGAGAAAGACAAATGTCATATGATTTCCTCCTATGTGGAATTTAAGAAACACAACAAAGTAACAAAGAAAAAGACAAACCAAGAAATGCTCTTAACAATGAAAACAAACCGATGGTTAGCAGAAGGGAGGTGAGTAGGGGGATGGATGTAATAGGTGAAGGGATTAAAAATACAGGTATCGGGATGAGTACTGAATAATGGATAGAATTATTGAATCACTATATAGTACACCTGAAACTAATATAACCCTGTATGTTAACTATGCCAGAGTTTAAAAAAAAAAAAAAAAAAAGACAAAACATGCTAAAGCTGGACTCTCAGAATTTACTGGCTTTCAGGCATTGCAGATAAGGGATTATGGGCCAATCATCTCTCAGTGCTTGCTGAGAACAGTGTGCCATTATTATATGAATGCAACAAAAGGTATTCATATACCTTCTACTTGGGCTTCTTTTTATTTCTTAACATCTGCCCTATCCCACACCCTTCCTCCATCTCTCTTCTTCCCTTCTCCTCCATTTCCCTCTTTATTTCCATCTCCTCCTGCATTCTGTCACCATCACTTCTTCCTCCCCATCTGTTATCTCCATCTTTTTCTCCTACTCTTACCAGCTACTCTCCTTTTTCTCTCCTCCTTTTCCATTTCCATCACACACATAACACATACAGCTTGCCTCTTTATTAATTTTTATCCTTTAGCACTTTTTACTAAGTTCATCTTGTTCATTTTCTGCACCAAACCATAGTAATTTCTTTTTGAAACATTGGAATAAGAACAAAGGTGTCAGTATAATCATGCTTTCTATATTTAATCCTTTTTATTCAGTTAATATTAAAGTACCTACTAAAAGTATTCCAGGTGATTTTTTTCTGATTTATCTTCCAGTTCACTTGAGCTGTATCTAATCTGTCATGCCTACCCACTGAATTTAAATTACATTTATTATATTTCTAGAAGTTCTGTTCGGTTGTTTTTTTAAAAATCTGAAACTTTGGGGGACACCTGGGTAGCTTAGTCTGTTGAATGTCTGACTCCTGATTTTGGCTCAGTCGTGATCTCAGGGTCCCGGGATTGGGCCCTGCATTGGTCTCCGTGTTCAACAGGAAGCGTGCTTGAGGATTCTCTCTCCCTCTCCCTTTGCCCCTCCTCTGCTCATGTGCATATACTCTTGCCCCCCGTCTCTCTCTCTCTCTCTCTCTCTCTGATAAAGAAATATTTAAAAATCTGTCACTCTTTAAATTTTCTTATCCCTGAAATTATTTTCAACCTTGTCTAGTAAAGCTTTTATAGTCTATGCTCGGTAATTCTAGGATTTTTAGTGCTTTTTCTTGCTTATGGTGTCTTGTTCCCTGTCGTGCACATAATATGAGGCCAGAGTCTTTATTCCAGGAAAATTTTGCATTTGCCTTGGCTGTTGCATGGGAGTAGGAATACTACTAGTGTGAGCCTACTAAGTTCCAAGGGCTTGAGTCTCTTGACTTTTCAAGCAGTTGACCTTAATCAAGTACTCCTTTTGATTTACTTGTCTGGTGCTTTCTTTTGAGAAGAAGAATGAAAGGCTATAAGAAGAGAAGGGCCAATAAAAAAAAAAGAAGAAGAAGAAGAAGAAGATGAAGAAGAGAAGGGCTTACTTACAGTTCACTTTAACCTTGATAGCATTGTCGTTTGGTATACCAGCATTCAGTGGGAGGAATCTCCTTTAGACTCTATATCTTTATTTTTTTTTTTAGACTCTCTATCTTTTTTATGTGGGTTTCAAATTCTATTCACTTTGCCTTATGAGGCCTTCAGAATAGAAATTCAAAAGTACTGATTCTTTTCCCCATTTCTTACCATTTTGTCAGATACTTAATTGTTTTAAAGAAGGGTTTTTTTTTTTTTTTAAATGTCTATTCTATTCAGAGTTTATAGTTGTTTGCCTTTGGAGTTTTGTTTCAATAACTTGGAGACTGAAGGTCTCCCTACTGTGAAATGGGTCCTTCGAAGCATTGTTCCACATCTCAGAGTTATGGCAGTGGACCAAAAAGACAAAACTTCTTACTCTAATAGATAATACATTTCAGTGGGAAGAGTCAGATAATAAACAAGGTAAAATATATAGGTGATAAGTGCTAAGGAGATAAATGAAGCAGGGAGGTATAGGGATGGATCAGTAGTGTCAGGATGTTGGAAATGTTATAATTTCAGTATCCAGAGAAGACGTCACTGAGACAGTGATAGTAGAATAAAGATCTGAAGTTGGTGAGTAAACAGGGTGGCTATGGAGGGAAGAGCATTCTAGGCAAAGGGGAAAATTGCAGAGGCTCTCATGGGAGTCTCAGCAGTGAGACTGGTGGGGCTGCATTGGAGCAAAAGATGGAGAGCAGCAAGTTGGATCACGTTGGAGAGAGAACTACATGGTATCTAAGATCTTGCAGATACTGAAGTACTGGTAGGCCTTTTTATGGAGTCAAGAGGATTTTGAGCAATGGTGTTAGGTGACTTTTTCAACACAGGACATCATGTAGAAAACAAGCTCAAAAGGACAAAGGTGGGAAGCAGGAAGAGGGTTAACTATGATACTTATCCTGGGATTTTTCTAGGTAATGGGGTTATAGGATAAATAAGACAATGTTTCTGCTCACTCTCAGTCCAATTTCTAGTTCACTCTTAAAAGTATTATTTCAGGAAATGCCGTATGATAAGAAATATAATTGATGTGGTCTGAATATTTTATAATTAAAATATTTTTAAGCCTAGAATATTTATAATCTCTGTAAATTATAAAACATTTTTAATTTGGGGACTTGTGATGATGAATTCATTTTATGAATTAGCTTGTCAAGAAAAGATATAACATTATTGAAAGTGGTAAGAATTTTTTCTGCTCTGTAGATAAGTCCTTTTTTGATTTATGTTTTCGAAGCTTTGTTACTGGGTACATAAAAATTTAGGGTTCTGATTTTTTTTCCCTGTTGGATTGACTCCCTTTATCATTATTAAGAGTGTCTCTGTCTCTAGTAATTCTTCTTCAAACTGCTTTGAAGTTAGAATAGCTGCATCTACTTTCTGTTGATTGGTTTTTGCCATAGTTTATCATTTTACCTTTATGTGACTTTGTAAAGTGTACCTCATTTAAGCAACTTATTTTTTAAAATTCAATATTGGTCTTTTACTTGGAATATTTAGTTCATTTACTTTTTAAGGTAGTTACTGATACATTTGGCTTCATTTTTGCCCCTTTGCCTTCTATTTCTATTTCCTCCACTTGTTTCAGTCCTTCTTTTTGTCCCCTTCCTGGTTCTTTTCAGTTAATCAGATTTTAAAATTTATCTTGTACTTGTAGTTTATGTATACAGTTACTCTTTTTTTAAAAAGATTGTTATTTCTTTGTCAGAGAGAAAAGCACAGCAGTAGGCAGAGGGAGAAGCAGGCTCCCTGCTTAGCAAGGAGCCTGATATGAGACTCGATCCCAGGACCCTGGGATCATGACCTGAGTCAAAGGCAGGTGCTTAACCAATTGAGCCACCCAGACATCCCTATAAACAGTTACTCTTATTTTAGTGGTTACTCTAGAGCAGGGATTGGCAAACTGTTCCTTGCAAGCTAAATCCAGTACCCTCCTGATGGACATAAAATTTTATTGAGACGCAGCCACACCCATTTGTTTACATATCATGTATCACTGCCTTGGCACTACAATGGCATAATTGAGTAGCTGCAGAGAGAGACCACATGTATGGTTTACAAAGCCTAAAATAATTACTCTGTAGCCCTTTATAGAAAAAAAAAAAAATTGCCAACTCCTGCTGTTGAGCAGTGGCTCTTAAACTTGACCATGCATCAGAGTTGCTGGGAGGGTTTGTTAATACACAGAATGCTGGGCCCCCATCTCCAGAGTTTCTGACTCATTAGATTTCTCTTGGGGCTGGAGAATTTGCATTTTTAAGAAACTGCCAGGTTTCTGGCTGGTCCAGTACTGCTTGTCCTAGAGGTTACAATATGTATATTTGACTTACTCGATCAAAAATAATGTGTTTCCTACTTCCACAATAATGCTTAAAAGTCTTAGAACTCTTTAACTTTGTTTGCTTACCTCTTAGGAACACTATTTTATAATAATTTCAAACTGGCAACAACTCAAAGATCTATCATCAACAGAATGGATATTGCTAAATTGTGGTACACTGGATAACTATAAGCAATGAAAGTGAATCTTCAAACGTACTGAGTGAGAAGAACCTAGATACCAGAGTAGATACTGTATGTTTCCTTTCATTTAAGGCTCAAGAATGGGCCAATTATGGAGTTAGAAGTCAAGACTGGTTAGTTGGCTCTGATAGGAAAAATTGATTTGGGGGAGGTCAGTGAGGATGCATATAGGATGCTGATAATGCTCTTTTGGTCCAGAGACTGGTTACACTGCCATGTTTGTTTTGTGAAAATTCATTGAGCTGCATACTTATGATTTATATACTTTCATCTCCCTTATTTTGATAAAAAGTTAAAATTTAATTTCCCAGTAGTTTGGGAGTGTTAAGAGTTAAATTTTTTTAAGTGGTAGAGACATGTACTCTTCATTTCTTGTGTGTGTAGGAACAGAACACTGTTTCCATGGGAACTTCTGGCTACTCGGTGATTCAGTACCTATCTTTCTGTGGATTTGTGTGTCTACTGTGTCTCTCTTAGCTATATATATATTTTTTTTACATGGTGGTGGCAGAAAAGTTTATTTGGGATTGTGTTAGTGTTTTTAACAGAGCAAACCTATATAGAACATAGATTTTAACTGATCTGGTCTGGCTCCCTAATAATAATATGCTAAAAAATGGGGGAAAAAATGTCCTTTAACTTGAAGGTACTTTTTTCTTATAAATTGTACTATTTAAGAAAAAAGAGGGCGCCTGGGTGGCTCAGTGGGTTAAGCCGCTACCTTCGGCTCAGGTCATGATCTCGGAGTCCTGGGATCGAGTCCCGCATCGGGCTCTGCTCAGCAGGGAGCCTGCTTCCTCCTCTCTGCCTGCCTCTCTGCCTGCTTGTGATCTCTCTCTGTCAAATAAATAAATAAAATCTTTAAAAAAAAAAAAAGAAAGAAAACACTTGCTGAAATTGAGTATGGCTTTATATTGGTGTGTCTATTTGATTTTCTTTCTTTCCAAATAAAAGTCTTACCACTTATTTGGTATATCTTCTTTAAAATATATTCAGTAGTTGGACTTGGAAGTATCTCTTTGTAGTACTGATTTCATTCTAGTTGATTTGGGTATTTGCATAGGTAAGGGGGAGCAGGTTGAGAGGAAAAGATTCTGACATTGATCTGAAGCCTGTGGTAAATCTGCTTCTCTGCCTCGCCCATCTTGTTTGTCGTGGTTGGTTTGTGCAGGGTCCTAGAGTAAACCATCTTCTCAGACGAGTAAATGCATACAGTTTGCGATTTTTTTTGTGTGTGTGTGGGAGGTGGAGGGTTCCATTTTATACAAGGAGATGATACTAGTGTGGTCATTAATAAATATTCTGAAAGGAGCTTTGGGTAGAATATTTTAGAATCATTTATGAAAGCAAATTGTTTGGTTTGGTTTCTGTGCCCTAAATAAACAGCAGATTGTAAGATTACAGAGCTATTTATGCCAGTAATGAGCACTGTGATATTCCATGTTTTACTGATGCAATAATAAGCACCACAGCAGAATGAATATTGCATAAAACCTTATTTTACATTTGTATTAATTTTCATGTAAATTACATAAGAGAAAACAAATTTAGGTTTATAAACCTTTGTATTAAAAGCCTTTGAAATTTAGGTAAAGAATAAGGATTATAGCTGCATGGATAATTTTTTAAATACATGGAGAATTTTTACCTTTCATCTGGCAGTAGCTGCCATAAGATGATGTCACCTTGTAGCTGATTGGCTGTTACAGCACCTAGGGCAGGGAAGAGAAAGAAAAATGCCGGCACAAACCTTAGTGGTGGTTCTGTGGTTGTTTCAGTCTATTTTTGATAGAATCTTTGATTAGTACCGAATCTACTGTATTTGGCCATGTGAACCATTGGGAGCATCCTACGGTGAGGGAAATTAAGAGCTTTCAGAGGAATGAGGCGACTGATTTGCAAACGGATCTGTGATTGTAAGTTGCAGGATCTGGGTGTAAGGAATAAGGCAGGGTGTGCTGAAAGATATACTATGGGAGGAGCTGGCAGAAAATGCTCATGAGTAGCAAAAAAAAATGAAAATGCTTTTTACTATCCTTAGAGTTAATATATTTGGTTTTATGTTTTGACTTGATATATAGGTAAAAAAATAGGATAATACTCCAGTCAAATTTTAAATTATACTAGGTTATTTTATATGGTGTTAACCAATATATAAATGCTTATTCAAAGGAGCTTTATTTTGGATTACATCTTAGAAAATAATGATTTTATATATAGTTTTATTTGATTTTGAGTCTTATGGAAAATGGAACAAAGCTTAGTTCTCCTAAAATACATTTTTCTAATGCTTTGTGTAGATAAAAGCTTTGATGATGAAGAATCAGTGGATGGAAATAGGCCATCATCAACTGCTTCAGCCTTCAAGGTTCCTGCACCTAAAACATCCGGAAATCCTGTCAACAGTGCAAGGAAGCCTGGTTCAGCAGGTGGCCCTAAGGTTGGAGGTAATGTAAATCCATTTCAAATCTAATGTGCATGCCTCATGCCCTTGATATGGACACACATACTTAGAACTTCAGAGGAATATGTTTATTCATGACTGCAGCACGATTGCAGATCTGGAGAGTCTGTTGCAACACACAGAAGAATATGCTGCCTTTTCAGAAATGTTTTTAAAATACTGTATATTTCTGTTTCCTATGGATTAGTGTAGTCTTAAGAGTATTCATTTTTCAGATGTCATTTTTAAAGGGAGACATTTAAGGAAGTTTTGGGATTTGGGGGTTTTGTTTTTGTTTTTGTTTTTAAGGACTGAGCAGGTTTTTCAGAATTTGGCTATTAATTTTCAGGTGCTATAGTTGTTAAAGAAATACTGATTTATGTAACATTTCTATAAATTCATCTAGTAGTGAGTCTTGAATACTTCAGTGTTGAAAAAATGGTTGAAGATACTGGATATTGAATCATTTGTCACAATGGGAAATGGGTGGTGGTCAAGTAAAATTGCCTTAAAAATGGTTTCTGAATTAGATAATAATAAATAGGAAAAAAAACAGTTTTTGTGAAGTTATACAACACATAGTACATTCTTTGATCACATTAGAACTGCTTCTAGCATATTGTTAATCTTTTAAAAATTTTTATGGTTTTTTTTCATATTCTGATAAGAAAGCCATGAGTACTTTTCAGGTGCTAGTTTCTGCAGGTCTTCCTGATAAAATAAATCCTATTAGAATAAGCAAGTATTTAATGCTAAAAGGACATTAGCTTCTTTCTCTTTTTCTTTCTCTCTTTCGTGTCTGTGTTGGGTGTGTTTTAGTTGTAACTTGGGAAAACAGATTTTTCCTTGTTTATAACTGGTAGGAAAATCGTCTTCAGAATTTTTGCTTTTCCTCTTTTTATCTATATCTCTTTTTAAAAGCATAAAGGAAAGAAAAATAAACTGTATATTTTGACCAGGTGCTGTAACTTGTGTTCTCTTGATCTTTCTATACCACTGAGCATTCATTTCAAGTCATATGTATTCTAAATGCAGGAAAAATACCATAAATATTTCATTTTAACTATCTTTTGGGTGCCATATAACTCTCAAGAAAGATGGTATGATATATACACACACTAACATATCTATATGTAAACATATACAAATATTTACATATATTCCTATACATAAAAATAGGTAAATATTGTGAAATAGAAATGCCTTACTGATTTATCTGGGTATTTTGAGTAATTTACATTTTGGTATCTTCTTTTTGTTTTGCAGTTATAGGAATATATTCTTATCTAAATGTTAGTTATCATATCCTATTACATGGTATTTTCTATTATGCATTCTTATCTCTGGTAAAAAAAAAATATGATATTCTATGGTTTCTTTCTTTTGTAACAAATGGCTACCTTGAATTACCGCAAGGGAAATTTTTTTGGTCTTGATTTTTGAATTAGAGATTTCTGATATATATGATATTTATTTCATGAAATGTCTTAGTTGACTTAAAATGAATTAATATTTGAAATACATGGTGATAATATATAATATTTTTGTAAATCTGAGCCATTGGTGTGTATTAGCTCTGTATTTCATGTTTTTTTCCCCTTTCTTAGATGAAAATTGATATTGTAGTTTACCTACCAAAGCTCACTTAATTTTGATGTTAACTGAATTGATAAAATATGATATTCTTTTTAAAGAAAGATTTTCTTTATGGCATCTCACCTTCTCTGGTTTGTTGTCCTACCAGATATGAAAATGCTAGGTAGCTTTTGTGATCGTAGGCATTAATCACTAATACAGATTGTATCATCCATCGAAGCAGCAGCTTTTTTGGAAAAAAAAAAAAAATAAGGGTGAGGCCTTCATTCCTTCTTATCCTCTCCCTCATCCTTCTTCTTTTAGCAATTGCAGATTCATTCTGCAATTTTTTGGTTTTTGCTTTTGTTTGCCACAGCTTGTTTAGGTTCACTACCTATTTTTCTATCTAAGAAAAGAGCTACTGGCCAGAGGATATTGATACTGCTTCAGAAATTAATGCCTTTCTTGGCTCTCAGTCCTTTAAAAATTTAACTGTAGATTTTCTGTTCTTGGCACTGGCTTATTGATTTTTAAATTAGTTACAGAAAGTTTTCTTGAAGTTGTAGAATCTTGGAGAAGGAACGTTGGCATATAGTTCAATTTACTCTTCAAGTATAGCAGTCCCTTTTATTATATTCCTGATAGATGACTATTAAACATATGATTAAAATAATGTGTGTGCATGAATTAAAATTTGGAACAGAAAGTATCTACAGTACCACTACATGTGGGTATAATCAACTGATAAATTATGATGTAATTCTAATTGCTTTCATAATTACTTTTCCAATAATTTTTATACAGACATGTTTTCTTAGGAGGACAGAATTGGCACCATTAAATCATTTTGTATACCTTTTCTCTGACTAGTATTTTACCTGGAGCATTTTCTCATTATCTTAAGTTATTAATTGAAAACTATTCATAGCTAAATAATATCTAGGTTGCTTTCAGTATTTTTTGCTGTTATAAACAATACATATATCTTTTTGCACATCTCCTCCAGTCATTTCCTTGGGATAAATTTCTCAAGCTTACTGAATAAAAGATACAGTTATTCTTTCAGTTTGGCATAGTGTCCTCCAAGAAGGTTATAAGCCAAATTCAGTTCTGAATAAATTAATTCTATTTTATATTGCATGAAAATCTGTCTCTTTGTAACTTAAGCAAAGAAGATGGATTATTTGTTAACCTGATACTTTGAAATACTTGAAGGTTGGGTTGTCCTGTCTTTCTGTATAACTATTATGCTTCTGAAATAATGGGGATTCAGTCTAGGCATTTCATTTGCTACTCCTAGGTATATAATATACAGATAGATATGAGTAGTTCCTTATTAAAGTAATATGGTAGATGGGGGGTGGTATGTATATATTCATTGAAGCCCATCGCAGTCCACTGAGTTTAGCAAATACATTTTCAGGTAAGATTACCAAAATAAAAATAAAGTGAACTTCTTTGGAATCCTGACTGAATCTACTTTTGTAGTTTGGGAGTTTAATTTATTTCTCCCAGAGATATATGTTAAGATTAAAGAGATGCATGCTATTTTTAGCAAAGTATCCTATCCAGTTAATTAAAGCCAATAGGACCTGTGTTTAATCTTTAGTGTGTGTTAGTTTTTCATTGTTCTTTGGCTCCCCGTGCCAACCTGTTCTACTCATATTGTAATTGTTTGGCCTTTAAGTCGGAGAGGATCAAAAAAAGGATTGTGGGTTACTCCATACTGATACGTTATTGCCATAAAAATCCATATTATGTTGGTGTCAAAAGTACTACCTTTGTGCTTTACTAATTAGAGTAAGGATAAAATGAATTTCCTTAAACAGTTATTTTCTGATAACATTTATAACTTCATAATAGGAATTAAGATAAACACGTTTTCTTTTCTTTTGGCTTAATGGTCTAGAATATAATTGCTGAAGGTACCTGTTTGCTTAAAATATTTATATCTCTAGGGGCACCTGGGTGGCTCAGATGGTTGAGTGTCTGCCGTCAGCTCAGATCATGATCTTGGGGTCCTGGGATTGAGCCCTGCATCAGGCCCCCAGCTCAGTGGGGTGCTTGCTTCTCCCTCTCTCTCCTGCTCCTCTCCCCTGCTTGTGTGCTCTCTCTTCCTCCCAGCCCCCCATCTCTGTCTCCAATGACTAAAAATATATATTTCTATCTCTAGAGTATTTTAGGTAATTTTTTTTTTAAATGTTTGAGTGTTCTCACATATATTCTCTCATTTAAATCAAAACCCCTACAGTTAGGTACTTTATTATCCTAATTTTATTGATGAGCAAACTAAAGTTTGGAGAAGTTAACTTGCACAGGGTCATGCATCTAATAAGTGCACTAAGCACAGAAAGTACTTGTCTATAATGCTATGCACTCTAATCTCACCGAGTAAATAAGTATTCTTCTAGATCTTTAGCTCTGAGATTATAATCTACAGTAATTATCACTACCTTTCAACATCCATAAATCCATCTTAAAGCTCGATTAGTATGATTCTCATTAAAATAGAACATTTGAAAATAAAGCAACTTGAAGTTTTGTCGTTTTAAGTAGAAATGCTTTTTAGTATTTTCTTGTTGAAATCACCCTCCTATACCAATAACTTTGACTGCTATTCTTTTTCAAATACAGAGATTGAATTAGATGGTAATATAATTGTTATTGTTTGTAATTTGTACCAGATTTTGAGGTTAGTTTTTTACTGAAGCTTATATGGAGACATGTCATTGGCTAAATCATTAGTTCTCAGAGTTCTGTTGTTTTCCCTCACTTGCTCATTCATTCAGGTAGACAGCATTTTCTCTCTATGCTTTTCATCTAATGTCAAAGACTGCTTTAAAATAGTTTTAATGCTTATAATTAACTACTGTGTTTTCAAATCCAGGAGTACTTAGTCATCTTTTTGATACATTTGTATTATTTCATTTATGTCTGACAGAAGGTTTTATTAAGAATGTCCAAATATCTATTTTCCATGCTAATCATTCACATTTTTTTCCCCTCATGCAAAAAAAAAAAAAAAAAGTTGATTTTTTTTTTTTTTTCTTTAAAAGAAATAAAGGGCACCTGGATGGCTCAGTCAGTTAAGCATCTGCCTGTGGCTCAGATCATGATCAGCAGGGCATCTGCTTCTTCCTCTCCCTCTGCCCCTCCCCCTGCTTGTGCATGCACGAGTACTGTCTCTCAAATACATAAATAAAATCTTTTTTTAAAAAAGTAAAGATCAGGGGTACCTGGGTGGCTCAGTAGGTTAGGGCCTCTGCCTTTGGCTCGGGTTCATGATCTCAGGGTCCTGGGATCAAGACCCGCATCCGGCTCTCTGCTCAGCAGGATGCCTGCTTCTCCCTCTCTCTCTCTCTCTGCCTGCCTTTCTGCCTATTTGTGATCTCTTTCTGTCAAATAAATAAATAAAATCTTTAAAAATAATAATAAATAAAAAATTTTTAAAAAGTAACGATCTTGAGAATCAGTCTATATTTAATAAAAGAAATCTCAGATAATTTAGTGTTTAATCTTGGAAATCAAATTTTTAACCGATAAACCTCAATTTCTTGCTTTTGAACTTTATATAAAACCAAATAAGTTTTCTGTTTGTGCATTTTGTTGTGTTTGTTTTCTTCTCTTCTTCTCCTAATGTAAGGAAAGATACTAAACCAGAATGTTTTAGCCCTTTAACCTTAAAGATTATCTGGCCCCAATTCAGGTGAAGAGACTGAGCCTTGGAGAGTTAAATGATGTATCTTAGATAAGAAAGTTACAAACAGAGATGAAACAAGAACCCAGTGTTTGGCCAGAGGCTTTTTCTTCGATCATCTCTGGGTCATCTCCTATCCAGTACTGCATGTGATACATATTTTTATCCTATATATCAAAACACTATTATTGACATTTAGAAATTAGGGATTGGCCAATAGCCTTTCTCTGTTAAATTACAATGAATGCCACATCTTTTACTATCCATCATAAGAAACCCTGGTGCTATCTTTTTTTTTTTTTTTTTTTTTTTTTAAGATTTTTTTTTTTGAGAGGGATTGGGGTGGGGGGCAGAGGGACAGGGAGAGAAATCCTCAGGTGGACTCCCCACTGATTGCAGACCAACACAGGGCTCAATCCCATGACCCTGGGATCATGACCTGAGCCAAAATCAAGAGTCAGTCAGTCAGCTGCCTGCACCACCCAGGCGCCCCTGGTGCTATCTATCTTAACTTTAGTTTCAAAGTCGGAAGATTCAAGTAATTGAACAGGTTTAATCTAATAGTATCTTGCCTCTCTACTCCTGTTGCTCTGCAGTAACTGGTGCTAAGTTTGATATGTATCCTTCCACATTTTACTCCATGTTCATTTATGTAGGTACTCAGATTAGATTTTATGTTTGCCCATATTAAACACACTAGTAAAACACTTTGCAGCTTACTTTTTTTCACAGAACATTCATTCTTCAACATCAATAATGACAGCTCTCACATCCTTTTGATAGCCATATGTATCCCACATTATTGATATATACCATGATGTAATAAACTTTTCACAAGTCAGGGTCATTCATGTTGTCTACAATTTTATGCCATTACGAAGAATGCTGATCTCCATGTACTTATTATACTTGGAATTCTGGTGCTTCTAATCTGTGGAATAGATTCCTCCCAGTGTTCAATTAAGGATTGGGTGTTTTTTTGTTTTTTGGTTTTTTTTTAAAGATTTTATTTATTTGACAGAGATCACAAGTAGGCAGAGAGGCAGGTAAAGAAAGAGGAAGGGAAGCAGGCTCCCTGCTGAGCAGAGAGCCCGATGCGGGGCTCGATCCCAGGACCCTGAGATCATGACCTGAGCCGAAGGCAGAGGCTTTCACCCACTGAGCTACCCAGGCACCCCTGGTGTGTTTTTAATCAAGACATTATTTTCCCTTTTCCAGCATTGAATGTAACAGCCTTGTTAATTATTGTCATTTAGATAGGTGAAGAATTGTGCTTTTTTGGTTTTAATTTGCACTTTTCCATCCACCTATCCATCTGACCAACAGCTAGCGAATGTTTTCTGAAAGCTTTTAGCATGTTCCTGCTTTTGTAATCTATGGAAACGTCAGTGAACCCAAAAGAAAAAGACCCTGCCTTCCTGGAGTTTTTATTCTATTGAGGTTCAGAGTATTTAAATTCATTAATGAAGTTAGCATATCCTCTTCTGCAAATTACATGTTGTTGTTCCTTTCCCATCTTTTAATTGGGCTGTTTTATCTTCCCATCAGTCTGTTACAGTCTTTTAAATATTCAGATCTTTTATTCTTTTGTTAAAAGTCTTAAATATTTCCTCAGTGTCTCCTTTGTCTGTGGCATTTTACATCAAATCTTAAAAGTTTTTGTTGTGGTAGGTAACATATCTGTTCTGTTCATTATGACTTCCAAATTTCCTATCCTGAATAAAAAGGACTATTATCCAGTCTCAAGGCTATGCAAATGTTTTCCAGTTTATTCAAAAACATTATTTTACATTTAATTTGTTCAGTATATCTGGAGTTTATTTTTATATAGAGTAACAATATATCCTTTTAATTTATGTTCTTAATGCATGGCAAATTAATGTCCATGCAATTAAAGAAAACATCCTTTACTTCGTTTAATGAATACTGTCATATGTATTTCAGTTCTTTTCTGTAGTTTCTTTTCTTGTTTTCCAGATCTATATCTCTGTACCTACTTTAGTTTTATAGTGCATGGTTTCCCAAACTTCTTACTAAGAAAAATTTTGAGGATATAACCAAGTTGACAATGCAGTGAACACTCATCACCTAGATTGAATAACTAGTGTTTGCCATATTTGTTTTAACTCTCTGTATAAATACATTCCCACACACATTCTTTTTTTTTATCTCAGCAATTGGAAAGTAAGTTATAGACATTATGACATTCCAGCCATAAATATTTAATATGCTCCTCCTAAGACTTTAAAGTATGCTGCATTATATCCATAATATCATTATCATATGCAAGAAGGTTCCATAATATTGTGTATAAAACAGTCACATTACCAACTTTTATACCCGTAACATTGATACATTTTTTGAAGAGTCTAGGCCAGTTGTCTTAGATGGTCTGGGTTCTGGATTTGTCTGATTTCTTTGTGACATTATTTAACTTGTTCCTTCTGGCCCTTGTATTTTTTTTTTTTTTTTAAATTTTATTTATTTGTCAGAGAGAGAGGGAGAGAGAGCGAGCACAGGCAGACAGAATGGCAGGCAGAGGCAGAGGGAGAAGCAGGCTCCCCGCCAAGCAAGGAGCCCGATGTGGGACTCGATCCCAGGACGCTGGGATCATAACCCGAGCCGAAGGCAGCTGCTTAACCAACTGAGCCACCCAGGCATCCCGAGCCCTTGTATTTTTTGTAATTTTTTTTTTTTTAAGATTTTATTTATTTACTTGTCAGAGAGAAGAGAGCACAAGTGGGGAGAGGCAGGCAGAGGGAAGAGGGAGAAGCAGGCTTCCCACTGAGCAAGGAGCTCAAGGTGGGACTCCCATCCCAGGACCCTAAGATCATGACCTGAGCCAAAGAAAGGCACACGCTTAACCAACTGAACCACCCAGGTGTCCCGATTCTTTGTAAATTTTTATACTATATGCTCAACGTCCTTTCAAGCTCTTCCATTCTATATTCAAATTTCCCGAAGTATCCTAAGAATTTTTTTTCTTTTTTTTATCCTAGGAATTTTTTTACAAGTGATCTTTGAGGCCAGGAAGAATTCTTAGTTTTTTCATTCAAGAATGCCCTCTTCTGTTGGTATAGTGAAATGGCAGCTTCTTTACTAAATGATACTTGGGGGGCTTTCTGCTTCTAATTCTGCAGTAGCATCTTATTACAGTAGAGCCCTCATTTTCTCTTTCTCCCTTTCCTTGATCCACCAAGCTTCAAAGGGATAGCTCTCCTTTCTAAGTGCTACTTATCTGGTGGTCTTGGGGGGAATCTTAGTAGAGGTCTGCATTCCACCACTATCAGGATCTTTGTCCTCCATACAGTTTCCTCTGATTTTTCTCTCTGTGAGGACTCTGTAGTTGACATTGCTGGCCTTGGATGTCATATTTCCCTATTTACTTGTAAAGTGAAGTTCGAAGTGTTATTAGTCTTCTCTTAGTTGTATTGTAAGTATGTGCTGTGGGTAATTTTATTTGCTCTTCTTTTTGGTCTCTAGTTTTTGGAGTATGTGGTTTTGGAGTATGTGGTTGAATTTTTTATTTGAATTTGGATAACTACCATCTCCCAAGGGAATAAAAATGTCTACTGTAAGTTTTAATATTTAGTAAGGAAGTGTCTTTTTTCTTGATAAACCTATATCTCAGCATTTTGTTGAATTTTATGACATTATTTTCATAGTTTCTACTTTCAGCATTGATCTGAATCACTTCTTTGTCATGTATCAAAGTTTCATAATATTTGTGGGCCATTTTTTGAAGTCTCTGTTTTGTTCATTTGATTAATTGGTCTGTCCCTGCACTAAAATCACATTGTCATAATTAGCTTTATAAATCTTAATAGCTGGTAGGTCAGGTACTTCCTCCCCCAAATTCATCTGTTTGTTCCTGATGTCTTTTGTTGATTGGTATCTTTGTAATTCTGTCTGTATTATTTCTTTAAATGTTATATTCATGTACGTTTTGTAGTCTACAACTAGACAATATCTATAGTGCTAAATCTGTTGTTACCTGTGACTCTTAGTTCATAATGGTTTGCCTTGTGTATTTGAACTTTGTGAATTCATTGTTTGAAGGGAGTTCTTCAGGCCTAAACTGGGTATTGTGGAAGCTTTTCTTCAGATATTAATCCTGCTCAAAACTGGGGAATCAGGGACCCCTCCAGCCTTTCCTAGGTCTTGTCTCAACTCAAGAATCCCAGGTTACTCCTCCCCACCTGTTGGCTGGGGAATCCACTCTTGGATGGGAAGAGTTGCAAAGTCACATTTTGAAAGGAGCATTGAAGGAATGTGAGGATTTGTTACCACTATCCTTCTAAACCCATTGCAGTTTGTCCTCTGACCACAAAATTCACATGCCTTTCACATACAAGATACACTCACAGACATTTCTCAGAAGTTTCCACTCACTTAAAGAATCAGGTTCAAAGGTTATGATCTTGTAGTCTGCATCAGGTCACATGCAAGAATTCTCTGGTGTGCCTGCTCTCCATCCAGAGGCTAGTGAACTAAAAAGATATCTTACTTGCACCCCAAATGCTCAGTATACAATGGTGGTATCAGGACAGAGGATCCATAATAGACATTCCATTCAAGGAGGGGAGGAATAGGGGGTGCCTGGGTGGTTCAGTTGATTAAGCATTGGCTCAGGTCATGATCCCAGATTCCTTCATCAGGCTCCTATAGGGAGCCTGCTTCTCCCTCCCTCTGCCTGTCCCCTGCACCAGAGCTTGCTTGCTGTCTGTCTCTCTCTCTCTCTCAAATAAATAAAATGTTTAGGTTGTTTTTGTTTTTGTTTTAAAAGGATGTGTGATGGCTCAATGGGTTAAATGAATGCCTCCAACTTGCGTCATGATCCCAGGGTCCTGGGATTGAGTCCTGCATCAGGCTCCTTGCTCAGTGGGCAACCTGCTTCTCCCTCTACCTGCCGCTCCTCCACTTGTGCTCTCTCTCTCTCTCTCTGTGACAAATAAATAAATAAAATCATTTTTTAAAAATAAATTAAAAAGAAAGGGAGGAACATTCACTGACCTAGCAGTTTTCAAATCCAACAGGAACCTGTTGTCAGGTTCCCTTACTTCAGGGATGGTAACTGTTTCTTTGATGAATGTTTCATTCTCTCTTTGGGTGTGATTCTTTAAACCAGTGTTTTCCTCTGTTCTTGGTTCTGCACTGAACTCTGGTTCTGCCTCCTGAAATATTTCCTTCTTTTGCATAAAAATCTTGTGTTGCCGCTGTGCATATCTTATTCAGCCCTACTTGAAAGAAGGCTCTTACTTTAAACTGTCTCTTTTTTGGAGGCACTCTTCAGAAGCACTGGTAATGCTCTCATTGGTTAATTCTCTTTAAAAATTATGGGGTTTAACCCTCCTACACTGTTGGTGGGAATGCAAGCTGGTACAGCCACTCTGGAAAACAGCATGGAGGTTCCTCAAAAAGTTGAAAATAGAGCTACCCTACGACCTAGCGATTGCACTACTGGGTATTCACCCTAAAGATATAAATGTAGTGATCTGAAGGGGCACGTGCACCCAAATGTTTATAACAGCAATGTTCACAATAGCCAAACTATGGAAAGAACCTGGATGTCCATCAACAGATGAATGGATAAAGAAGAGGTGGTGTATATCTACAATGGAATACTATGCAGCCATCAAAAGAAATGAAATCTTGCCACTTGCAACGACATGGATGGAACTAGAAAATACTATGCTGAGCGAAATAAGTTAATCAGAGAAAGACAATTATCATATGACCTCCCTGATAGGAGGAATTTGATAGGCAGGGCAGGGTGTTTCGGGGGTAGGGAAGGAAAAAATGAAACAAGATGGGATCGGGAGGGAGACAAACCAAAACAAATGAGGGTTGCTGGGGGTAGGGGGGTAGGGAAAAGGTGGTTGGGTGATGGACATTGAGGAGGGTATGTGCTATGGTGAGTGCTATGAAATGTGTAGGCCTGATGATTCACAGACCTGTACCCCTGGGGCAAATAATACATTATATGTTAATAAAGAAAATAAGAATTATGGATTTTATATGAATTTTATTGGGATTTAAGCCATAATAACCCCCTAATGTTTATCATTTATTTTTCTCTTTAGGCTAGTCTCTTCATTGTAGCATAAGAAGAACCTGCTCCTTTCCAGCTCTAAGACTTGTTCTCCTGGTTCCTATATCTGAAACATACTGCTTTACCCTTTGTCTCATTCACCTTTGTATCTGATACTTTATCTTATTAGTTGTTAAGGACTAAGTAGAATGAATTTTCTCTTTATACTTAAACCTTTAAGTAATATTTTGTAATTTCTGAGAATGCCTACCCTAGTCAGTCTAGCATACTAGAAACCATGCTATCTCATAAATGCCAGAAGCCTCTAATCTCAATCACCCCACCCCCACCCCTGGCCCCCATCCAAGTGAATGCTAGTTTAGGGTGAGTTCTAGAGCAGGGATCAGCAAACTGGGTCATGGGCCACATGCAGCCAACTGTCTGTTTTTGTTCTATGCATGAGCTTAGAATGTTTTTTTACATTTTTAAATGATTAAAAATATTCAAAAGAAGAATAATACTGTATGACATGTGAAAACTATATGAAATTCAAATTTTAGTGCCCATAAATAGAGCTTTATTGGAATACAGCCTTGCTCATTCATTTACATGTTGTCTGTGGCTGCTTTCATGCTACAGTGGCAGAGTTGAGTAATTGCATCGGAAACCATATGGCCCACAAGTCTGAAATACTGTTTGGCCCATTACAGAAAAAATTTACTGACCTCTGTTTTAGAGTAGTTAGGCAACGGAACAAAGCTGTTCTATTGTGTTTTTGCCCATTAATATCTTCTAGTGTGATAATTAACCCAGTTATATTTAAAAGAGCTTTAGTCAAGTTGGAAGCCAGCATTGCTCATCCCTTCAGCCCTGTAGCCTCTACTTGTGCTTCTGCTCTCAAACTTTATTTAAATACATCGCCGCTTTGTGTATGCATTCACTGTCCTTTTTTTGCAGTAGTATTTAACGTTAGAGCCCATCACTTGTTCTGACTCTCTGCCTCTTGTATTCATTCTCCTTCCTGGTGCTAAAAGTATTTTATAGTATTTCTTAGGTGAACTTTAAAGCTGTATCAGAAAATGGAATAATACTTGTGAGAATGAACAGTTTATTCAGCAGATTATTCCCCTGTGCAGAGATCCTTTTTCTACTTTTCTTGGCCACAAAATCAAAACCAAGGGGAGGGGAAACATTAGGCAAACTAGGATTGTAAAAAGGTTTATTTGTAGTACGTATAATAGATAAGCAGGGCCAACCTCAACATGTCCTGTCTTTACACTATTCACATACCCAGTATGCTCCCATTAGCAGCAGTTCTGCTTATACAAAATGATTCTCAGGGTAAGAGTGAGATAGATTGGGTCAACTATTTAAAACCATGCAAGTTCTTGTGAAATTTGGTAATGCCCATGTCCAGGTTTAGAGACCTAATTTTCGCATCTGAACTGGTCATAAGGCTGCATTTAGTGTATTTGTAGCCTTTTTTCTCTGCAGCTTCTGTAGGACTTTTAAAAGCCATATAATTTCTACTCTACCTACTCTCCCCCCTAGGTTATTTGTCCCTACTTATAAGACATAACTCAGTGGGTAATAAAGCTAAGGCATTATGATCAAAGTGAATTGTGACTTTTAAAGTTAGGCTTTCCTATGCATGTTCTTAGTCAATTGCACATTATCGTGGCTTTATTTGGGATTTGCTCAGATGTTCTGTATTCCCTTGAAGGTATTTGACATTGTGTTGTGGCTGGTGGGTTAATGTGTTGGAGTTAACATTCTAGTTTGCATTTGATTCCATTTGTAAACTGCCTGTAAACTGTAATAACTCTTCATATTGATCTCCCCTTCACTTTCCCATTCCTCTGTAAAACTTTGTCTTCCACATTTGAGCACATGATGTTGTCAGTTGTCTCTGCTCTGGTACATTTGCACAGGTCTCCTCCACCAGTGGCTGCCTCCTCAAAGCTTGCCTAGTGGTTCCACTTGTTACTGTAACAGAGTTATTTGTAAGAAGTGGTATATAAGTGAACAGACTATAGTTAATGTGTAAAGAAAGCTGTACTGTGTTGAATGTTTAAGAACTACTTGATAAGGACAAGTCCCTAAAGAAATTTCTGTTCAGTGGCCTGGCCTGGACAAGACAACTGCAAAGATTGGGAAGAAATTATAAAAATATAGGCTCTGCTTTCCTGTCAGGGAACCCATTGTCAAAACAAACTCAGTGGTGCTTGGCCAGCTTAGTCAGAAGTCTTGGGAGTCTTGGGTTTAAGCCCCACATTGGGTATAGAGATTACAAAACAAAACAAAAACTTAAAAAAAAAAAAAAAAAAAGAGGGTGCCTGGGTGGCTCAGTGGGTTAAAGCCTGTGCCTTCAGCTCAGTTCATGATCCCAGGGTCCTGGGATTGAGACCCCCATCAGGCTGTCTGTTCAGCAGGGAGCCTGCTTCCTCCTCTCTCTCTGCCTGCCTCTCTGCCTACTTGTGATCTCTGTCTGTCAAATTTAAAAAAAAAAAAAAAAGAAAGAAAGAAAGAAAGAAAGAAACCTGTAAAAGAGTTTAATAAATGAATATAGTATAAGATGTTAAGATAATATGGTTAGGTATCTTATTTTCTATTTCTTTACTTAAGCTATTTATTTTCATGTAATCTATTATTAGTACTGATCTTGGGAATGGAGTCGAGCGTTTTATTGTTACTGGATTTTCTATAATATTTAGGGAATAACTAATTTATTTACTATTGTAAATTAATTTCCTACAGCAAGCATGCACTCATGCCTCTCTTAGTTTATTGTCACTGCTTTTAATTTGTAGTTTTTTATTGTCTTACAACTTTGTTACATTGTTCTGTGATCCATCTCTTATACTGTTAAAACTCAAAAAGATGATCTTCAAAGGTTTTTGGTTTTTTTAGGATGAGGAGCTTTGGAAATCTTTGTAGTGTTCTTTTTTTTATTAGGATGGTGTTAATTTTTTAAATTCAGTTTGAAAATAATATTTCCTTTGGTAGATGATAAACCTAATTGGGGAGATATTTAGCTTTTTAATTGGATAGATTTTTAAGCTAATTATCCCTTAGGATATACATCTTGTGTGGTTGAAATCGATTTCAATGTGTTAAATTACTACCATGAAGAAGTAAATATATAGAGTTAGAAACTAAGTACTACCTGTATCAGCCAGGGTTCAGTTAGGAGACAGAAACCACAGGGGCACCAGGGTGGCTTGGTTGGTTAACCGTCTCAGTCTTGGTTTCAGCTCAGGTCATGATCTCAGATTGTGATACCGGCAACGCATTGGGTTCCATGCTCAGCGTGGAGTCTGCTTGAGATTCTCTGCCACTGCCCCCCATTCGTGTGCGCCTGTGTGCGCACACACTCTCTTTCTGAAATAAATAAGTCTTTAAAAATAACTGTTGTGCTACCATATGATCTCCCTAATATGAGGGACTGGAGATGCAACATGGGGGGTTAAGGGTGTAGGAGAAGATTTAATGAAACAAGATGGGATTGGGAGGGAGACAAACCATAAGTGACTCTTAATCTCACAAAACAAAGGGGGGGGGGGGGGGGGGGGGGGGGGGGGGGGGGGGGGGGGGGTTATGGACATTGGGGAGGGTATGTGCTATGGTGAGTGCTGTGAAGTGTGTAAACCTGGCGATTCACAGACCTGTACCCCTGGGGATAAAAATATATTATATGTTTATAAAAAATAAAAAATTAAAAAATTAAAAAAAATAACTGTTGTGGTTTCTTTTAAGATTTTATTTATTTATTTGAGAGAGAGCAAACACAAGTTGGGGGAGGGGCAGAGGGAGAGGCAGAGAATCCCAAGCAGACCCCTGCAGAGCACAGAGCCCTACATGAGCTCTGTTCTATAATCCTGAGACCATGACCTAAGCCGAAATCAAGAGTTGGATGCTCAATCAATTGAACCATCCAGGCTTCCCAACAGTTATTTTTACAGAGAGAATTTAATATGAAGAATTGTTAAAAGGGTATGGTAAATTAAAAATGCAGGAAGAGAACACTAAAATGTCATGGAGGTAGTAATTATAGTCAACAGCTCCTACTCTTAGAGCTGGAAGAACAAAATGAGGAGGTTAAAACTTAGAGGTGGGGCCCTACAGAGCTGTGGCTCAGACCTCTGTGAGGAGTACTAGTGGGCTGGCGTTGCTGATGGGGCTGAGAGCTGCATCAGTTGAGGGTTAGAAAAACTGCAGCAGGAATCAGGTGCTGCTAACTGAAAGGAGTCTCCTGCCAGAGTTGCTAGGGTTTTACAGACAAGAACAGGAAGCCAGAAGGAGTATGTCCCATCTTCTGTCAACTTCCATCTTTTGAGCATCCCTGTTAATAGAGTTTAACAGGAAGCCATTAGAATGAGCAGAAAAATGGTTTACTCAATCCTAGGTAGGCCCAGCATCACTGAATATGAAAGAGCGGACTTGGAGCTGAAAGTTGCTTAATTACTCGCTCTTAAACAGCTACTATCTATAAAGTTTACTTTTTTATTGTCTATGTACAATAAAGGAAGATTTGTTTGCATATTTAAATTTAATTTCAAGGTCCTCATCTCTTTCACATTTGCTTTCCTGAACACTGCAGCATACATGGATCGTCTGCTCTGTTACTCGCCATCATCTGTTGACATTTAGTGTCATTTAAAATTGCCATTTACCTTTTTAAACAATTATCTTTCCACCTTATTTCTTGTGTACTTGCCACCTCATTGAATAAGGATAGGAGGGCTCTGTTCCTACTGTTTGAAATTTACAACTAGCCTACTTTAGTACTTACAGAGAATTAATCAGCTATTGCTATGGACCTTGACTTTCCTGAAAGATGGTGATTTTTTTTAATGCTATCTTATAAAATGGAATGTCCCTCGAAATTAGTGCCTTTGTTGATATTAAAGGAGTTATATTTTTCACATTTTCTTTGATGCTAACATGCTTAAAATTAAACTTAAAAAATTAATTTTCTTTTGATTAACAGGTGCTTCTAAAGAAGGAGGTGCTGGAGCAGTTGATGAAGATGACTTTATAAAAGCTTTTACAGATGTCCCTTCTGTTCAGGTAAGAATACTAGTAAAGTGGCATTCTCCATGAATAATGCTTACATATCTGTTCATACAATTATTTTTGTCCCTTTTGAAAAATTCTTTTTTTCCTTAAATGACTATGTAAGTAAAATATTTGGCTTATTATTACCAAGCTGTTATTTGTTGGTACAATTAGATTTTCAAATGATTTTTCTCAGGCTAAAATGGAATCCGTGAATTATGACATTGCAATGTTTAACTACATCTACTTTTTTGAAGTTGTTTTTAATACATTGTTCTTCCCTTTTTTGTTTCATTTTATTTTGGTTTTACCTTCTACCTTTTTATCCACTTTATCTCTTTCTCCTTTATAGGCATACTTTACTTGCCTGTTGAATATTGGAATTTCTTAGGGGTCAGTTGTGGGTCCTCTCCTCTCCATTTTATTACTGAGTCACTTCCTTCAGACCCATGGCTTCAGCTCCTGCCTTTACATAGATGATGCATTTCTCTTGAGGGCCAAAATAATTTCTCCACTGATTGCTTACCTGACATGTCCTTATAGATGTCTCAGAGGCATCTCAGATTCAACCTGTCCGAAATGGGGCTCATTATCTTCCCCTTACAAATTTGTGCTTCTGTTGTTTTGTATGTGGAAACCATTACTTATTCCAGTTGTAAAAGTCAGAAATCTAGGACTTACTGTACTGCATCAGGTTTCTAACTTATTAGTATTCATACTTCTTTTGCTTATATTATCTCCTAAAAGAATGTTTGAAAAGTTGTATACCCTTTCGCCAAAGTAAATTTTTGACTTTTCTCTTTTTCTCTTGTTGGAGAAGGGGGAGCCTTAATCTATATTCCAGAGCAATGCATCATAATAAGATTCAGAGTGGCAGAGGGGCGTGTCTGCCTTCTGAATTGGGCAGAGGGGCTGTTGTGAGGGGAGCTGGGAGGGAGGAAAAGAACTGGCTCAGAATCCTCCAGCAGTCATTCTCTAACAGAATGTTATCTTGACCCCCTTCTACCTCCTCACCTTATCTCATGCCCTGGCTCCCCTTTGTACTGTTGTTGGGGGTGGGGGTTGTTTTAAGTGAAAGGGGAAATTAATGGCTATTGAAAGTGAAAGACTCTTGATGAAGGTATCTGATATTACTTGGATGATATCACCAGGACTCCCTTTCATTCCATCTCTCATTTCTGGGTTCCTCCACATGGTCTTCCCTCGTGGTCAGCAACATGGCTGTAGCTGTTAGAGCCTTACACCTTTCTCTGCCCTCTGCGTCTTTTCTTATTGATCCTGTAAAATTTGTGAGAGTTCTTCTGATTGAACTGACTTAAGTCACATGCCCACCTCTGAACCTTTGTGATTTGGAGAAATAATGTATACCAATTGATTATGGTTTGGTCATTGGCTCTTCCTCTGGCCCTCTTTGCACTTTTTACTCCTGTGCTTTGGCCTTCTTTCACTTTCCTCTGTCATAGAGCCTTTGCACATGCTGTCCACTCTAAGGAAGACTAATCTCCCTGCTTTGCCTGATGATGATCCCTCCTTTTTTGGCTCTCAGTTCAAGCTTGGCCTTTTAACTAGTTTGCACCTCCTATATAGACTTTCATGGAATTGTAATTGTCTTTGGCAGTACTTTCTATTTGCAGTTTTATATCATTTGGTAAATTTTTTTCTCTCCCTGACTGGATTATAAGCTCCATAAGGCAAAGACTATGCCTATTTTTGCTTGCCTTAATATCCTTCATGCCTGGCATAATGCATCCCTGTTATGTAAATATATTTAAGTGAATGAAAGGATAATGGTATTTTTGGCAAACAGTTGACTCCTGAGGAAACAAAGCATGTAACTATCCTGGCTATAGTGTGGGGGAGCTAACCTAAATCATGTCCTTTTGCAATAGTGTATAAGTATATGAATGCAGTAGGTATATACCTGAAGTCATTTTGAGAAAATAGGCCTATTATTAGTTCTTAGGATATTTGCATCATGTTTCTAAATGACAAAGCATTTTTAAGAGTATATCTAAAGTTAGTCATGCACAGAGAAATAGCACAAGGGTAACAGGTAAGGAAGATAATATATTTTCCATTAATAATGGTTCTAGAATGGGAAATAACCTTATTACTTGAAAGAGTGCTATAAACCTTGGGGCGTAGCTTTGATATTTCTTACAGCAAGACATATTAATGTTATAACTTTGTATCTTTAAGATCTATTCTAGTCGAGAACTTGAAGAAACATTAAATAAAATTAGGGAAATATTGTCAGATGACAAACACGACTGGGATCAGCGTGCCAATGCAGTAAGTTTTTTAATTTTGTTATCCTTCTCTTTTTTTTTAATGTTCCCAAAACATGGGAATTCAGTAATATTACTACATGGTATTTGCTTATGAAATAGATATGAAAGCTAACATTTCTTTCTGGAAAAACACTTTGAGGTAATTGGAATTTTCTGAGTTAGGGTCAGTTTTTATTGTTTCTGCTGATCCGCGGAGCCTATCTCATTCATTAGTTTCTCCACATGTGCTACTTATTGACTGAACAAGAAAGTGTGAGCTTCACTGATGTCTGTGTGATGGCTTTGTGTGGGTTTACATAGTTGTTCATCAGTAGGCAGTGTTCTCAGATCTTATAAGCTTTTCCTGTAAAGCAGTTCACTTTGCCCCTGTGATCAATAGTTTCATAGTATTGATATCAGTTGACGACAATAGGTCTGTTTGGTTTTTTTTCTTTATTTTCTCACAATGATGAAAAATATGATGAATATTTTTCACCCATGATTTAAAAAGAAAAAAGTCTCCTTGAGTTCAGAGTATTTTATCCTAAATTCCTCAATAAAATATTTGATAAGTACTTTTAAAATAATATCTACATCAACAAAGGACTGTATATTTTAATATTTTTTAATTTGTCACATTTATATCTGAGGTTCCAAATGAGTACCTCAGTGTCCTCAAGAAGCCAGAGAAAGGGTTTTATTTCTTTTTTCTTTTTAAGATTTTATTTATTTATTTGACAGAGAGCACACGAGCAAGGGTAGAGGGAGACGGAAAAGTAGACTCCCCTGTAGAGCAGGGAGCCCAATGCAGAACTTTATCCCAGGACCCTGGCGTCATGACCTGAGCCAAAATGCTTAACCAGCTGAGCCACCTAGGCACCCCAAAGGGTTCCATTTGAAGACTTCTGCTCTGAGAACTCTCAGTCTCCATTTTGATTAATAAATCATATGTGGCCCTTTGAAAATTGTGCTTTATGGTGCTACAAACAAGATTTTTCAGCTTCTCTTTAATAGGAAGTTTGCATATTTTAAGGTATTAAAATATTTAACAGAAAGTAACATTGCTCCATATTTGCAAAATATGATTCATTATTCTGTCCTCAGTTCCCTGATTAGTCTGAGATAGAAAGACCTCTGTCATAGGTAATCTGTGCAGAAACATGACAAATTAAATGTTGTCAATATAAAACACAAACTTTGTACTTAAGAGTTTTTTGTTGGAATGCCTGGCTGGCTCATTCAGTAGAACATGCAACTCTTGATTTTGGGGTCAGGAGTCCAAGGGGTTGTGAGTTCAAGCTCTGTGTTCCTTGTAGAGATTATTATTTTTTTAAAATGAGTTTTTTGTTTTACTTCAAAACAACCCTTTTGGAAACACAGATGGCCTTTCAGTTTTTTAATTAGAAAAGTGACATGGGCTCATTGCAATAAGTGGAACAGTACAGAAGATTATAAGGAAAAAGTTAACAGTTTACTCCCTATTAAGGAAACAAATGTTTTCATTTTGGAGTATATCCTCTTCTATATATATGTATGATAAGATAAACACAGTTTTTTTCTCCCACTTCTATAAAAATAAATATCATACTAGATACATTACTCAATAACTTGTTTTCATTCAGTTTCTTTCATAAATTATGCCCTTTCAGTATAATTGCTGTAGGTGCCAGGCATATAGTAGTTGCTCAGATATTTGCTGAATGCAAATAAATAAGCACCAATATGTGCTTCTTTTTCTTAGTTAAAAGATACCATGTAACTCATTAAACCATTTCCCATTTAATGGACTTAATACTTTTTTATTTTTTGCTATTTCGACAATATTGAATAAATATCCTTGTACACATCTATAACAATGGTGTTTTTATTTTTGTAGGTTAAGTTTTTAAAAGTGGGGTTGTCGGGTAAAGAGTAGATATAGTTTTATTTTAGTAGTGTTGCCAAATTATTTTGAACAAAGGTGTTAGTGACTCATAATCTTACTTGCAGTAAGAGCATCTCTTTTTTTTCTCATACTGGATGCTGTTAAGTCTTTTTAATTTTTACTGGTCTGATGGAGGAAAGTGATGTATCTTTGTTGTAATTAGCATTTGCTTATCACTAGTAAGGTTGAGCACATTTTTATTTATTTATTTTGCTCAATTTAGTATTGGACTATTTGTCTTTATCTCATTTTATTATCATTCTTTGTGTATTGCACTTAATATGTTGCAGGTGATTTTTTCCAACCATGTTGTGATTTGTTTTGTTTTTAGTTAATCTTGTTTAGGTGCCTTCTGATTTCTCTACCTATGATAGTTTCCCTTATGTGTGTTAAGATTATATAACTGTTCTTACAAAATTTTTCCTACCCTTATAATATCTTTCTTATGTTTTTCATTGTCAATCCATTTGATATCGTTTTAAAGATCTCTAAAAATTTAGAAAACCTTGGAGATTAACAGGAAATTATATATAATAATGGATATGATAGGTAAACTCAGCTTATCAGTATGTATGAGCACAGATATGTACCTGTGGGTATCTTTTGATTGATGTAATTTTATTAGGTATGTCTGGTGTTAATATAGAAAACATTTGTCAATCCTGTATTAAAAAGTAATGCTTAAGACATAGAAATAGGGGGAAAGACCTGTTTATTTCACAAAGTGTGAAAACAGTAAAATATGGACCTGGCTGACTAGTTTGTCCATTTGATTCTGTACTTTGGCTTATGGGTGAATATAGTTTCCAAATTTGGCCCTTTTAAAAATAGTCTCCTTGGTAGATAGTGGTAATTTTTGCCCGTTTTGAATATAGTTATGCCACTGAATTGTATGCTTTACAATGTTTAAAATGATTAATTTTATGCTAATGTGTATTTTACTACAATAAAAACTTTAAAACTTATCCTTAAGACTTTAAAATGTACTTAGCTATTCATATGTTACATATGTCCATTTTGTATATAACTAAATCTATAACATTCTTTTCCAGAAAACTTTAATTTGCATGTTTATTTGTAAGACACATTTAATGCTGTTAAAATGTCTGAATATAGTTATAAAAACATAATGAAATGTTATTTTTAAATTTTTGTTCAAATGACGAAGTTTTGGTAACTTTTTTTTTTTTTACATTGACCCTCTATGTCAATAATGAAAATTCTCTTCACTTCAGCTTAAGAAAATTCGATCATTGCTTGTTGCTGGAGCTGCACAATATGACTGCTTTTTCCAACATTTACGCTTGTTGGATGGAGCACTTAAACTTTCAGCAAAAGATCTTAGATCCCAAGTGGTTAGAGAAGCTTGCATTACTGTAGCGTAAGTATGTTCTTTCTGTGATAAATGTTTTTTATGAATTCATTCAGTACTCAGTGATTTAGTGCTCATTAAGTAAAGCAGGACAACCCAAAAACAGCATATATGTAATCTGAAAGTAATTTTTATTATAAATAAAGATTCCATTTGTGTGATTTTTTTTTTTAAATCTTTCTTAACAATATTATATAAGCATTAAAAGGTGGTTATATGTATAAAGCCTATGTGTGCATTTTTGGTCACTAAATCTTTAAGAAGCAAATTAATGGGTCTGAGAACTATTGTTTTCTCTTTACTAATTTGGATATTAAGCTCTCTATTTCTGACGTTTTAACAATTATCCTGGAATTATAACGTATCTTTAACTTAATCAAGATTCAAATTTATTCTGCATGTTTATATTTTAACAAAATTCTAGTATGGTACAACACTGAAATTTCTTTTACCTCTACTTCTGATCTGTGTACTGCTGTTATATAAGCATTCTTTGAAACTAGGGAACACAAAAATGCCTACTATTAATATTTCTAATCAGAATTGCAATAAATGTCCTGGTCAGAATGGAGGGGGGGAAAAAAAAGCAACCCCAGGAAATAAAAGCTATGGAGATTGCTAGAAAAGGAACAAAACTGCCATTATTAACAGATGGTATAATTATCATTGGAATACCGTAAGAATATATAGACAAATTATTTTAATTAAGGGGCTTTAGCAAGATGCTAAATACAAGTCAATATACAAATATAATTGGATATCTTTTAAAAGCAAAAGTGAAAAGGAGAACAAAAATCTACAAACTATAACCTTGAAAAATATTCCATGGTGAGAGTTTTGGTTCTAACAATGATGCAATAACTGGTAAGGAGCTAACTGTTTTGCAGAAAATTGGATAAGACATGTAAAACAGGTATTTCTAGATAATGGACAGTGAACAGACAGAGCAAGATTATGATTCTTGAAAGAAACAGATCAGTTGAGCAGTATGATCAACACAGTTTTGACCTCGAGGTACTTTCTGGACCATGGAGAAGAGAGGAAGCACCCAAGCAGAGCAAGACAGTTTGGTTGAGTTGATGAAACAGAGACTGGGGTTTCTGAAGATTAAAGTGATTAAAATTTGCAGAGCAGAATCCTGGAGAGTAGAGAGAGAAACAGAGAAAGAGCTGTAGAGAACAGCATAAGGGATCCCATGAGTCTAGTTGAGTACTTACCTGTGCATGTAAAATGTGCAACTCCCTGAGGATGGGAAAGAATTAGTGCTGGAGGCTATAAGGTAAACAACAGTTCCCAGAGCTCATATGGGCTGGGAGATGTTCAAGTTCTGATGAGCCATAATGGAGAAACCTAGTTGAATACCCAGGGCATTTGGTAGAGATCCCAGAGAGGCCACTGTATAGGAATAGTACTAAACTAAGTTTTAAAGTAAGGCTTCTTCTGATAAACTGATAAAGATCAAGCTGATTCCCAAGTACATCACCTGCCTACCCAAACAAAACTCTCTCTTTTTTTTTTTTTTTTTTTAAAAACAAAACTCTCTTTAAAGGAAGACCAGACTATCCAGACACAGGTGGTACCTTCTTGCTTTTGATTTGAGGTTCTCTTCTTTTTTTTTTTTTTTAAGATTTTATTTATTTATTTGACAGAAAGCGCACACAAGCAGGGGGAGCTGCAGAGGAAGAGAGAGAAGCAGGGACCCTTATGTGGGCTAATCCCAGATCCCAGGATCGTGACCTGAGCCCAAGGCAGATGTTTAACTGACTGAGCCACCCAGGCACCTCTGGGTGCCTTTTTGCCCACGAGTTTAGACATTAGAGAGCTTGAAAGTATAGCGGAACACTAGTAAATAGGTCTGAATATCTCTGTTAATCAAGAACCTGAATTTTTTGAGCTAATTGTATCCCAACAGTGTATTTGAAGACTTAAATATACAGAAAGTAACCAGGGGCGCCTGGGTGGCTCAGTGGGTTAAAGCCTCTGCCTTTGGCTCAGGTCATGATCCCAGGGTCCTGGGATCGAGCCCTGCATCAGGCTCTCTGCTCCGCAGGGAGCCTGCTTCTGCCTTTCTCTCTGTCTACCTTTTTTTAAAAAAAAAAAAAAAAGAAGAAGAAGAAGAAGAAGAAAGTAACCAAAACTGCAACCATTGCCAGAACTGCGAATGATGAGAGCATCCTTCTTAGGTGTACTAAGTCATGCAGTTAAAGACTGAATTTAGTTGTTTAACTCCGAATTGGAAAGAGAAGACAGATGTTCTTAGGGTCACCCAACTAACTAGTGTATATGGTCGAGTTGTGTTTTCAGTCCAGAATTCTGAAACCATACACCGAAGATGTAAGAGAGTCTGCTTGTCCCTCCCTCCTCATCAGCCCCTGCCAAAATAAAAAATCTTTTTTAAAAAAGTGGGGATGCCTGGGGAGCTCAGTTAAGCATCTGACTCTTGATTTTGGCTCAGGTCATGATCTTGGGGAGCTCAGTTAGTTAAGCATCTGACTCTTGATTTTGGCTCAGGTCATGATCTTGGGGTCATGGGATTGAGCCCTGCAGGCTCTGCACTCAGCATGGAGTCTACTTAAGATTCTACACACACACATACACACACACCTGCCTCCCTGCACCCTCTCTCTAAATAACTGTACTCTTTCTAAATAAACTAATAAAATATTTTTTAAAGGAGAGAAATGGTAAAATGCCAAATTTCAGCTTTGGACTAGACAGTTAAAGGGTGGGAAAAACAAGGAAATGAAGTAATATTTGCACTTCTCTTTCTCTTTTGTTTTTCTGCCTTTAGAAGTGGTTGAAATAAAAATTTTAAGTTAATTCAGTAAGAGAATGTTTTTAAATTATATACTCCTACCTATACTTAATATTAAAAAAATTTTTTTTTTAATCTTCCTTTGTAGACATCTTTCAACAGTTTTGGGAAACAAATTTGATCATGGCGCCGAAGCCATTGTACCTACCCTTTTTAATCTCGTCCCCAATAGTGCAAAAGTCATGGCAACCTCTGGATGTGCAGCTATCAGATTCATCATTCGGGTAGGTTCTTTTCTGTCTTTCTCCCTCACTCCTCCCCTCTGGTTTCAATATACTTAAATAAATCATTGGTGTTTTGTTTTTTTTTTTAATCTCAAAGGAAAATCACTTTTGAATGACTTTTTCTGAAGTAAAAGCAGTACATGGTTATTACAGTTATTATAGAACATTTAAATAATACAGAAAGTTACCAAGTAAACATGCTTGCCTGCAGAATATAATACACACATACCTGTACTTATGTGTATGTGTGTGTGTGTGTGTGTGTGTGTGTGTGTGTGTGTGTGTGTGTAATTGTGTTACAGATAGTAATGGGCAGATGTAAAACAGAAGAATGTTATAGACACTGCTATGACAGGCAGAGTCTTAGTATTTCTTATCTTCCATATCTTGAATATGCCCCCAAAAAACAATTAAAAAAATAAATCTTCCCTCTTAAATTCTGGTTCTTCTACAACTTATCACTAAAGTCATTCAATATATACTTTTCCAAACTTCTATGCCCATGCAAACTGTATTTATTACAAAATACAATATTTTACATATATAAATAATATTTTTTAACTTGTTTTTTAAACTTAATGTAGTGAGCATCTTCCCTTGTCCACCCATGTAATTTTTCTTTTTTCTCTTTTTTAAAATTAACATATAATGGATTATTTACCCCAGGGGTACAGGTCTGTGAATCGTCAGGCTTACACATTTCACAGCACTTACCATAGCACATACTCTCCCCAATGTCCATAACCCAGCTACCCTATCCCTACCCACCCCCAACCCCAGCAACCCTCAGTTTGTTTTGTGAGATTAAGAGTCTCTTATGGTTTGTCCCCCTCCCAATATCATCTTGTATAATTTTATTACTGTCTAGATTGGTTGTCTGTTAAAGGACAGTAACATTAAATCATCCTCATCATTCTTCCCCCTGAAGTTCATGGAGTCCTTTTTCCCCATCCTTTTCCAACATTGTGTATTATCTGTCTCTTAAAGGCCTCATTATTTGATAAATGAAATACTATCTCATATTCTGCTTCACATTTCTTAGATTACTAGACGCATTGTTATTTTTTTCCTTTCAGAATTCTTCTGTGGATTGCCAGTTATTCTCTTTGTACATTTTTTCCTCACTGATTTCAAAGGTCTTTTTCTGTATCATAAGTATATTTCTTCTGTGTTATAGATGTTGTAGGTATGATTTTCTACCAGTTTGTCAGTTCTTCAAATATTGTTTAAGCTATTATTTGTTAAATATAGAACTTTTAAATTTTTATGTATTGAGACAATGCTCTTGTGGATTTGGTTATAGTTAAAATGACCTTCACCATTTCACAATTACAAGAATATTCATTTGTTTCAAACTTTTATAATACTGCTTTTTACATTTAGATCGAACTAGATTTTGTTTTCTTGTGAAGTATAGGTATCTAATATGATTTGCCCCCAAAATACAAAATGACTTGACTCAATGGCATGTATAATTCAGTCTTTTCTTGCAATGCCAGCATGTTCACATAATAAATTTCCGTTAAGTATATGGGTCTGTTTTCCAAACTCCTATTCAGTTTCTTTGATCAGTTTGTTCTTACAAAAGAAATGAAGTTTCAGGGCGCCTGGGTGGCTCAGTGGGTTAAAGCCTCTGCCTTCAGCTCGGGTCGTGATCCCGGGGTCCTGGGATCAAGTCCCGCATCAGGCTCTCTGCTTGGCGGGGAGCCTGCTTCCTCCTCTCTCTACCTGCCTCTCTGCCTACTTGTGATCTCTGTCTGTCAAATATATAAATAAAATCTTTAAAAAACAAAATGAAGTTTCGTTTCAATACTGCTACACCAGAAGTTTTTTTTCAGCAGTGAAATTAATTGCCTATTTAGAAAGCTATGAATCCTTTTCTGTTTTAATATTTTTTTAAGTTTCTCTAAATCCAGCCTCTCCGTAACTGTGTTGAAAAGTAGTAGGAATTATTGAGATCCTTGTTTTGTCTCTCAGTCTAATGGGAGTACTTTAAATATGATGTTAGGTGTGGGTTTCTATGGATACTCTATATAAGATTATGGGAATTTCCCTGTAAAATATTTTTGCTAAATTTTGATCAGGAATTGATGTGAAATCTTATCAGCTATCCATTTGATATCTTTAGAAATGATTCTCTTTTTATTTATCCATTGTACATTCATGACCTGAATTTTGCTTGGCCGTTGTACATCAGGATACTGCTAGATTCATTTGGCTAATACTTCGGTTAAGATTTTGGCATTCATTTTAATATGTGAGCCTTCATAGAATTTCCTGTACTTTTCCTGTTTCACATATTTTCTATTACATAATTCTGTTATTAGGGCTTGCTGACCTTGGAAGTTCTTTAATGACTTTTCTAGTATTTTAGACTCTGGGTACTTTTGTATTTCATTTTGAATTGTTACTTGTATTTTCTTAGAATATCCTTTTTATATGGACTTTAAGAATCTTTGGCATGAGGTTGTATACTGTATTCTCCTAAGTAACAAAAAGTCTCTACCACTGTGATTCAATTACCGTTTTGTCGTGTTACAATATTATTTTTTTTACACTTGCCAGAGGCATTGTTTATCATTTTTTTAAAATTGTTTGTTTACTTGAGATAGAACAAGTGGTGGGGAGGGGCAGAGAGAGAGGGCAAGAGAGAGAGAGAAAGAGAGAGAGAGAAAGAGAGAGAAGCAGCTCATGCAGGGCTCAATCCCAGGACCCAGAGATCACCACCCAGGCCAAAGACAGATGCCCAACTGACTGAGCCACCCAGGCTCCCCGTTTGTGGTTTAGTTTTATTGTTTTTCAGTGGTGTTCTATAGTTTTTTTCTAATCTTTTGGTTTCTTTAGGCTTCTTAGTTCCTTTCTTTGACTTGCGCTAGCTTCCCCCGCCCCCACCCCAGGTTTTGTGTTATGTCCTTAGACCGTTTGTTGCAGTTTTTGTTGTTTAGTATTATAAGGCTGTAGGTTTTCTTTTGAGTTTGGCATTGGCTGCATCAGAGTGAGTTAGATTTACCAAATTCTCTTTATATTTATCCCTTGTAATTTTCATTTCAGCGTCCTCTTTGAATTACATAATGATATTATTTGCATGTTCAGTTGGTTATTACTCTTGTTGTTTTGGTTGTTACTCTTGTCATCAGTATGATTTCATTACATTCTGATCAGAGAATTTTGTTATATATTTTCTACTTCAGTGAATGCCTTGAGTTTTATTTGTGTCCCAGTACATCCTTAATTTATAGAAGTAGTCTTTTAGTACCTGCGGAATATGGAATTTGTATGGAGTACTTTATTCATCTCTAAGTCCTGCTTGATGTTTCATCTTGTTCAGAATCTTTATCCATTTTTTAAGAAGATACTTTATCTAGAAAATTCTGATTCTAGGTTTTTGTCAATTTCATTTTTTTTTTAATTTTATTTTTTATAAACATATAATATATTTTTATCCCCAGGGGTACAGGTCTGTGAATCGCCAGGTTTACACACTTCACAGCACTGACCATAGCACATACCCTACAATTTCATTTTCTTAACAGTTATTTTATTTTATGTATGGTCAAAGTTTTTTACTACTACCATTTTGAAATAGTGGGGTTTTTTCCCTGTCATTTCTGTTTTCTCTTCATAGTGCTTTTTCTTACCTGTTTCTTATTTTCTTAGAAGTTCCTTATTCTTGATCAATAAAGATCTTGATCAATAAAGAATAAAACCTGTTTTACTTCCCTCACATTTTAAAAAGTTTACATTTTATCTCATTCATGTTGTTTTTCCCTTAACCATTTAATTGAACAAAAACATTTTCATTTTCAGCAATTGAAACTTGTAGTTTTTTACTTTCATTCCTGACTACTGTTTGTTAGTAAACTCTTATTAACCATATTTTAATTGGTTCTGCATAATTTGTTTGATTTAGTGTGTTCTCAGATTTCATGCATATTTATCTTTGCATGTCTTATTTTTAAATTTTTTTATTTTTATTATTTATTTGAGAGAGAACACATGCACACACATGAGTTGGGTGAGGGGCAGAGGGAGAGGAACAAGCAGACTCCCCACTGAGTGCAGAGCCCAACGCAGGCTTGATCCCAAGACACTGAGATCATGACCTGAGCCGAAGGCAGACACTTAACCGACTGAACCACCCAGGCACAGCTAGCAGGTGACTCTTGATCTTGTGAGTTCAAGCCCCATGTTGGGTATAGAGATTACTTAAAAAGTTTTAAAAAATGGTTTTTAATTGTTGACTTTTGTTCAGAATTGTTTTCTTAATTTTTTTATTGTTTAAGGAGTAAGATACCATTTGTTTCTTTTCTGGAAAAACAAAAACAAAACTTCAGGAAGTTTTACAGAATAGTATCTGTGTTAGAAGTTTCCCTATAGCAGGTCTAGGAGTCTTCCTCCATTAGTGCTATCCTTCCACAGTGGATAAGGATTTCTGATGAAGGTGAATTTTCCTTAAATTATGTTAATTTTAATGGATCATTTAATTAATTGCTTCTGTTTTCTTTGTCAGGTTTTTTTCTTCTGTTAGTCTTATACAGATTTTGGAACCTCAGTATCATTTATTATTTCTTAAATAATTTTTTATCTTTTGCTTTATAGCTGTATATGTTCTCAAGAAAAATTTCTTTAAATTCTGTTTATGTGACAGTATCCATGTTGCCATTCTTAGGCTTTACACATAATACATTGTTTTCAAATTTCTCATTTTTCATAAGGTTGCTTGATATTATTGATACACTAGTCTGTCATATCACTGTAAATATAAATCAAGTGGTTTTTGTTGTTCTGTGTTATTTTCTGTTTTCTGTATTTTGTTTGGTCTCCCAGAGGACTGCTTCCTTAGAATGCTATATTTGATTTGTAATTCTCCTTTTAATTCTAAAGAAGCTTTTTATTTTTCAGTTATCAACTTGTATTAATACAGTAAAATCTAAATCTGACTTGGTGTTTGGTTGAAATGCTTCATCTGTAACTATGAGGTTCACTTTTTCATTTCCTTTGGTATAGCTCCCCTGAATATGGTGTAGTAATAGGTCAGTGTATCTCCCCATCCCTGCCACTGTGTTGAATGTGGGCTAATCAAAAGTAGAGTTTTGGGGAGGTTATGAGAGAGAGGAAGAAAATGGTAGGTAAGACCTATTAAGTATGTTGTGACTGGGGCATCTCCTTGGGCTTTAACTCCATAGCAGTGTTTGGGGAATGGATTCTTCTGGGTGCTATAGGAAACAAGTTCACAGAGCCCTTCTATGCTGAGTGTTGTATAATCCTCATTTTGAACAACTTTAGGTCTACTGGTGGTTTTCCTCTGTAATAGCTGAAAAAAAGTTTGCACTTTTATTTTGGTTGAGTTAGTTATAGCAGACACAGATGTGATACATATTCTCCTTCAGTGAAAGACTTGTTTTTCCAATACTGGAAGCACTACTGGCAGACAGCCTTTAGCGGCCTCCTTTTCAGGGATTGCCTCAGCTGCAGAGAGCTGCCTTTTCGAAGCTCTTGTCCCTTCCCTTTATGGTCCACATCCAATAATTGATTGATGTGGAAGTATAAGTTTTGGCCATTTGAATTAAACTAATTCAAGACTGCTCTGAAGGGCCATTTTAACTTCAAAGCCCCCTAAAGACTTTTAGCAAAGATATTCTATGGCTGAATCAGATTGATTTGTCTGCCAGTTCCTGCTTCCTTTACCTCCCTTTCACAAGTGTTGATTCTGAGGGTACTTCTTAATATCCTGTATGCTAGACTTCATGTCAAAGCCTGCTTTCTAGGTAATCCATCTTGTGCCATTAGCTCAGAAGAAAAAGGGATATTTGAAGCATCAAATATGTATGCTTAGATTACTATTTTATTCTTCTGTCTCTTTTGTACTTTTTAATGTTTACTTCACTAAAGAAGAGCATTTAAGAATGAGTAGTAAAAATCAGAAGATTATATCAGTTGGAGCACCAGGGTGGCTAAGTCAGTTAACCGTCCAACTCTTGATTTCAACTCAGGTCATGATCTCAGTTGTGGGATCCAGCCCTGCATCATGGACTCTGCACTCAGCAGGAAGTCCACTTGAGATTCTCTCTCTCCCTCTCACCCTCTGTCCCACCCCCCACATTGGCACATGGGCTCTCACTCTCTCAAATAAATAAATAAATCTTTTTTTTTTTAAATGTACCTGTTGAACTTCAGCGGAATTCTAGACAGCTGTGGTCACAATGAAGGTTACATTAAAATCACCATTTCCAAGTGCATTCCCAGTAGTCAGGCGTGCAGATTCACTCTGGTTACTTGCTTTGATGACTTAGTTATTATTTTCCACCAGCAGTAGCCATCCCACCTCAGAGAGCATGACAGATGCATGCCCAGTTCCTCTAGTGCTCCTTCCTATAAATACACTGTCCTAACATGTCTTTGCAATTACATCATTAACTTTTCTTTCTTAAATGGCATTTCGGCTACACCTGTCCTCCTGAAACTATGTCATCATTATTGTTACTTTAATTGGGGGAACTGTCTGACAGTCTTAATTTCTTTCCAAATCTGATTTTATGGTTTTTTTCGTTCTGTTCTAATGTATCCAAATACTTGGTTGTAAGGCAAATAGAAGAAGGGATTATATGAAGTGGACAGTATTTTTCAACTTTTTCTAAAACATCTTTTTCAGCATACCCATGTACCCAGACTTATACCTTTAATAACAAGCAATTGCACATCAAAATCAGTTCCTGTAAGAAGGTAAGTTTTGAGGGGAAAAAAATTTTAGTATAGCTTTAATACTGTATTATGTTTAATTCTTATTCTGGTGCAAAAATTAGTTGTCAGTAATTTCTTGCCTCCTAGAAACCTTAGTAAATTTTTTATGTTATGTCCTATAGGGAAAAATGAATGAAATGATCATTATAACCACTCATGTTTTTCAGTTTTATCATATTAAGCTTTGGATTCTCTGGGCCACTGGTTGCCTGGTTTTCAGAGAGGATGGAATCCAGAGTCAGGCCTTTGCTAGAGTCCTGCAACTGCCATTGATTGACTGTCCTACCTTGGGCAATTTAAGCTGCTCTGAACTTCAGTATCTACATATGGTAGTAGGGCTAATGATATTGATCCCATAGAATTGTGAGGATAAAATGAGTTAGATGCACATTAGTAGAATTCAATGTAGTGTTTGGAACAGAGTAAATAGCCATGATAGGTCAATCTGTCAGTCTTTGTCTCTCCTTATGATTTCTACTGTTTTTAATGTCATTGGTGTCACCAGCAATACTAAAAACAACAAAAACAAAATTTGTACATTTGTTGTTCAAGAAAATTGTGAAGAATCAGGGATGCCTGACTGACTGGGTTGGAAGAGCATGTGACTTGATCTTGAGGTCATGAGTTGCAGCCCCGGGTTGGGTGTTGGGAGTACTTATTCACATAAAGAAATACATACATACATACATACATACAAAAATTGAATCGGGGGGCACCTGCATGGCTGAGTTGGTCGAATGTCCCAATCTTGGTCTTGGCTCAGGTCTTGATCTAGGGGTCATGAGTTCAAGCCCCACATTGAGTTTCATGCTGGACATGGAGCCGACTTAAAAAATAAAAATGAAAGAAAAAGAAAACAAAATTGAATTATACTGTTATTTCACTTACATATGGAATCTAAAAAATAAAGCAAATGAACGTAAACAAACACAGAGAGCTCACTGATGGTTGCCAGAGGGGAGGTGGATGGGCAAAATAGATTGAAGGGGATTAAGAGGTACCAGTTTGAGTTGTAAAATAAATAAGTTTCAGGGATGTGTAAAATACAACATAGGGAATATAATCAGTAATATTGTTTAACTTTGTATGGTGACAGGTCATAACTACAATTATTGTGTTGAGTATTTTATAATGTCAAATCACTGTTCCATACCTGAAACTAATATAATATTTTATGTCAAGTACAATTAAAAATAAATTTTAGAAATAAATAATTTTAAAGATATTTAAGTACCATATTTTATATACTAATTTGATACATGTATCCATCTTTTCTTGATCTCAGTTTCTTAACTATTTTAAAATTATATTGGCGTGATTTATTTTATTCAAAAACCATCTTAAGCAATTTTTGCAAGACAGTAGACATAAGAGTATAGCTACATTTTTTATATTTGCAATGGAAGACAACAATTTAAGCTATAGTCCTATCTGATCATATTTTGATATTATTTCTGTTGTTGTATGCTTATAAATCTGTTCTTATTCATTTGGTCATTATTGTGTCAATAAATATTGTTTAAGAACAAAACAAAATTATTTAAAAAAAAACTTTTTCCTTGATAAATATGCATTCTTTTTCCTTGATACATATGCATTTAAGTACTTTGACTGCTAGGAAGAAGCTGAAAGAGAGTTATTGCCTTTAAGTGGTTCAGATTTGGGCAGTAGTTATTTGATCACGCTCTCTTACATCTGAGGTCAGCAAATGACAGCTTGCTGGTCAAATCTGTCCCAACAGTCTATTTTTGTACAGCCTGCAAGCAAAGATACTTTCTTACATTTTTGAAGGGTGGTTATAAAGGGGAAAAGAAGAAAAATATGAGATAGAGACTTGTATGTGGTTTACAAAAGCCTAAAATATTTACTGTCTGGCCCTTTACAGAAGAGGTTTACCAATCTTATGTTGAGGAAAATGGTAACTGGAGAAATAAGAATGTGACAGAGAAGAGTCAGGAAATACATCATAAAATTGCCTTGAAAATGGGGAGCAATTCAATTACTGTAGGGGAATTGAGTGGGTGTAACCTACACAGAGATGTAAGCTTGCTAGTGTTACAGAGCCATCAAACAGGCCATTGAGGCCGGAATGCATGATAAATATATTCTCATTAGGAAAAGAAGCTAACAGGTGGAGGGTACTTGTAGGGAGGGCAGGATTAGGTTGAAGTTTGAATGTCTACAAAGAGAAATTTTGACATTCCTCCATACCTTGACAGTTTTTGGTGAGAAGGTAATGTCATCCTAGTTTTTATTTCAGCTATGACCAATGATTATAAAAAGGGATAGGGAGAAGAATTGGCTTAATTAAGTAGGAATTCTTGTAGCTTATGTAAGAGGGGCAGGGTCTAAACTAGAGCTGTATTGATGATAATTGATTGACTATTTTATTCAGGAACTAATTCAAGTGATTTTGGGTGTAGAAATGAGAATTTGATCATTGGATATAGATGAAAAGGTGATATCAAGTGCTTCAGACTATGAGTTCTGGAATCAGAATGCTAGGGTTTGGTCCTGTCACTTTAGGCAAGTTAATTTAACCTCCCTGTTTCTCATTTTCTAATCTATATAATATGGGCTAAAAGAATGGATTCGAGAGGGTAAGAATTAATTTGCTCTTTTGTATGTAGTGTTTGAGTTGACTGTCTATGTAGGGATGTCCAGTTCAACCATGAACTGCTTGAAACTCTGACTTAACAGCCAAATCAAAGAACCAGTGCTAGAGATAGAGGCCTAGATGTGAGAAGCATAGCTATTAGTCAGAGCTAAGGGTACAGATGATACAGATGTTGTTTCCCAAGTAAAGACTATGAAAGAGAAATGGGCTGAGATCAGCACCAACCAGGTGAGCACCTGTTTAAGGGAAGGTGGAGGAAAAGTGTTAATAAAAGAAGAAAGAGGAGAGAAGTATGTCATCAGTTGCCAAAAATGAAGAGAAACTCAAGAAGGACACAGTTGAGGAAGTTGAGAAGTAGGAGGCTTAGGAGAAAAGATGTAAATACTTGATTAAAAATTATGCATATTTAAGCGGCACCTGGGTGGCTCAGTGGGTTAAGCCTCTGCCTTTGGCTCAGGTCATGATCTCAGGGTCCTAGGATTGAGCCCCACATCAGGCCCTCTGCTCAGCAGGGAGCCTGCTTCCCCCTCTCTCTCTGCCTGCCTCTCTGCCTACTTGTGATCTCTCTCTCTCTCTCTCTCTCTGTCAAATAAATAAAATCTTTTAAAAAAATTATGCATATTTAAGAAAACATAGAGAAATGGAAGATCCATTCCATCTTTCTTGGTCACCATTGTATATCTTCAGTTTCTAGTGCAGAATAGGTGTTTGATAAGTATTTTTTTAAATGAAATATTAAATTTTTATATTTGACAAACATTTTAAGGTAAAATTATGGGGAACCCTGAAGGTTTTTAGCATAGGAATAGTTGAAATCTTAAAGTTAGGTATTTGACGGTTAAAATAACTAAAAACAGTCTTATACTTTAGTTCAGAGAACAAAGTACAGTATTATAGAAGAAATTAACATTTAAATTAATATAGCTTAATATAATGTTATAACACTTGGTTATAATTTGCTTTTATTTTTCAGGCGTTCATTTGAGTTTTTAGATTTATTGTTACAAGAGTGGCAGACTCATTCATTGGAAAGGTATGCATTGACTCTTCCTTTCCTACTTCCCTCTTCTCCCCACTGTCACCAGTTCTTTAGAAGTGGATGGTTTTGATTTTGCATTATTTCTCCTTTTGCTTAAAAATTACTTGTACTGGTTTTCCTTTAAAGCTGCATTGTAGTGTTGCTCCTCTTATTTGGTGCAGCTGTAATTTTCTTATTTGTGGGTTGAGTGAGGATCTCTTACGTAGAATGGGTTATAAAAGATTAAATTAGGCAGAAATTTTAAAATGTATCTCCAGACAAGTGACCTTGGTTTCCTGAGGTGTAATTAATCAAGTAACAAATGATTTAAGGTAGAAGGAGGGTCCTTCTTTTCAAAGGAAAGAGATTTTAAGAAGAGATTCATTGGAAAGTTTCTCTGTACCAGTTGTCCGGTGTCATTGGTCAGGAGTGTACGGAGCAATGTCTAATGTAGCTCCTAGATGAACAAGAGGAGATGTGCACAGCTAGTTGGTCACTAGCTAGTAGGCTGTTTGCATGGTAGTAATTTCAGGTTTGAAGATTGATACACCTTGGTATACCTGCATTTACACTGAATACCTTGCTGATTTTCCATTTTCATGGAAATCGTTAAACCTATTAACAGCCCATTTTTTTTTTTTTTTAAATAAAGTTTGTTGTTTAATACAGGCATGATGTAATTCCAAGTTTTCTTTAAGTTCTTTTGTGGCAGCTACTATTCAGTTAGGTCAGGTCATAACTAATTATACTGTTAGCACATCATTTCTACATTGGTGGGTTGGTGAGAAACCACACCAAAGGGGTTTTAAGAATTTTAAATGTGGGGACACCTGGATAGCTCAGTGGGGTAAGCCTCTGCCTTCAGCTCAGGTCATGATCTCAGGCTCCTGAGATCAAGCCCCACATTGGGTTCTCTGCTCAGTGGAGAGCCTGCTTTCCCCTCTCTCTCTGCCTGCCTACTGTGATCGCTCTCTCTCTGTCAAATAAATAAATAAAATCTTTAAAAAAAAAAAAGAATTTAAAATGTGGGTATTATACATATATACATTTTAAACATAATGTAACTTATAATTCAACTTTTTAATGTTTGACTTGTCAGGAGGAAACCATACACGGATGAAATGTGTGGAGTAGATTACGAGAAAATCTTAAACTTACTGCGCACTCATTAATCTTTTTATCTCACCTGCCCCTTTGTGATTGATGCGTAACATATACATAATAAGTATAATTTGTGGTGAAATATAGTTTTACTCATGAATCTAAAGGTGTTTGGGGACACCTGGTTGGCTCAGTTGGTAGAGCATGAGACTCTCAAGGGTTGTGAGTTCAAGCTCCATGTTGGGTGTAGAAATTACTTAAAAATAATAAAGTCTTTAAATAAGCTATTTTGTTTTATAGACATGCAGCTGTCTTGGTTGAAACTATTAAGAAGGGAATTCATGATGCTGATGCTGAGGCCAGAGTGGAGGCAAGAAAGTAAGTCTATGATGTTTTTTCGTGACAGTGTAAATGTACTTGGATCTTTTCTTTGAAAGGAATCATACTGGAAGAATGAATATATCAAAAGTGTCTCAAGTATTCTACTTGATTAGGTCTTTAGTAAATTCGAGATAGATTTTTCTCCATTAAAATGTACTAGATATATGGGGCCCCTTCATTTGGTAGAGTGTGCAACTCTTGATCTCAGGGTTGTAAGTTTAAGCCCTACTTTGGGTGTAGAGGTTACTTTTTTAAAAATCTGTACCAAAGGCTAACAGTTGACTTCACATTGTCGTTCGTATGATCATCAGTTTTCCTATTCCATTATAACATCCTCACTTTCATTGTGAATAAAAATAACTCATTTATTGAGAATGTGCTAATTACCTGATACTGTGGGACGCTTGGTATACATTACTATCTAATCTTGAAAATGATCCTGTAAAGGTGGTATCTCTATAGATTGGCAACAAAAGTTTGGAGATTTGGGGGTTTACTTCCGGCCACATGAACTGTAAGGATCACAGCCAGATTTTGAACAGAGATCTACTTTTCTCAAAAGCCTACCAGCTTTCCACCAAAACTTGTTAAATTTAGAAAGCATTTACTTGAGGGGTACCTGGGTGGCTCAGTTGGCTAAGCGTCTGACTCTTGGGTTTGGCTCAGGTCACAGTCTTGCAGTCATGGGATCAAGCCCCTCCTCAGACTCTGTGTTCAGTGCAGATTCTGCTTCAGATTCTTTCTCTCACCCCCTCTGCCCCTCCTTTCTCTGCCTCTCTCTCTCTCTCAAATAATAAATAAAATGTTGTTTTTTAAAAAAAAGGTATTCATATGATATGTGGTAGATATATTAGTATGGTCTCATCTTCATTCTTGAATGTATATTTTTTTTTTTAAAAGATTTTATTTATTCATTTGACAGAGAGAAAGAGATCACAGGTAGGCAGAGAGGCATGCAGAGAGAGAGGAGGAAGCAGGCTCCCTGCTGAGCAGAGGGCCCAATGTGGGGCTCGATCCCAGGACCCTGAGATCATGACCTGAGCTGAAGGCAGAGGCTTAACCCACTGAGCCACCCAGGCACCCCAAATGTATACGTTTTATGTAAAGCTATTTATGTTCTTTTTTCCCTTTTTTTTGTTGCTTGTCCATTTGTTTTACAGGACATATATGGGTCTTAGAAATCACTTTCCTGGTGAAGCTGAAACATTGTATAATTCCCTTGAGCCATCCTATCAGAAGAGTCTTCAGACTTACTTAAAGAGTTCTGGCAGTGTAGCATCTCTTCCACAGTCCGACAGATCATCCTCTAGCTCACAGGAAAGTCTCAAGTAAGATCATATAAGTGATATCACTGATTTCTTCCTCTCCAAACCTTTGTAGTTCTCAAATTAGATGATTGGATATCTGCTTGGTTTCACTTGAAGCCTTGGAAGAATGATAACTGAAATGTACAGTTGACCCTTGAGCAGTAGGGGTATCTACACCCCCATGAAGTTGAAAATCTGCATATAACTTGACTCCTCCAAAACTTAACTACTAGTACTCTACTGTTGACTGGAAACCTTACGGAGAACATAAACAATCAATAGACACATATTTTGCATGTTTTATATATGTTATGTATAGTATTCTTACAATAAAGTTAAGGTAGAGAAAAGAAAATGTTATTTAGGAGAACCATAGGATACATTTACAGCACAGTACTGTATTTGATGAAAAAATAATCTACGTAGACATGGACCCACACAGTTCAATCTATGTTGTTCAAGGGTCAACTGTACTTACTTTTTTTTTGGTCTGTGCCTCAAGGGTTGGTTGCATGCCTGTGTAACTTCTTTTGGGATGAAGAGTTTAGTGATTCAGATTTTGTTTCTGTATTTTCATGTCTGTAAAAAATACTGGGAAACACTGATTTATATACATTTTTTAATATCCCCAAATAGTTCATATAGTAAGCAGCCCATTTCTAGGGCATTATAATGGAGGAACTATAATGGGGATTTGGGAGTCATCTTCAGAACTCTGACACAGCACTGTGTGACTGGTAAAAACACACTGCTTTCCTGTGTTGTCTTTTGCACAGCTTAAAACTTCAGCAAATCCCTTCAGAGGGGCCAGATTCCCTAGCATCTGACTCACTTCTGTGTAATTCCATTCTCATCATTAAATGTTGGCTTCCTCAGACCCTTGCTGCCTTGGCAGCCTTACTCTAATTTTCTATCTCTCCAGCCCTATGAGGTTGCTAAAATCTTTAGTGCCATCTCTATTCCCAAGCCGTGGCCTCCAGTATCTACAGGTTTCCTCACAGAATGTGGGCTACCTCTCTGTGATTCCTGTCCCTTTAGGATTTTGACCCCACCCTCTCTGGAGGAGTGGGACCAGGGTGAGTCTAGTGAGGCAAACTAGGGCAGAGACTCAAGGACGCTCTCACAGGGTCTTGTGAGTACTGGACTAACATGCAGTTACTTACAGGTTTTCGCAAGAAAAGCAGATATGATCCGATTTCAGTATAATTATTGTAGGAATAATTAACCTATCCAAACTTCGGTTTAAATTTGTGTTAAAATCTTCACTGCAAATGAGCTTTGTTGTTTTTTTCCCTTTACTTTTGTTAACTTTGCTCAAACTTCGAAGTGCCTATGAATCATCTAAAGATCTTGTTAAAATGAATAATCTGATTCAGTGGATCTGGGACAGGGCCTGAGATTTTGCATTTTTTAACATGTTCCTAGACGATATCTTCGCTTTTTTAGTATGGACCATACTTTAAATAGCAAGTACCCAAACAAGATATTTAATCTTATTTAGTATTAACATCTTTAAACATAACCAGCTTTAAGTTCTGTGAACCTTGAAGTGGTCTGCCTCAGTCTAATAGAATAACAGTTTTAAGGACAAGTTATAAAAAATAATACAATACTGGGTTTAATAACCAACTACCAGATTTACATTTTGATAATAATAACTTAAAAAATATTTTTCAGTACCCTGATGTTAACCTGTTTGGAGTCTTTGCCTCTCTTCCCCCCAGTTTTAAGATTTATAGGTATACTTTCCTAATCCCCCTTACATATTTAGATGTATTATTTATCTCTGGACTGCAGAATGGCATTATAATTAAAAGGTACTAAAGGAGATGTTGGGTTCTTTGAGAGGATTTGAGCTGTTTTGCTTTCTAACCGTGTTATCCTCAGCAGTAGTTCTTAGCCTCATTTCTCTTATCCCATGCAGTCATGCTCAGCAGCACTGCTGTAGGTGGTGTGATACCTACATGATAATGACATGAATTGCCAGCGGCCACTAGCCAGTATGGCTTAGGTGAAAGGGGCTTTGGTCATGCTGAATTCCATGTGTGCTAGTGATAACTCTCTCTCTCCTCCTAAGGAAAACATCTTAGAATACAAATGTGGGAGTGTGCTTTATTGCATCCTCTGTGGTGAGCACTGTAATGGGTGCTGAGGACCAGAGTGAACAAAAGCAAGCTGGTTGCCTGTCTTGGTAGAGCTTACAATCTCTTCATTGCTAGTTACTTCATCTTTGCTTCGCAGCTGAGATACCACTGATAGGTGACCACTGTTCTCAAGTGATTTGTAAAAGGAAAAATAAAATTAGAAGTAAGCTATTTAGGAAACTCAATACTATTTCATTAATTGTTTTGAGAAGGGTAATAAATTACATCTTCTTACTAAGTCTTTTCTTGTTACCTTGCAGTCGCCCTTTTTCTTCCAAATGGTCTACAGCAAACCCATCAACTGTGGCTGGAAGAGGTAAACTGCCTTTTTAAGCAAGAGTCATAGCATATTTTACATAGAAACCTAACACCACATACATACGTTGTAGCTGTGTTTGTAGACTGTATACATATACTATACATAATATGTACAATGCAGTGTATACTATATATATATATATATATATATATATATATATATATATATGTATGTATTACATAGTATGGCATAATCCAAGTTTCCTGAAGCATTACTTACCCTTACTTGTGATGCACTCTGTTCTTCTCTTTTGTTTCAGTTCTTTACAGTGCTGGTCATGACCCACTCTGTTGATTTCACAGCCTGTTCATGGATCATAACTCACAGTTTATAAAACTGATAAACTAAAGACCAGAAATTTAATGACTTAATTTGCATTGCCTAAGAGTGGTAGAATCTGCATTACTCTCTGACTAACCATATCCTGGAGAAGTTCTCCCTGCATTTTTCTGATAGTAAAAAATAACAGTGTTGCCATCTGTTTATCATGTACAGTGCTTCATTTTCATGAATCAGTCATGAGCACCATCGCTTGATCTACAAAATGGTTGTGTAAATTTTATAAAGGATATTTTTAAAGAATATTTATAAAGGAATTTTGTTTTCTCAATTTATGGAAGAGGAAAGTGAGGAAGAGGAGTGTTGAGAAAATTGTCCAAGAAGATGTAGTTGCAACAGGACTGAAATGGAAGCATTCTTACTTTAAAGTACTGTGAAGTACTTTGTAGTGTTCATTTGTACCCTGCCTCCTTTTTGACCATTTGTCATTAGCTCATGACAGTTTATATAATTTTCATGCTGTTCGCAGTGATTTAAATAACATAGGTTACCTATGCTTTGTTTCCCATAGTATCAGCAGGCAGCAGCAAAGCCAGTTCCCTTCCAGGAAGCCTGCAGCGTTCACGAAGTGACATTGATGTGAATGCTGCTGCTGGTGCTAAGGCACATCATGCTGCCGGGCAGTCTGTGCGAAGTGGACGGTTAGGTGCAGGTGCCCTGAATCCAGGTTCCTATGCATCACTAGGTAAGACAGCTCATTATGGGATATTCTACATTATGGTCTCAGTGAAGTCAGGATGATGGTGATATCTTAATCATTTCTATTTCATCCTTGCTAGTTAAGGATAGTCCATATGTTTTAATATGAATCTATACTTAGAACACAATTCTAAGGTATTTAAGCTGCCTTGTTTTTACTTTTTCCTTTGTAATCCTCCTAATCATCTTGATCAGAGGAACAATTCTTGAGTCCATGATTTGCCTGTAGAATTTTCATAGTTCTGCACTACTGCCACATTTAACTACTGGTTACTAAGAAAGTTGGGAAGGGCTTTGGCCTTGTATCCATCCAGCTTCTGTTCCCTTACCAAAAAGTTTTTGGGGATCTGGAGAAGTTTTGGGGATCTGGAGAAAATGCAAAGCTTAATTAAAATCAGAGTTTAATCATGTATTCCCAAAGCTATTTGGAATTTGTTTTTTATGTTTATCAACTTTATTATTAATTTTTTTTTAGTATATCTGTCTGTCTGTCTAAGTAATCTCTACACCCAATGTGGGGCTTGAATTCATGACCCCGGGATCAAGAGCTGTGTGCTCTTCAGCTGAGATGGCCAGGCATTCTTTTGTTTATCAACGCTACAAGTTTGAGGCTGGTTATTCATTTTGCTTCTCTGTTTTGTGCTTCATTTTTCTTTTCCTTGGATAGTACTGGTAAAACACTAAGCAGGCAGCTCATTGGAGCACAGTAGGAAGTACAGAGATATTGGAATGAACTGTAGTACATGAGAAAGTTGGCACAGCTACATTCAATGAGGAAAAGATTAATAATTCAGTAAATAGTGTTTAGACACATGGTTTACAATTTGGTATAAAATTAAGTTAGAACCAGAGCTCCTGGGTGGCTCAGTGGGTTAAAGCCTTTGCCTTAGGCTCAGGTTGTGATCCCAGAGTCCTGGGATCGAGCCCCACATCATACTCCCTGCTCAGCAGGGAGCCTGCTTCCTCCTCTCTCTCTGCCTGTCTCTCTGCCTACTTGTGGTCTCTATCTGTCAAATAAATAAATAAAAATCTTTATTAAAAAAATTAAGTTAGAACCATTTTTCACACCATATAAAAATTTATTCCAGATGACTAATGAGTTGAAAAATAGCTTGATAAAAAGAACTCTCAGGTTAGGGAAGGAATTTCTAAGCATAAATACTGAAAAGTCGTGAGGGAAGAGTCCCTCTGATTTAAATTTTAAGTCTGAAAATATAAAATCAAGTGGCTAAAAAGCTAAAGGGGAGAAAGTTTTATCACATACTACCAAAACAGCTAAAATGTCAGCAAGTTTTATGAGTCTATGAAAAACAGATGCACTTATTTTTATAGAAAAATAGTCTACGTATATCAAAATTGTCCTCCCAAAACACCAGAACAAATGTTGAATCTTAGCTGGACTCAAACAAGTGCAAATTGAAAGAACTGTAAATAAAAAAGTTAGGATTAGTGCCTGATGTTGATAAAAAAAAAAAAAAACAGTTAAAAAGTGCTGATGTGAATTAAACATGGAACACTTTTTCTAAGTGGCAATTTAGTAATACCATGAAGCTTTTCTTCATTATTATTATTATTTATTATTTGTTATTGAAATAAAATTGACATACAATATAATACTAGTTTCACAGGTACCACCTATTGATTCAACAATTGTATACATTACTCAGTGCTCACCACAATAAGTATAGTCACCATATAATGTTATTACAATATTATTGAATTCATGAAGCTAAATATTCAGAATTCATTTATTATTATTTATTTATTTATTATTTTTTTAAAGAGTGCAAGCATGAGCAGGACCAGGGAGGGGCACACAGAGGGGGAAAAGAGAATCTTAAGCAGCCTGTACATCCAGCGCAGACTCTGACACAGGGCTCAGTCTCATGAACCTGAGATCATGACCTGAGCCAAAATCAAGAGTCGGATGCTTAACCGACCGAGCCACCCAGGTGCCCTTAAATGTTCAGAATTTAGATCCAGTAATCCAGTTTTTGTAGATAATTATGCAAGAAATAAAAAAGAATATTCATCGTATTTTTAATAATAGATGTTATTAGAGTCAACCTTGTTCTGTAACAAAAGGGGTCTGATTAAATTATACATACTTATAAATACTATGCAGCCATTAACAAGTAACATTTTCAACAAAGATCAAATGAGTGATACTTTCATCATTTTGTATAAAATTATACATAGATAAATACACATATATTAAACAAAGATGTTAACAAGGATGTCAACAGTGGGTTGTCCAGTGCTTTTAATTTTCATAAAACTTTTCTGCATTAGAAACATTACTGGGGGGGCACCTGGGTGGCTTAGTGGGTTAAAGCCTCTGCCTTCGGCTCAGGTCATGATCTCAGGGTCCTGGGATCGAGCCCCGCATCCGGCTCTCTGCTCAGCAGGGAGCCTGCTTCCTCCTCTCTCTCTCTCTGCCTGCTGCTCTGCCTACTTGTGATCTCTTGTCTGTCAAATAAATAAATAAAATCTTTAAAAAAAAAAAAAAGAAACATTACTGGGAATGCGGTGTTACTTCAGTATATGAAAATGAATCAATTAAATACATTTTATTAATAGAATAAAGGACATAAACCACATAATTATTTCAGTACATGCAGAAAAGGCATTTTACAAAGCCTAAGACCTTTTCATGATAAAAAATAATCAACAAACTAGGAATAGAAGGGAAATTTGTGAACCTGGTAAAGAGCATCTATGAAAAATCCACAGCTAATACCATACTTAATGTGAAAGACTGGATGTTTTCTCCCAAGATCAGCAAGATAAGGATGTCCACTCTTGCCCTTCCTAACGTTACCATGGAGGTTCTAGCTAGGTCATTAGGGCAAGCAAAAGAAATAAGATGTATCCAAATTGGAAGAAAAGTAAAACTGTCTGTATTTGCAGAAAACATGACCTTATATTGAGAAAATCCTAAGGCATCCACGAAAAAAAACTGTTAGAGCTTAATAATGAGTTCAGCAAGGCTGCAGAATATAAGATCAATATACAAAACTCAGTTATGTTTCTAAATGCTAGTGATAAATAATTTGAAAATAAATACCAATTGTAGTAGCATCAAAAAGAATAAAATACTTAGGAATTAATAGTAACAAAAGAAATGTAAAACTTCTCTAGGAAAAATCACTCCTGTCTTTTTTCTTTATTCTTAACACTCATAATACTGCTGGCACCAGATTTGTTGGTTTTCCACACCAACCAGTTCTACAGCTGGATGTCCTACGTTTCAATTCAGCTCTGACTCTAGCCATAATTAGCATAGACCTCACAGATTAAGGGCTCAGTCCTATAAGACTGCCCCTGCCAGCCCCCATCCCCACTCTTTAGACATCAATTGCATATCCAGGTTGTCACCGGTGCTTCTGACCAAATGGACTATAATCAGAGGTTCTGATAACCTCCTCTTCAGGTTCAGTTAATTTGCTAGACTGACTCACAAAACTCAAGAAAACAGTCTACTTACTAGACTGCTGGTTTGTTACAAAGGACTTCTAAAAGATTTGAATGGGCAGCCAGATGAAGAGATACATGAGGCAAGGTCTGGAAGGGTACAAAGCCCAGGAGTTTTTGTTCCCATGGAGTTATATTGTGCCACCCTCCTGGCACATTAACCAAACCAGAAAGTCTCTGAACCTTGTACTTTGGTGATTTTTAGGGACGCTTCATCACATAGGTATGATCAGTCATTAACTAAGTCTTCAGTTTTTCTCCCTTTCCCAGAAGAGGGAGAATGCCTAAAAATTCCAAGCTTCTAATCATGCTTCTTCATCTCTCTGGTGACCAGCCTCCATTCTCTCCAGGAGCACACCAGGAATCACCTCATTAAAACAAGACACTGCTTTCACTCAGAAAATTACAAGGGTCTTAAGTCAAGGTATCTGTGTCAGGTGCCAGGGTCAAAGACCAAATATTAGAACAAAAAAGATACTCTTAGTGCTTTTATAATTTGGGAAATTATGAAGGTCTTAGGAACTCTGTGTGAGGAACCAGAGGACAGAGAACCAAGAGCAAAAAATTTTTATATGTATATCTTCATACTTGTTCACTGAAAACTACAATACATTGTTAAAAATCTAAATTAATGGAAAGACACCCAGCTTCTTTAAAGACTTACTACTGGGGGCGCCTGGGTGGCTTAGTCGATTGAGCATCCAACTCTCGTTTCAGCTCAGGTCATGTTCTCATGGGTCGTGAGATCTAGTCCCACCATGGGCTCTGTGCTTAGCAGGGAGTCTGCTGGAAATTCTCTCCCTCTCCCCCACCGCACTTGCTCATGCTCTCTCTCTTTTTCTCAAATCCTTAAAAAATTAAAGACTTGGCATTGTTAAGATTGCAAATTGACCTATAGATTTAATGCAATCCCTGCCAAAAGTCCAGATGCCTTGTTATGGACATTGACACACACATCCTAAAATCCATGTGAAAATGCAGGGAATCCAAAATAGATGAAATGATTTTGAGAAAGAACAATCTTGAAAAAGTTGGTTGGATTCACACTTTCCAATCTAAAAACTTATTCAGAGCTACAGTAATCAAGCCTCTGTAGTACGGGCTTAAGGACAGATATATAGTCCAATGAAGTGGAGTTGAGGAGCCAGAAATAAATCTGTATATTTATGATCAGTTGATTTTTTTCACAAGGGTACCAAGACCATTCATTGGGGAAAGAATTCATTTCAACAAATAGTGCTGAAACAACTAGATAGCTACTTGCCAAGGAATGCATTTGGATCCCTACCTCACACCATATCCAGAAAGTTAACTCAAAATGGATCAAAGACCCAAATGTAAGAGCTAAAACTGTAAAACTCTTGGAAGAAAACATAGGTGTAAATTTTTTAAGTAATGTTTTCTTAGATACTACACCACACACACAAACAACGTAGGAAAGGATAGATAAACTGGGCTTCATCAAAGTTTAAAACTTTAGTGCTTCCAAAGGCACCATCAAGAAAGTGAAAGGACAGCATAGAGGAGGAGAGAAAACGTTTCAAATCACATAACTGATATTAGGGACTTCTATTCCAATTACATGAAGAACTCTTATAACTCAGTAACAAAGACAATTCAATTTAAAAGTGTGCAAAAGATTTGAATAGACATTTCTCTAAAGACAACATACAGATTGCCAGTAAGTGCATGAAAAGATGCCTAACATTATTAGTCATTAGGAAAGTGCGAATCAAAAGCATAATAAGAGGGCGCCTGGGTGGCTCAGTTGGTTGGACGACTGCCTTCGGCTCAGGTCATGATCCCGGACTTCCAAGATCGAGTCCCGCTTTGGGCTCCCAGCTCTTTGAGGAGTCTGCTTCTCACTCTGACCTTCTCCTCTCTCATGCTCTTTCTCACTCATTCTCTCTCAAATAAATAAATAAAAATCTTTAAAAAAAAAAAAAGCATAATAAGATACCACTTTATTCATGAAGAGGGCTGTTATCAAAGAGATGGACAATAACAAATGCTTGTGAGGATATGGAGAAATTAGAACCCTCATGCAGTGATGATAAGAATGTAGAATAGTGGAGCTGCTATGGCAACAGCTTGGGGGTTTCTCAAAAGTGAAACAGAGTTATCAGCTGACCAGCAGTTCCATTCCTAGCTGGTATGTTCCAAAATAATATGAAGAATATGTTATGAAAATGTGTACATGAATCTTCATAGCAACAGTATTCATAATAGCCATGGAAACAACCCAAATGTCCATCAGCTGGTGAATGGTTAAATAGATAATGGTTAAATAGATATTGTTAAATAGAGTGGAATATTACTCAGCCATAAAAAGGAATATGTTACATAAAAGTACTAAAGCATGCTTCAGGATGGGTGGACATTTGTTGTTTGATTCCACTTACATGCAATATCTAGAGTAGATAGATCCACAGAAAAAGAAAGTAAATTAGTTGCCAAGGGCAAAGAGGGGAATAGAGAATGACTCCTAACAGGATTTCTTTTGGGGGTGATAAAAACTTTTTAGAATTAGTGATAAGAGTTGTTCAACCTGTTAATACACTAAAGATATTGAATTGTATAGCATAAATGGTTAATTTTATGATACATAAATTACAGCTTTTTTTAGTAGGGAAGAAACTGGAAAACATAAAATGTATTTATCTGGAGTCTTAAAAATGTGGTATTTAGTATCTATTATTTTATTACCAGAAAAATACAATATTTGAAATGTTTCGGTGTGAACTAGGAAGGCAATTTGTAACAATTTTTTTTTCATGAGAACGTGCTGTGAGATTGACTTAATTAGTTTCTTTTAGTTTTTTAAGGTTTGAATTGCACATTTACTTCATTACAGAAGGGAAAGATGTCCCTCTATCCTCTTTTTCTGGCCCATGTTTACACTCAGAGGCAGTGAATTCCTTGCCTTTGGCTCTTTCCAGGGCCTGGATAATGGATTTTCTCATTCTTTTTCTGTTTCTCTATTTCTTCCTTCCTTTTTTTGTCTCTCTCCCTCTCCCCTACTCTCCTCCCTCCCCCCTCTTCTGCTTCTCTCCTCCTCTTCTCTGCCTCCCTTTCCCCACTACCCGCCTCTCCCTCCATCAGCTTTCTTATACACATGAGACTGATGTATTCTGTTTTCTTCTGCTTTGAGCCTTGCTTGTCATGGCTGAACATTTATTGATCAGAGGGAGTGTTCCATTGTTTTTCAGCAAACACTTAATGAGCACTTCTGTTTTTGCCAGGCACCCCACTAGGTCATGGAGATCCAGAAATAGATGCTTTTGTACTCAGGAGTCTCTCAGTCTAGTGGTAGATTGCTAAAGGATGAGCAGCTGAAAATCTTATTGCATTTTATGCATTTAGAATTTGAAGTTCCAGTGAGACATCAGACTGGAGGTGTTAAGGAGTTGTAGTATAATGAGAAAGAGAGGTACAGTGGCATCAAGATGGTATGGTAATGGAACTCGGGAGAAAGATGTGTGCTTGTGAGATTGGATTTGGAAGTCATTGGAGACTTTTCTTACTATAATCTTGCAGTGTTTAAACTTAGTTCATTACTTAAAGCAGTTGCTACTAGGTTTTTTTCTCCCAGTTTCTTTGGGAATGGGGAGAATGGGGAATGGGAATACGATGAGTGTTTGATGTCAGGAAACTCAGAAGACCAAAGCAAGAGGTCTGCCTGATGGTGGCAAGGGTACCAAGCTGGGATATGGGCTTCACTAACTTCACACTCTAGGCAAGTGAAAATCAAACTCATTATCTTTGTTTTTGTATCTTTTTCTCACAAAGGAACCTCATCTTGTTTAAATCGCCTAGTATGTTTTAATTGAGTACAAGTTTCATATACGTGTCTGTACTATGAATTCTGTCTTCTTAAAAATAATGTCCTAGGGATTTTAAAATCATATTTTTCTAACATACTGAGTTTTCCTCTGTTCTTTGCTTGCTCTTTCATCAAAGAGGATACTTCTGACAAGATGGATGGTAAGAACTTACTTTTCTAAATCTACTAAAGATTTTTATTGCTCTTGGATTCTGTATAATATCTTCATTCTCTTTTCAAAAATATACTGCTTATTTTCTAGCAATCTTAATGTAAAAGTGGCTACCTAATTCTCTAAAATTTTGGGTTAAGCATAGTCATTTTTGGGTTTCCCATTCTATTCAAATACTAGGATACTGTTTCTTTTAAGTTAAATCAGTTATCTTAAAATTTTTTACCTTAGCTCATAGAAATATTCTTGATTTCTCAAGTCTCTCTCTGAAATAGAATCAGAATCATAAGAATGGAAAGAAATCTCATAAGTCATTTGATTGAACTCTTTAGTTTACTAACTGTGATACAGAGAGAGACAAATGAGATATTTTACAGATTCATGTGGTTATTTGTGAAAACAAAATGCAAATTACAATGCTGTCTTTTTAAGAACAAGTTTAAAACTAACATTTAATCAGGACTGAACTTTTTTTTGTTTGAAAAGTTTTGCCTTTTTAATTTCAGTATTAAGTGATTATAGTTTATACTTGCTTGGTTCAGTGTGGTATTTTTATCTTTATGGTATTTGTCAGATACTAAATGGCATATTATCTACATTTTCCCTTCACTTCATCAGATACCATACTGTTGTCTAGGAACTTGAGCTTTTTTTAAGAACTTGTAAGAAGATACTGAATCTGTAAGTCTTAGGAGATCTAGGAAAGATGGGAAATTGTATGTTTTTCTGTCAATTATTATATAAGCTCTTAAATAGATACATCTTCCATTCTGATGAAATGGGAGATTTATTTCATCTTGGGTTGGGTACATGACTGTTACTTATATTGTCTCTATGTTCCTCTGGATGTTTAATGTCTTTCATAAGTTAAAAAAATTATTGAATGAAATGAAAACCCACTACAAGATAGTTTCTGTATTTTAAACACTTTATGGTATCATTTCTCACACTGGAATTCTGTGTCCTTAAACTATTCTCACTTTCCAGATTAAGATCTTTTTTTGTTTGGCTCAGAAACATCAACCTATTTGAAGAATCATCTGTGTCATGTGATGTGTTACTCTCACCTGATGTTCAGTCCTGTGTTTAAAAAAGAAATCTGTCTATACACATACAGAGATACATCTATTATTGCACAGAGTTGTGACATTTTTACCTGGGGCTAATAATACATTATGTGTTAGTATAGAGTTGTGACATTTTCACTTGTTCATTTCTGCTACTTTTCATTGACATCTTAGAGAGCACATATAAATGTTGAGTAAATAGCTGATGGATTGATAGGTCTTTGTAATGCTTTAATGAAGATACTGCGTTAATGAGGTCTACATCATGGATTTGACTTCTATGTTTGTCAATTAGCTCTTCTAGTTCTTTTATGGACAACTTTTTGAAAATGCACAAAAAATATTCTTTTTTTTTTTTTTTAAAGGTTTTATTTATTTATTAGTCAGAGAGAGAGAGGGAGAGAGAGCACAGGCAGAGGCAGAGAGACAAGCAGGCTCCCTGCTGAGCAAGGAGCCCTATGTGGGACTCGATCCCAGGACGCCGGGATCATAACCTCAGGCGAAGGCAGCTGCTTAAGCAACTGAGCCACCTAGGCGTCCCACAAAAAATATTCTTATTTTGTAAAAACCTTCATTTCAGAAAGTAATGACAGGGTTATGTCTTTCTTGAGGGATTACCTTCCATAATTTTCTTCACCATTTCACATTTTGAGTATGAAATGGAGCAGATAAAAGTGCTGTGGAATTTCGCCATTTTCATTTGTCTAGTTTTAACCTTTTCTTGCGCTGTGGATCATTAGGTGGCCTCAAATTTTGGGTAAGGCTATAAGACTAAGAGATATTTTTTTCACTCTTTCATTTTAGTCTTGGTTGGGAGGTGCAAGTAGGTCTTAACATCAGCATCGGCAAAATTTGTTGAAATGCTATTGTTTTATTTCTCTTATTTAGGAGCAACATCCGAAGATGGTAAGAATTATACATTTTGTTAGTAACACAAATACCTCTACATTAACATTTTCATTAGTAGGAATTAAATATTAAAAACTAAAATGGGCTTGTTTTTTTTTTTTTTTTTTTTTTGCAAAACTATATAATTTGCCAGCTGTGGTAGCATCTACATTTTATGTTTGGTTATGTTAGTTACACTTGTGAATTTTTTTCCTTTAGTTCTTCATTTGGAGTTTTGCTTTGTATCTTGGATCATCTCATGCTGGAAAACATAATTTCTTAACATGTTTAATAGTTTCTAGTATAAAGTTAGTAAATAATTTTTTTTCCTGTAGCATCATTAGTGCTTTTCCTTATGTTTTGCTTCTTAATTTATGCTAATTCATTTATACTTTGGGGGAGCATGCTCCATTGCTGTATCATGGGAGTTTAAATGCATTTATTTAGTCTGCTTTTAAGTGTGTCTTTGATTTAGAATCAGTGGAGAATTACATATATGATTTGAATTTGAGATGACAAAAAACTTGCTAGATACACTACTCTGTTTTATTGAGCCAGTTTACTTTAAGAAAATATTTATTGCTTTTGAATTTGTAGAAAGAAAAAAATTCAGTTTTTTAATTTATATTGCCTGAAGGCTGTCTTATTAAACCTCTGATTTTGAAACACACTTCTTTTTCTCCTAAGTTTTACATGGATGACCTTTTCTTGTGATATAAAACCAAGTATATTTAACAATTTTAATCTCCTACCTACTCTGATATATTTGAAATATTTCTTATTTTTCATATCAGTTGGAGTACTCTATAAAAATGGTTTCTGGCACTGTGGCATTGTAATTTAGAACAACAGTATCAAAAATACCTGTTCTGATTTCTTTGTTATATTGGATAAATTTTCCATTTCAAAAATAATAATTTTGTCTTTCTGTTTTACTTCTTAGTCGGGAGAACATTGTATCCTACCTCTAAACAGACTCTAAAAGGGTGAAAGGCCTGAACTATGGGCTTATTCAGGGCCTTGAAGAATTGAGAATGCTAAACTCACCAACTAGAGTTCTGGTTTTGCTTCTGTTGTATTCCTGGTTTTTAATCACTCTTATCTTCCGTCACTCATTTCTTAATTTTATAGTTTCTCCTTACTCCTCATTATTTTTTCCTAGTTAATATAGCCATATCAGGCTATCCAGTATAATGATTGCCCTACAAATTGTTTCTTTTAACTGAGCAGGATTCTGAGCCCTTCTTTATGATTGTGTTTAGTATTGGTTCTGATTTGAGATGGTTGAGACTGCTTGAGAACACCATAGTACCTACTAGTAATATACTTTTGTTTTTACTAATGACACTTTACTTAGGTACTTTGATCAACATTATCTCCTTTGGCTTAGAAGCTCTAGAAATAGATGTTTGTGGCTTGATTTTGTGGAGGGGGATGAGACATTGGTAGAGGAGAAGGGAGTTATGCTGAGAAAAGTGCCAACACTTATGTGATAGGTATTTCCTCAAATCATTTTGTAAATGAAATTGATTGGGGGAAAAGAATCGTATATGTGTCCGTATTTGTCTGTAGTAATCTGATGTTTAGCACAGGATAAAAATATTAAATATTTTACCTAATATTATCTCTTCTTGCAAATCCCTTTTAGAAGTATGTTTTCAGTCAAAAGAATTGTTTGGATAGTTGTTTCTAATAAGATTAGACTGATATTTATAAAACTATAAGCTGTATTTGAGAATAAACTAAATTTCATGGAAACTGAAATTTTAGAATTGGAACTGCCAATTAAGAAACAAGTAGCATGCCTGTGGTAATTATCTCAATTATGACTCTACTGAACTAATAATCTCAAACTAAGAATGGAAATCTTCTAGTTTGACTTTACTTTTACCCTTGAAGGAAAGTTAGCTTATGGTGCAACACATAAAAGGCAGTACGTATTTTAAAAATTTTAAGAGAAGTATCACCTGTCAGTGATGGTTATGTTGTTAACAAAATTTAACAATACTTGAAAAGCACACCCAATTAGAAAATTATAGTGAGTTTTTTTTTTTCTCATTACTAAATATCATTATAGAAAAATGTCTTTAATTACATAAATAATTTTATTCCTTAGGCCGGGTAAGAGCAAAGCTTTCAGCACCACTTGCTGGCATGGGAAATGCCAAGACAGATTCTCGAGGAAGAAGTCGAACAAAAATGGTGTCTCAGTCACAGCGTACGTATTGCCTGAGTTTTCCTGGATTTATAATACACTAGGATAAGTGTGTTGCTTGTATGATTGTATTAGGAGATTGACCAGTGGATAAAGACAAAGCTAACTTCAAAAAAGACAAGCCACATACTGAGTTCTTGTTCTGTACTTTAGGTTCATCATCACCTGACAAAAATGAAGGTATTTTTTTTCAATGTTTTGGATCAGTTGTTGTGCATGTTTTGGAATTTTTTTGAGTGGGTGTTGTCTTGTCTTTGGTGTGTTACTAGGGCTGCATCATTGATATCCGCCACTTAGAAAGAAAAAACTTCATCTGCTGTACAAAGTTTTGCATGGAGATATTCTAAGTAGCACAAATCTCTTAGCATTAAGGTTTTCAAAGACTATGCAGAAACTTGCAAATGTAGAAAATTGTGCTTTTTAGAAGCAAAATAATTGCCATATGTTAGCATCTAATCTGGTTGCACCTAGCTAATCCTATTCAAGGACAGATATGTGTGTCTTCGTACTCTCCCCAAAATCTATTAGAATATGGTTAGCATTTTTGGCAGGTATATACTGATTCATAGTGAGGAAACATAAGATGATCAGTTCTGTTATATTTCTTATTAAATTTAAGATTTATATTTTTACTGTTTCATTGGGAGCTGAGTTCCTCATAAGCACAATTATTAAAAAGCACAATTTTGAGGTCTAGGTAAAATGAATGATTCATTTCTACATGTTCCAGAATAATAACCCATACATTTATGGCATTATTAATTTAAGAGTTTGTTCCTATTCTTTCTTTATCAAGAGATTTTCATTAGCACTTAGCTCTAAAAACAGGATTTTTTTTTCTAAGGAAGTAACTGGGAGTTATTCTGAATACTTGGCTATTTTGAAAAGAAGTATATATAACTGTCTTCCATGGTGGTGTAGGTGATTTATCAAGATATAGATGTCCTATTTGTCTGTTTTAGTTTGATTCCCAAATCTTGGAATTAGGGAAAACAGCTAGGCTTAGAGGGGGCCAGGTGGTGATTACACAAGTCCTACCAGCAGGTTTTCCTTTTCTCCTCTTTCCAAAGTCAAAAAATCCAGGCAGAGAAATGATGGGAATATTAATAAGAGCCCCCAAAATAAGGAAATGCTTGGTAAAATTGGTTTGCAAATTGATGATTATTTATAAGTAAGAAAAATGGAAAATGCCCTCTGGGTAAGGGCTCTTCCAAATTCCACATTAGGAATAGATCATATCACATTCTCCCCTGATTCTTAATTTCTTTTTCTGTATTTTTAGAATAATTTTCTTAAGTAGTTCAGTCTTTAGCAGTTGTAGCATAGTTGGTTAGCCGTGCTACTCCAAATGTAGCATCAGCATCACCTGGGAGCTAGTTAGAAATGCACAGTGCCACCACAATATCCTGGATTCAGTCTTTTTAACAAGACCACCAAGTGATTTGTGTATAATAAAGTCTCAGAAGTATCTGATTTAGATCATGCACTCTGGAGCCATATTACCCACATATGAATCATAGCTCTTCCAGTCTACGTAACGTTGCTGTATTTCTGTATATCTATAAAATGAGGAGAATAATCTCGGAGGATTGTAGTGAGGATTAAACATTACAGTGCATTTAATGTACTTTAAGATGGTATCTGGGCCCAGAATAAGCACTCTGTATTTCAGCTGATAAATTGTCCTCCCTGTTATTATTAACCTAATGTCAACTGAATTTTAAACTCTTGTTGTGTACTTTTGTACCTTGTTTATGTATGGCCTTTGGGAAACAAATAAAAAATGATAATGTTAGGAAACTTAAAGCATAAAGAAGAATAAAGATAGCAACCCAAAACTGTCTGTATCCAGTATCTTAAGGATAAAATTTAATTTGATGTGAGCTATTTTATTTAGCTCTTTTCTAAAGTAATACGAAAACAACTTGTGACAGAGATTTAAAGTGCTTTGCGTATGGTTTTCTAATATATTACCTAAGGACCTCCCTTTTAGGTATATTGTAATTACTGATCACTTCAGTAAGATTTGGAATAACTTTTTTACATTTGGTTTTTTGCTTTGAAACCCAGTCTACAATACTTCAAATCCTCTCCTGACGTATGAGACCATAATGATAGGCTTTTTAGACCTGGTAGGATTTTAAGATCAGAAGACCCTCACTATGAAATCACTTGGGTTTTAAATCATATTGGAGAGGTTTTTGTTTGTTTGCTTGCTTATTTATTTGAATGACTGTATATTCCATTCCAGATTCTTTCGAAAACAGAAATTGTGGCCCTATATGATTTGATGCAAGTTTCTTTACAACATATTTGCACAGAAATATTGCTGTGACCTCCGTATTCACTTTGTTGGGAAGTAATTCATTAGGGTTTGCATGATCTTTTCAAATTTTTATGTTACCATTTAGGGGGAAAAAAAATCTCTTGGGTCAAAGCAGGTGTATTCTGATGACTAACCAAAATAAATAAAAGCAGACCCAATGGAGAGACTTCCGGATTTATATTTACATAAGGATGGTGTCTTTTGTTATTGTTGGTAGTGACTGGTTGTGTACAAATGACTGTACAGCCTGTCAGAAACTTGGTCTCTTCACCCCAACCCCTGCCGGTTTTTTTTGTTTTGTTTTCCCGTGCATCTTAAAAAAAAAATTGTAGCTTTTTCATGTAAGCTTTCTTCAGCTATAAGATACTGTAGTTCTTCTTTACCTGTACTTTTAAATTAAATGTTTAAATGCTTAAAAGTTAAACATTTAATTATTTAGATTATAGGCTATTAGTAGAAGAAAAGCTGAAGAATTTACATTTACTTTTGCAACTTCATTTCATCTGCTTTGTACATGAGTCTCTGATTTCAGCTGTAAAAGCTACTTAAATGTACTGCTTTTGTTACAGATGTCTATGGCTTAGGGATTTTTCTTTTAAAGTTTGCTTTTTTTTTGCTTTAGGGTTTTTTTTTTTCTAAGAACTGACTAAAGCTTTCTTATTTCCATCTGCCATTCATTTTAAATCTGCTCCTTCCCTCTTCGTGGATTATAACCCTTACCCTAATTCTGCCTTTACACTTGTTCAGGATCACAATCTGCTAATACCATTGGTGGTAAGAATCTATAGACTTTATGTGTGCATCTATTGTTTGATCATATTTTCATTATTGAGAATGGGTTCTATTCAGCAGAAATTCTCAACATAAAATTCCATCATTGTGTAGCCATATTGGAGCAAAAATCGCCAATTATCTTTGGCCTGTCTTTATTTTATTACCAAAACCTTCAATTGTTGAAATTATCCAAGTCGATCCCACAGGTTTAGATATTCAAAAGCAAAGGAGCTTTAGGAATGCCTTGAAAATACCTCGTAAAAAGTATAAAATGTTAGTTTGAAAACTTTAGGTAGCACAAGAGAAATTAGGTATCCCATTTCAAGTTTTACAAATTATTTTCCAGTAGCATGCTATTCTCTTTTCTTTTCTAGCATGCCCCTTTTCTTCAACTCTTTGGTTTTCTTATTAGTATTTAGCCTAGGTAGTCCTTGGGTGGGGAAAAAGCCTTGATATTTTCTCTAAGTACGAATAATTACAAAATGAGTCACAGGGATTGGAAGTATCACACTGTTAGTAGGGGATTGGAGTCCGTGGAGAAGAGAGGGTAATAGTGAAAATGAAATGAACACTGCCAATTTTCTTTTCTAGGAGAGGGTATGAATGAATTTAAATACAGAAAGAGTGCGCTTGCAAAATTTTGATAAACACAGTTAACCTACAATAGGTGAAGTGATTACTCTGCCTCTGTACTGCATGTTTCCTCTCTGCTGAATAGACCTACTTTTCAAGGAATTCTTAGTCTCCTACCAACACCTCTATCCCTTAAATTTATATTAGTTTTAACAGAATACCATATTGTACGTGTTCATTCAGTTCATTATTTATACTTTCATATTGTTGCAAGTGTTCCCATAAAATATTCCATTGGCTTATCTTGCATTGTGAGTTTGTGGCATGTTGGGTGTTTGGATGTTTCAGTGTGTATGTTTAGTTTAGATACTGCATGGAGAAAATAGGTGCCTTGTGGGTATCCTTAAGGTTATAACTGAAAAAAATCTGACTAGAAGATTCTTCACCTGAAACACCAAGAAACAATTCAAATGAGGCATTGTTTTAAACTAAAACTGAATAATTTCCCTGTAATAATTTAGAATTCCTTCTACTCAAGATAATTGTTAATTTCATTGGAAGTACTACTTTGTTTTAAACAGTATTGCTATAACCAGTGGAAGATAATTTTCATTTTGCGTGCTGGTAGAGTTTAGGAATTAAGCATGAATTTAAATTGTATTTAGTAAGACCATGCCAAGAAAACTATGGTGAGGGTCACAATCAGCAGCCCATGGACCACATCCCAACCTACCTCTATTCATGTATTGTTTGGTCTACACAACATGATAAAAATGAGAAAATTTCAAAGGTTTCATTTTCTTAAAAACCCTAAAACCTGGCTGGTTTTAGGGTTTTTTAACTGTGAAGTCACCCCCCACTTACACTCAGTGCTCCTCCCTCATTAACATCTTCTGCTTGACCACATTGGCATTTGAGTCTTTAGGTTTTGCTCTGTGAAAATGAAGCATGATTGGGTAAGATTATACAAGGTGAGCAGTGACTGCCCTGTTGGTTAAGACAAGTGATGCCCAACAAAGGGGGAAAGTAGCTTTCATAAAGAGTTGCTTTCATTTGTCTAAGTGCAAGTTTAACTTTTCTATAGTGCTGCCGTTCAGAATGTAGAGTTAAATTTTATCTTGGAGTTATCTAGTTTGTTTTCCCATTCAGTGAAGACGTGAAATATTTTGATTGACAAGGATCTCATTTCCTTAAAAGTTAACCCATGCAATTCTAATTTAAAACCGTGTTTCTTAACTTTTTTTTTAGCCCTTGCCCCAGTCTGTGAGATTTTGTGCAGCTCCCTCTCTCTTTTCCCCTGACCACATATCTTCTGCCTTCCAAGACTGAGAATTGCTAGTTTAGAAAGGGTCTGACTTCTCTGACATTTGCTCAAAGTTCTTTTCTACTCCCAGTACCCCTACATCTACATCCTAGGCATGGCCACCCAAGAGCCCTTTGCTGTTGGAAAATAGCAAGAAGCAAGTTTCTTTTTTCAGCTGGCCCAATTTTATATAAACATTTAAAATTTAATTTTGTAAAAATTTTTAAAAATTACTATTATATAGTAGCAAGATAATTTGCTACTACACAAGCATCTCAGAAGGCAAATTGTTTTAACATGAAGAAAATTTTTATTATATTCTTAGCAAAATAATAGCAGTAATGGAATGACTGATTCTGTTCCTTGCAGATACATAGCACTCTAATATATAGCTGTAACCGTTTGAAAGAATATATTGTCAGATAAGTTACTTTTTTGGAAATCTCTTATGCTGTTTGTGTTCTGAAACATACTTTAGTGTTGTCCTATACCCCTCAAAACTGAAAATAGATTTTACATGATTTTTACTGTTCAGTCCTAGGATATATAGCATACTCTTTTTTTTCCAGGTTATGACCATCCTCAATCCATTTCCTTTGAACTTAGAACTTGCCATACTATCCCAGTTTTCTCAGATGTATTTCTTGAATTTTTATCCTTTCAACAAGTTTTCTTAGAGTTCACATCTTAACATTCGTTATGTATGTTTGGTGTTCAGCTGGCAGCCGGTCGGGGTCTCCAGGAAGAGTTCTGACCACAACAGCCCTCTCCACTGTGAGCTCTGGTGTTCAAAGAGTCTTGGTCAATTCAGCCTCAGCGCCGAAGAGAAGCAAGATACCGCGGAGCCAGGGCTGTAGCAGAGAGGCTAGTCCCTCTAGGCTGTCCGTGGGTAAGGTTTTTTTCTATGAGATTTGGGACCTCTTTTTTGTATTTCAGGTTTGGATATTGGATAGCATGGCAGACAAGAGTTGGGCCCTTAGAAGCTAGAAGAAAACAACTCAGAATTCAAAGAAAATTGATATATAGGTTATAAATTGAATTAGGTATCTTACCTGAAATGTATAATTCATTTATATTTTAATCCTTTTATTTGTAGCCTTACATTTGTAGAACACGATTTTACCCTTGTAAGCTTATACAGACTAGAGGACTGTATTCAAATTTAACTGTATTCCTGATAATGCTTTATCAAGAGTAATTTGTTCTCAACCTCAGATTGATCAGTTTTTAAGAAACAAAAATAAAACTAACATATCAAAAATGCAAATTCTAGGGGCGCCTGGGTGGCTCATTTGTTAAGTGTCTTCCTTCAGCTCAGGTCATGATCCCAGGGTCCTGGGATCAAGCCCCACATCAGGCTCCCTGCTCAGCAGGAAGCCTGCTTCTTCCTCTCCCACTCCCCTTGCTTGTGTTCCCTCTCTCGCTGTGTCTCTCCTGTCAAATAAATAAAATCTTTAAAAAAAAAAAAAAAAATGCAAATTCTGTCTTTTGTTTCCTCCCTTTCTGTGCTGCTGTTGGTTTCTACCAGCCCGAAGTAGTCGTATTCCTCGACCAAGTGTGAGTCAAGGATGTAGCCGGGAAGCCAGTCGGGAGAGCAGCAGGGATACAAGTCCTGTTCGCTCTTTTCAGCCCCTCGGTAAGTACTTGGGCAGGTGTTGATTATGTTTTTTTTCCCCTTTGTTATCACAATTTGATTACCTCAGCATACTTGGGGTTTAGCTTTCTTCATGGACTATGTCTTTGCCTTTCTTTTCTATCCTGATAGAGGAAAGAGTCAGAAGGAAATTACATGTTTGGGAAATTCCTTTGACATTTACTTGTTTTAAATGAGCAGCTTAGACCTTGTATAAACAAATTGCCTCCAAAATCAAGTAAATATCACACAGATTTAACTACTGAATATTGCGTTCAAGATTTATCTTAAGAAATAAACCTATATAGGGACGCCTGGGTGGCTCAGTTGGTTAAGCAGCTGCCTTCGGCTCAGGTCATGATCCCAGCGTCCTGGGATCGAGTCCCACATCGGGCTCCTTGTTCTGTGGGGAGCCTGCTTCTCCCTCTGCCTCTCCCTGCCACTCTGTCTGCCTGTGCTCTCTCTCTCTCTCTTTCTGACAAATAAATAAAAATCTTTAAAAAAAAATAAAAAAATAAAAAAAAAGAAATAAACCTATATAGTTTAAAGGTAGTATTTAAATATTTAATCTCAAGTGAAGTATGGACCATTTCGTTTGATAAAATAAATGCTGTTGGTTTTTATAGCAGAAGTATTAACATTTCAACTCAGATATTTAACTTAGGTTATTAGAGTGCTGCAAGATACCATATGAACTACTAACTAAAATGGGAGAGATTAACATTTTTTAAGTGTTTTATAGTTTTAATAGTCATTTCCTATATATTAGTTTGTGTCATGTCACTGCTCTAAAACCTCTCTGTTCCTGGTTATATAGATTATATTATAACCTTGACTCTAATAGTATAGTTACCTCAATTATAAAAATCTTAAATGACTTTTTTAAAACTTTTAGTATTTGAGAATAATCGGAGAGGCAGAATTTTTTACATTGAAAATTTTTAGAATTTCTGCATGGTCCTTCAGCTTTTTAACTAGTACTTTGTTTATAATGCCATTTCAGGTTTTTTATTTTAATTCCATAAAATGTAGGTTGCTGTAATACTTAAAGAATTTCTCCTGAGACTTAGTGACATTTAAGTAGAACATAGTTCTCTTCGTTGCCTATTGGAATTACTATTTCATTCAATAGGCATATTAGTGTAGGATATCTAGAGATTAATTTCTGTTCTCTGGGCCATTTGGTTCAACTAAATCACTAGACTGTCCTGTACTGACTTAGAAAACCCCCATTGAGCTAGGAACACAGACAGGGATATCCTCAGCCTTTGTTGTTTCTGTTCCAGTCCCAGGTGCCAGAGTTCCTTTCAGTACTTTGCCAGAGCTATTTTTAGTTCATATAAAGTAGTCATACACAGTATTTTTAGTTTATATACATATAGACTGTGTATATGCACACATATACATGTAGATATTTGTGGTACATCTTCATGTATATATGTTTTAAAAATGAAATAAATCCTACATTTGTATAAACTAACCGTGCCATCTTGAAGGGTTGAAGGAAGTAGCGTGGGTGTAGTAGTTTAAGAGTATATGTTCTAGGTCACAAGGCCTGGGTTCTGTAACTTCTGTACCTGAGTTTCCCAGTCTGTAAAGTAGGATAATAATAGTATGTACTTGTTAGGATTATTTTGAAGAAGCTGTAAATGAGCAAATACGTAAAACAGATCCCCCAGAGGAGTGTGCTTGGCACACAGTGAACGCTTGGTTATCATCATCATCGCCACTGCCTCCACTATTGCTCCACCACCTTTCCTCTAAAAAGCCCTAATTGTTGGCCTAGAAGTAGTTTCCTTGTACTTAGTAACAAGGATCTTAGGTATTTTTAATGTCCTTAACACCTGCATCCATAATGCTAATGTGGCGGTATTATTAGAAAACATGAGATATCACCTACTTGTGATCTCTCTCTAACAAATAAATAAATAAAATCTTAAAAAAAAAAAAAAAAGGAAAAGAACATGAGATATCGAGAAGAAACCAAAATGTCGGGGCACCTGGGTGGCTCAGTGGGTTAAGCCTCTGCCTTCAGCTCAGGTCATGATCTCAGGGTCCTGGGATCGAGTCCCACATCGGGCTCTCTGCTCCACAGGGAGCCTGCTTCCTTCTCTCTCTCTCTCTCTGCCTGCCTCTCTGCCCACTTGTAATCTCTCTCTGTCAAATAAATAAAATCTTTAAAAAAAAAAAAAAAAAAAGAAACCAAAATGTACCTTTTAAGCCTTAAGTCAGAGATTAGAGAAAATTTAAAATCAGTTTTTAATCACTTATAAATAAACATTGTTAATATGCTCTTTTTAAAGAGAAATGGTGGCTAGCCATTTATTTTCTAGATTTATCTCAAAGCCTCCATTTAACAATTTAAATAACTTAAGTTTTTATTATTAAAGGAAGCTGCTTTCCTGATTCTAGTGAAACATTATATTTGGATTAAAGAAGATATATCTTTTAACCATATAGTTTTAGAAAAATTGATTTTTATAGCCCTTTTATTTACATATGGATACTGCTTAGTGAAGGTAGCAGATTAGCCCCATTTATTGCACAGGGATGAGGAGTAGCATTCTGGAACATCAGGTTATCCTTCGCACTCCCATTGTTTGCTGTGTTTGCCTGCATTCTGCTGTCCTTACTGTGTTTATTTGGTGGATCCTTTTTTTCACCTCTGACTTGAATGTCACCATTCAGCAGATGAACCCCGAAGTTTGCCATGCATTCAGTTGTAGCATAAGGCCCGTGTGAAGGTCCTAAAGCCCCAGAAATAAATCAGAGCTAAGGGTGGCTCAGCCCATTAAGCAACTGCCTTCAGCTCAGTCCTGGAGTGGAGCCCCACATCGGGCTCTCTGCTGATCAGGAAGCCTGCTTTTCCCTTCCTGTGCCCTCATCCAGCTTGTGCTCTCTTTCTCGCTCACTCTCTGTCTCTCAAATAAAGAAAAAATCTTTAAAAATAGAAGAGCAAAGTCAAACTTCTCTGGAACTTGTACCCTAGGTTATGTTTATTTCTGGAGCCAAGTTTCAAAAAGAAGGCTTATGTTATAAGCATGTGAGTGGTGCCTCTTACCTCTTACCTGCAGCCACAGATAACCATTGATTCCAGAAAATTTTTCAAAAATTTTCATCCATTAGGCATTTCTATATTGATAACTCTCACCATTTTAAAAACTATTTCTGTCAGGTAAAATTAAAACTATGTATTAGTATGTTCTATTAACAATACCAGTCACTTTTCAGGGTCTGATTAAACCTTTTGTGTGGCATTCTTTCTGTTTAATCCTTTCAATCTTTTTGATCTTTTTTTTGTTCATTAAGGTCCTATGGCAAAGAAAAGAGTGATTTGTGAAATAAAAGTATTTTAACTGCTCTAATTAATGTATCCCAATAAGAGTAATCTATTTCATTAAATACTAAAATGAGTCTTTCCTGGGTTATTTGTTTCTGTATGTAAGAAGAATGACTTTATGGTATTAGGAAAATCAGGATTTTAAGATATGAAATTTAAAATGTGCTAAAATTAGATTCAGAGAGACATGTCACATTTCTAGGTCTTTTGATTAGATTAGTAATACTCCCTTTTTTATGTTCAGATGTGCTTTGATATTTAAATAATCTTTTACTGAATGCAGAAGTTACTTTCTGTGAAACACGGAAAATGTTTAGGCGAATGTAAATGAGGTATGTTATCTTTTGAACAATTGAAGATGGTGTATGTTCTGTTTAAGAGCAAAGGCTTTGAAAGAAGACAGATACTGAGGTGTTTCACTTACTAGTAGTGTGGCTTTGATTAAATTAATTAACTTCTCTCTATGCTTGAATTTACCTATCTATAAAATGGAATAGTAATACCTGCCTCAATGGGTTCAAGATTAAAGGAGAGAGGGTTATTATTGGTTACTTAGTTACCATAGTGGTTTTTTTTTTTTTTTTAACTACAGTGTTCATTTTTTTGTTTCATGCTTGTACTTTTGACATTTCCTTCCATTTGAATACTTGCTTTTTTTGTCTCCTGTGGGCTTATGTCTGTCCCCCTAGGTGTAAGATCTTTTGTGTGTCAAGGGTGATATTACAGTGCTAATGTTCAATACTTGGCAGTATTCTGATCCTTAACTAGTACTAGTAATACCAGTGTTGACTAACTCTCCTTGCCTGACTATAGTGCTGCCATTATTCCTTGTTTCTGTGGTAATAGATGAGGTTTGTATGGTCCTGTTATTCCAGCCTCCAGACACCATTCCAGATCTACTGGTGCCCTCTACGCCCCCGATGTATATGGGGCCTCAGGTGAAGGATGAGTACATTTTCACTATCATCTATGCATTCATCCCAGATTTTTGTCCTTTTCAGTTTCCATTGAATTGTATATTTATGTTTTTAAATCAGTTTGTTTTTATTTAAATTTAATTTGTCGGATAATAAGTCATTTGTGATTTTTTTTAATTTTCCCCCAAGTAACTTTTTCCCTTTCCACAACCTTATTTGGGCATTTTTCTCACTGGCAGGTGACATTTTTTTGTGTGTGTATAACCTAAGTTATGTCATGTTTAAATATGGAATTGTTTTATGTTCTCAATTATGTACTTCATCTTTGTACATGTTTTGGGAAAAAAAAAAAAAAACCAAAATGGTGGATGAAGTGTTTTAATTGTAAATGATGGTGTAGAAAGTAGTTAAGGGGGAGAATCCATCTCTAGTTTGTCTTTACGTACCTCAGAATGTTGGGCACACAGTAGGTGCTTAATAAATACTAATTGACATGTCTTAGTTATTAATTGAAATCAATTAACTAATTAATTGAAATTAGTTATCTTGAAGGAGAATAAATAATAGTTGTTGGAGGGTTTTTTCCCTTGTAAATTGGTGTGGCTTTTTTGAGCTCCCTGGTCATTATTGGTTTGAGGTTTGAATCTTTGTTCTGGACTGCTCCGTGGCTCACCTGAATAGATGAGATTTGCCTGACTGTGATAGAGCTGGGTAATTGCAAGGGCTACAGATTTGCAAGCCCTTAGCCACCCATTCTTTCTTCTATCTTCTGGTCATAAATGTATCATAGCTACTCTTTTTTAAATTTGTTTTCCACACACTGTCAGTAATTTTAATTGCCTTTACCATTTTATTTGACCAAAAACCAAATGTACCCAGAAAATACAGAATTGCTTTTAAAATGCTTTGCCCCATTGGTTTTTTTTTTTTTTTTCCCCTCCCCTTAAGGATCTTAAAGTTTCCAATGTGACACTGTTACATTTATGACTCTCTCAAAGCTGTTTTCCTCCTTCTGACGAATCAGGTCCGGGGTATGGGATCAGCCAGTCAAGCCGACTATCATCTTCTGTCAGTGCCATGCGAGTCCTGAACACAGGTTCTGATGTGGAGGAGGCGGTAGCAGATGCCTTGGTACTCTTCTCCATTTCCTTATCATTACAGATCTTCCCATTATGAAACTAATGTATGGGTAAGGCAGTCTACCAGTGCAGAAAAGGACATGGGAAAATGCTTGTGGATTAAATCTAGGAAGATCTAATGTGGACAATGTAAAAAGCAGAACAGTATAATCAATTCTTGATCTTTATTCTTGGGCAGAATTTTTAGCGAAGGGTAAAAGTAATTGATGGCATGTTAGGTATATAAATATTGATGTCATTAATATGGTGACGTGTTTTATGCACTGTAGTACACTAAGAGTAAGAGTAGATTAGGTTAGTACGTAAATAAATACACTACAAGCATATATTCAAAGCTTGCTTAACTTTGAGTATTTAGGGATTGTGTTAGTTTGGGGTAGGATTTTCTGAGCTGAGAGAAAGTAGAATTTCAAGACAAATGTTAATTAGGATATCCTCCTGGCTCTTTATGCCTGACACATTAAACAGTGAGATTTAAAAACATCATGTACAGATCCATGATAGTTCGTCAGAAGAGTGCTGTACATATTTCACTGTTGTTTTTCTAACTTAAAATTATGAAGGACGTGTCATTTGAACAATGAGTATAATTGGCTTTTGCCAATTTCCCAAGTCAGTTCAGTATGACACTTTCTCTTTCAAATTAATCCAATGTTTGAGAAGCATTTACTCAATTTCTTACACAGAATTTATAAAAGGCCTCATATTTGTTTTGAAATAAAAAATACATCGTGACTTTTAAGACTCTATAATCACATTTTAACCAATGTTGATATGACGCATTTTATCCCACATATTTGAGAAACAAGTTTTGAAAAGTATTCAGTGGTCACAGCTGTAATACAATAAATGTAATCACATACGTAGTTCTGCTCTAACAGTCTACGTGTGCTGAATTTTTCCCTTTATCTCACCCATTTGATTAATTTTCTAGAAATAATACAACTAAGTAGGAACTTTGTTCTCTTAGGCATGGAATATATTGATCACATCTTGTTCTGATGATCTTAAGTCAGTCAGATGCTTTAAATTTACTGTTTTTCATCATGTATTTCTCAAATCATATTTTCTAGTTTCTTTTTAAATAGGAGATTTACTAGTTAAATTATGCTCACATTTTATGAATTGAATGGGTTATTCTTGAACTATTACTCATAATACTAAGATGTGTTTGAAATATGTAAAGAATATTTAACTACAGGCCCAAAAGCTGAATTCCAATAATTTGATTCTGCCTACTTCCATTATTTGCATAGCATAGTTACTCCAATTATAACTATTAATTTCTAGAAAAAAATCTTTCCAACTAATAAGCCTAATTTGTACCTTGGGAAAATCACAGAAACAAAGTTAACTTTGGAAATGACAGAAGGATTCAAACAGAAAATTTGAGGGGCACCTGGGTAGCTTAGTTGGTTAAGCGTCTAACTCTTGATCTCAGCTCAGGTCTTCATCTTAGGAACATGAGTTCCAGCCCCATGCTGGGATCCACATTGGGCACATGGAGGCAACTTTAAAAAAAAAAAAAAAGAAAGAAAATTTGAGTTTCATTAGGAAAACTGGTTACGGGAGTATTTTTGTAGCGTAGGAGTAAAGGATTTCGTCAAGATTGGAAGATACAGTCTGCTAATAAGCAGTTCTCATGTACCTATATATTAAAAAATTTAATGTTTCTGATTATGGGCATTGTTTATGCCTACTTCATTGTGCTGTTTAGCAAAATGTTCTTCATTATTTTCAATTTTTCTCTTTAAAAATTTACTGCTCTCAGCTCTTAGGAGACATACGGACTAAGGTATAGACATTGCTGTTTTCTGACATCTTATGATACCATAATTTTTTTCTTTTGCTTCATCAGATTAACACAGACAATAGTCTTCTAGAAAATCCTCAAGTGGAAGTAATAAGATCCTTTAATACATCCATTTTTCTGTATATGTGATTATCAATAGGGAGATGCTGCTTGAACAGAATGTCCTGTGGGGGTTCTTGTTCTTCCAGCTTGACTACTCCATACAGATGTTATCATTCACAATGATGTCTATAACAAAACTGATTCTAGAGCCCAACACAGGAAGTGCCATGTTAGCACTTTCTAAATTAAGTTGATGTCTCTAAATCAGTAAGAGGCATTTAGTGATGAAACTGTCTTTATAAAGCTATTTTGAATTAAAGTCAAGTTACTTTTTGTTTTTAGATCTTAGATTGGGACAATTTGTAGCGACTGGAACTGTTTTAAATTATTGTGCTTATTAACATGTTTCATAGAAATGTCTTCGTGCTCATCAGCCTAAATTCAAATATCGGATTTTATAAAGATATATTTCCAGTCCTTCCAGGGAAATCTCAAATAAGCTATTTACTCTCTCTCATTTCATTGTTATTATCTAAGTTATTATTAGCAGTTACATTTATTAAATAATAAGCTTCAGATGTAAAGAAATCAAAGGAATCTAAATAAGCTTTCTTGCATTTATGAAATAGATGGTACAGACATTAGGAAAAACATGGAGGACCCTCAGGGGGCTTGCCTCCTAAAAATAGTAGCAAGCAAAATAGGTTCTCATTATTTTTTGTCTGTATTTCACTTCCTAGGAGATATGAGGAAGAAAGTGTGGCAAGAGAAGTGGTAGCAGATATAAAAGGGGAACTAGAGAAAAGAGAAGGCAGACAAGAAAAAATAGAAGTCATACAGGAAAATGTGTTTTCCTGGTCTATTCTCATCCTTTAAAAAGTGGTGTTCTCTTCTTAACCAACTCAAATTTCAAGTAGTTTCTGTTCATTTATACTCTAGTAGTTCTTGGTTTCCATGAAAAGGAAAAGGAAGAGGGAAAAAGCCACAATTTGAGCACTTCCCACTTTAATATCCAAACTTTCATATAGTCTTATTCTGTTTCTGCTATATCCCATAAAGTTTAAAAATATTTCATCTTCTACTAACTTCTAAAACATGTTTTCTGAAGCAAAACTAAACATTGATAATAAAATCAGTTATCAATTCATTGATATAACATTGATAATTTTATTATTACAGTGATTAGCCGCATGCTTGGTACTGATAGTAAAACAAAACCAGTCTTTGTGGTCAATAAAAATTGTAAAATAACAGTATATTCTTTTGGCTACTGCTAATGAGACCCTTTATGTGTAACAGAAAAAACCCGCTCGAAGAAGATATGAATCATATGGAATGCATTCAGATGATGACGCCAACAGCGATGCATCTAGTGCTTGTTCAGAACGCTCCTATAGTTCTCGAAATGGTAGTATTCCCACATACATGAGGCAGACGGAAGATGTGGCAGAAGTCCTCAATAGATGTGCTAGTTCCAATTGGTCAGAAAGGAAAGAAGGCCTCCTGGGTCTGCAGAACTTACTAAAAAATCAGAGAACACTAAGGTGAGTTGTGTTGTCTTAAAATAATAATCCTGTCAGGTTAGCACTTTCAACTTGACTTTGTCTGCATAACACCTTAGAGATATTAGTATGGGAACAGACTTGTTTGAAATTCAGAAGATGGCATCAAAATATTTTCCCAGGCTTCAAGACTGTCTATACTATATATACTAGAAATTTTTATTTAAAAGGAAACTTCTAATTCACAAATAGAAATTCATGAAAAAGGTATTAATTTTTAAAATTAAAAAAATAATAAAGTGTACATAAGATTAAAGCCAGTTTATTAAAATTCATTCCTGATAAATTTTTCAGTAAGAGGAAAGAATGTTTATGCTCACTTGAACATGAAGATGTATTCTCAGTGTTCATGTAATTTGTGAGTCTTAGTGTAATACAAAATGGAATTGGAGTGAATTTCTCTTAACTTTATATTGGTTTTTTGTTTGATTTGGTTTGATTTCATTTGGTTTCCTTTCCTACTGGCTTTTACTTGCTTTTTCCTTCTAAATTCTTTATTGTCTTTATCTGCTTGTTTTAAATGTTTTATCTAATGTTTTAAACTTCTTTAGTCAACCCATTTAAGAACCTAGATTTAGATAATTCTAAGTTTGAGTGTAGTGGAAAATTAGAGGAATACTTCCTGACTTGATACCTGAAATCAGGGTTAGAGTTGCTAGCTGTACTTACTTTAGAAAGTATTAAAACTGGGGCGCCTGGGTGGCTCAGTGGATTAAAGCCTCTGCCTTCAGCTCAGGTCATGATTCCAGGGTTCTGGGATCAAGCCCTGCATCGGGCTCTCTGCTCAGCAAGGAGCCTGCTTCCCCCTCTCTCTCTGCCTGCCTCTATGCCTACTTGTGATCTCTATCAAATAAATAAATAAAATCTTTAAAAAAGAAAGTATTAAAACTATTTAATTTAAAATAGATGTTCATCTATATACTGTCTAATATATTTTAATGTTTGTATATCACACTTCATGAATCATTACAGTAAATCATAATATTGTTCCTAACCCTGTCAAGATTAGGTTAGTATTAGGTTCAGTATATCATTGTCAGTGGCAAGAGGGTAGGCAGAGTGTAGAAAGATTTTAGCCCTCAGGTGGCCAAATTTAAGAAAACATCTTAGCACTTAAAGGATAAGATTCATGTGCTGGGAATGTCATTTGTACAGTTTCCCCTGTTGTGCTACATTAATGAAATACAATTATAGTTCTTTTCATAAAACTTTTAATTTTTAATATAATGTGGGTTGCAGCAGAATTATTGTTGTATTTGATAAATTTGTATTTATCCTTGATTAGTAAGTCCCACACATTTTTTGATTTGGAGGACTATTTTGTTTTTCTATAAGAAGCCTAATTACAGCTAAAGTTATTTTAAATGAATTCTTCCTATAGCAAGGTATTAATAAGCTACTTTGGGGGCACCTGGGTAGCTTAGTTGGTTAAGTGTTTTACCTCAGCTCAGGTCATGATCTCAGGGTTGTGGGATCAAGCCCTGTCCCTGTACCCCACCCTGCTTCAGGCTTCCTGCTTAGGGAAAACAGAGGGCCTTTGCTTGACCCCCTCTCCCTCTTCCTCTGTCCCTCTGCCTGCTTGTGCTCTCTCTCTCAAATAAATCTTTTTTAAAAAAAGATATTAATAAGCTGCTTATTATTTTGACAGTCGAGTTGAACTGAAAAGATTGTGTGAAATTTTCACAAGAATGTTTGCTGATCCTCATGGCAAGGTATGTTTTAGTATTTAAGATTATTTACTTCTATGGGATGTCATTTGTGGATTGCCAAAAAAAGCATAAAATAATAGCAAAACACTGTAAGCCATTTCTTTTCAAACATAATTGAAAGTGTTTGATATCATACACAATTTAGAAATTGCTCTCCAGTAACCATTTAAACTTCTCCAGAGAGATTGTTTTAAGAGTGTAAGCTGAGGCATATAGTAACAAGCATGATGCATAGAATTAGTCAAACTGAATGTGTTTGTATCACTAGAAACTTTTTACTGTTTGTAAAGAGAGAAAATTGAGGTAAGTTGAAAAAAGGTCTTCTTGAGAACTTTTAATTGTTTTCTTCTTTTGCTGTGTTAATATAAATATATTCTTATCTTAAAAGAACAATTGTATAGAAAAGAATTGCCATTAAATAACACAAAAGCACAAAATACCTGTCGGCCACAGTTTGGTAGTAACATTAAAAAAAAGCATTTCATATGTTGACGTAGTCCATAAAAATTTTCAGAGCACTGTTTAATTTTTAATGTTGATTAAAACATACTTCGTTTTAAGCACTTAGGCGTAATCTGCATGTATACTGGGAAATTTTGGTTCACCTTGCAGGATAGTTACTGTTAAAAAATGTATTTGGTTACTCTGTTTTTAATAATGTGTCTGACAATGGTGAAACTTTATTGTCTTTTTTTAGGTTACCAGTTGTCTGCATGAGAATTTCTAACTTAAGTGAGAGGGAGATGTGGAAGGGAAATTATTTTTAAAAAAAATTTTTAATTTCACCTTATTTTTTTTGTCTTCACTTTGTTGTTGCACATATCATTCTCATTTTTTTCTATTTTTGATATTTTCATTACTTGCAACACTACTTTAAAGATAAAATCCCACTTCATATATAAACTAAAATCTAGCTAAAGATTATAAATTGCTTCTACTTTACAACCGTTTTCAAAGATTACCCTCTATCAGAAGGTGTACTTATTTAATCCAAGAATGCAAGTTTCCATTATAGACAAAGAGTAAAAAAAACTTGACAAGCAGTTTGTTTAAAATTTATAACTTTCAGGGGTGCCTGGCTGGCTCAGTTAGCAGAGCTTGCAACTCTTGATCTCAGGATCATGAATTCAAGCCCCACATTGGGCCTAGAGGTTACCTAAAAATAAATAAATAAATGAAGTTTATAACTTTCAAACTGAACATGTAGATAACTGTATGATTTTATGCTTACATTGTTACCACTAGTTATAGCTATAGGGCTTGTTTTAATGCAAAATATCTATCAATCTTGAACAAATTAATTGTTGGTCTATTTTCTTGGCAATAGAAACCAAAGGACAAAACAATTGTTATCTGGATGGACCTCTTTTACAAACAATATTTTAGTAATTATCTATGCAACTTTAAAAAATAGAATTTTTTTTTTAAGATTTTCTTTGTTTATTGGCTAGAAAAAGAGCTCAAGGAGGGGGAGTGGCAAGCAGAAGGAGAAGCAGCCTCCCCACTGAGCAAGGAGCCCAATGTGGTACTCAGCCCTAGGACTCTGGGATCATGACCTGAGCTGAAGGCAGACACTTAACCAACTGAGCCACCCAGGCGTCCCTAAAAAACAGAATTATAAAATATTTTCAGTAAGTGATATAATTCTTCCCTGCTGGAAGGTATAAGACCAAGGCTGGATTATTTCTTGAAGCCTCAGTTTATTTTTTGCTAGGACAATAATACAATTTAGTTGGATGCTAGAATTTGTACATTAATAAAAAAGAAAGACTTTTTAAAGAGTCTCTTGGAGATGAAATAGGAAAGCTGAGTTTGATGTTGAGAAAGGAACTGAACTGAGCACATATGCTTGGCTTCCCTTAATAGACATAGAGAACCAGCTATGGTCCTCCTTAGAATTGCCATGAACATGACTTTTTGGTTTTTCTTCATCAGGTTTTATAACAATATACAGTTCTTATCAACCCATCTGGTTTTGTTCGTTTGATTATGTTTTTGGCAGTTTAGTTCAGTGAAGACCCAAGTGTAATGGGAAGATTTTTGTTAATTTGTTTCTGCTTGACTTTTGTTTGGTGGTTGTCCATCAGAGGCTCTGCCAATAATGTAATTCATTAAGAATAAACTGGATATGTCACCATTCTGTGCTGAGTTTAAAATGTCAGGGTTTGGGGCGCCTGGGTGGCTCAGTTGGTTAAGCATCTGCCTTTGGCTCAAGGAATGGTCTCAGGGTCCTGGGATTGAGCCCTACGTCTCGCTTCAAGCTCAGTGAAGTCTACGTGTCCTCCTCCCTCTGCCCCTTCCCCCGCTCATTCTCTTTCTGTCTCTCTCTCAAATAAAAAAATAAAATATCAGGGTTTGATTTGAGCTTTTGCATTATATCCTGATATTATTAAAATAGATCTCTCTCTTCCCTATTTTTTTAAATATATCTTGATGTAAAGTACCAGCAGCTCCATCTTCAGGATCAAGCATTTTAATACTTTATTTTCTTTCCAGATACAGTTTTGTTATCGGAAGTAGACCATTTTTTTGTTCTGTAAAGGGCCATATAGTAAATATTTGCAGCTTTGTGTGCCATAAGGATCTCTGTCACCACTACTCAATTCTGCCATTGTTGGACAAAGACATCTATACACAATATGTAAACAAATGATTATGGCAGGGTTACAACAAAACTTTATTTATGAACATTGAAATTTTAATTTTCATGTAAATTGCCCATTTTAAAAAAATACTTTTTAAAATCATTCTTAACTTTCAGACTGTAGTTTGCTGATCCCTATTTTCTATGCTCAGTTCTGAGTTATTGACACTATAGTAGAAACATATGTCCAAGAGCCTCTGCTCACAGAGCTCATGCCACCAGTTGAAGGTTAGGATTTTTTTTTTTTTTTTTTTTTTTTAAGATTTTGTTTGAGAGAGCAAGAGTGGGAGAGCACAAGCAGGGCAAGTAGCAGAGGGAGAGGAAGAAGCAGGCTCCCCGATGAGCAGGAAGCCCTCTGTGGGGTTTGATTCCAGAACCCTGGGATCATTACGTGAGCTGAAGACAGATGCTTAACTGACTGAGCCACCTAGGCACTCCAAAGGTTGGGTTTCTTGAAGGGAAACAATGTATAGGCCCCTAGGTGAAATCATCCAGTGTATTCTGGTATTTCTCTGCCATTCTCCATTACTGATCTGTGATTCTTGTTTAAATGCACAGTGCTGCCTTGTAATGCTTCTCCTCTCATCTTTCTCTTCTCTTCTCCAAGGAGACCATGTCAAATAGTTTCTCTCCTCAAAACTGCAGTCCAATCACCTCCCAACTTGTGTTATGCCCCAAGCATATTTCTTGGCTTCTTAGCTTACCTGGGAATTGGAAGCCATCAAGCAGAAACTCTCCATTTCCTGCCTCCAAACCAGCCACTGTATCTACACAGAAACCCATTCTTTCTATCTTCCCTCCTATTGAAATGGAGGGAGGTCTCACCTTGAAGCTATTGTTAGCCACAATACTCTATTGGGCCTAATTTTTTGCTAATATGGTCTCATCTGCTTGGCTTCCGTGAATTGCTCATAAATTCCATTTTGCTGGTTGACATTTCTTTTTGTTTACAACTTTATTATTGGTTTTTTGATTTATCTTTTCTGTCTCCTTAAGGAATGTGATGTGTCTGTTGTTGAAGTGCCTGTTGTGTCTCATCCAGTCTCCCTCATACCTTTTGTCATGCAACCCCTATCTCTCTTGCCTGTTTTACTAAGTGTTGGTTCTGTGTAGATTCTTGTCCTGGGCTCTCTTCTTTCATTCAGTACCTTATCTAAAGCTTCAGTTACTGCTTGCTGTAACCTAATGACTCCCAAAAGTGTACTTTCAGCCCATATTTTTCTCTTGTGCTTACTTAGTCACATGTCTTATTAGTCATCTTCAACCTCACAACTGCTTTATCTCATTAGATGGTTTGTCTCATTAGATGAAATCTCCATTCGCTCATTGCCTAAGTGAACATTTTGGCCATCATTCTGGAAACTCACTTAATCCTAACTGATCCAACCTTCTGAATATCTGTCCATTCTCACTGCCAGTTCAGGGCACAGTCGTCTTTTTCCTGTTGCACCTCCTCCACACTGCATCCTTTAGTAATCTTTCTATAAAAGATAAATTTTCTCTACCAGCTTAAAAACCCTGTAGTGACTACTCATTGTCCTCAAGAAGATGGCAAAAGAAAGCCTATCATTTTGCTTGTCATTCCTTCCTCACTCTCACCCCAGCCCTAGACTACGTCCATGTCCCCAAAGGAGCAATGTACTTTTTTCTCATAGCCTTGAAAAATGTTGTCAGGGACATTTCTTTGTCTTCCTCAAGCCTGGATTAGCTCTCTACTACTAGTGAGTCTTAGTCACTTAATTAGTGACCTCAACTGTCCTGAAACCTCACAGGGCAAAAACTGTCGAAGCCTTGCCCCAGAATGGGCCATAGTGTTTGGGAGGAGACATCTCATACCACTAACTTAGTTAGGTGGATTTTCCCATGTCTTTTTAGGTTAAAATCAACATTTCAGTCTCGATGTTAACACCTTCTGGATAATAGCCTACCTCATGGTAACTGAAAGTTGTTCTCACTCATGCCCAACACATTTGAGACTGATGTCCTCAGCAGAAACAAGATACTTGGAGAAACAGGTTGTGGATAGCCCCATCTACTTTTCTACCATCTACTTTGATATAGATCTCCTTCTCCAACCCCCAGAATGTTTCCCTCTTACATATTTTAGAATGTCAAGAAAGCTCTAGTATGCAATGCAGACACCCCAGAAAGGAAGGGCCAGGAGAGAGCTTTTTCTGAATACCGTTGAAATATATGCTGGATTTTTTTTCCTGGTATAAGATTAGCAAATATAGTTTGCAGGCTGAAATTATTTGATAACTGTAACTTGATAAACTTTTTTTCACCTCAAATAACCATATGCAAATAAGTGGTGATGGATGATGATGTATGTATGACAGTAATTTAGAACATAAGCTGCAAATGTTTGATTTAAAGCCTGTTAATATTTTTCCAGAGAGACCGTACAACATGGTGATATCAAGTATGGATAGTAGAGCTAGATTACTTGTGTTCGAATTCTACCTCCAACACTTATTAGCAGTGTGCGCCTTAGTTTCCTTATCTGTAAAACAGTTAATAGTAATACCTACCTCATAATATTGTGAGGATGATTAAATGAGTTATTATATGTAAAGCCCTAAGTACACACCAAACACTGTGGAAGTTTTTTAAAAACTAAGTAAGCTTGAAGAATGAAGTAGTTCAGGGAAGATTTTTATTTTGACCACTCTAGAATCGTTTTTTTCCTTCAAAATGTAAGAAGGGTCAGATGCCAAAAGTTATTTTATGTGTTCTCACATTTGCCTCTTAAGGAACTGTTTGAAAGGAGCTACCTTCACTGAGATGCATGCATGCTTTGAATTGGCATTTTATGATCTATATAGTCCTACCTCTTGAAGTCATACCATTGAGTCTTAAACAACTAGGGTAGGAATTTAATCTATGGCTACTCAAATGGGACACAGTTGGGTGCCCAGGTCACTTCTGGTCTCCTAAATAAGTGTTCTAGACAGCAGAGCTGTTTACAGTCCTAGGATCAGGAAACCATAATGCACATCTTACTGGGGCAAAACTTGAAGATATGGTATAAACAGTTACTTTTAATTTCCAAACAACTGTATTTGTTCTAAACCTTCAGAGATACCGTTTAAGTTGTAAATGTATTGCTTCTGAAGAGGAAAAAAAAAGTAAATATTATACTTTGGAACTAAATGTTGGCACTGTTCAGAAATGGGGGCAGGTATCTTAGTCTTAGATTCTTTATAGAAGTTGATCCTCAAGGATATTAGAGTCTGGAAAAGAAGTTGGTTTTCTGGGTTTTGTTTTACATTTCTTTGGCCAGAAGGTGAGGGAGAAACACAGAAAAATCACATGTTCTTCTCTCTTAACTGTTCATTTAACTCTTGTTTTAAAAACTATTTTGAGTTTATCATAAAACTTTGAAAAACATTTGTCACTTTTATTTTCTAAGTGTTTTTCTTCGATATAGGAACTTTGCATTGATGGCGACTAATTTGTGTGTTTTTCTTTTTTTTTTTTTTTTTTTTTTTTCTTTTTGCATGCTGTCCCCTGTGTTGGAACTCTCAATAGAGAGTAAGTTGGTTCAATATTTGTTGGAAACCTAACTTTACTGCATGACTGTGAAATTAACCCTTTTTCTCTATTTTCTCTCCCGAAGAGTTCATGCAGTGTTGGACCCTTTGCAATCTACGAAATGCTATTTGCAGTTATGCAAACTGTCATTCTGTTTGGAGATGTGCTTTTTAATCTACTAATTAATCTAATTTGATTATGTTCTTCTGTTCTATATTTGATGACTGGCACACCTAAAATGTGAGATTGAGAAAAGACTGCCTCAACTGTAATAGCCCAAAGGTTACATTTTCCATTAAAGTACACTTGTGAGATATGTGGAGTTATAAACTGATTCCATTGAAGGGTGGTTCCATTGAATTATTAAAAATAATTCCCAAGTTTCATAATAATTAAAAAGTCTTAAGTCCCAACCTCAACATAAGTACTTTTTCTAATATTCTATAAACATCATTCCATGAAAGCAAACAGAACAGTTTATGGAGCAATTTTTCAGATTTTTTTTTCTGAAATCTAAATTTTTAGCACTAATATAAACGTATCTACTTTCCACTTTCTTCATTAATTTTAGATAAAGAAAAAGAAGGATATTGACATCTAACAGTGAACTCTGTGATAGGGCAGTCAAGTAAGAAATTTTATGTGGAAATTCCCAATATGTGTTTTGAATAGATATATATAGTCATGTATCTTATCACTTAGTAAGTACTATTGATAGGATTTAAGTATTTTGAAAAATAATAGTAGAATTCTATATGTGGAGTACTGTAAATAACACGTCTACATTTTGTTCTCTGTGCTTTCATGGTATATAACCAAAAGAAATTTCCACTTAGGAGAAAATAGCAGTTCAGATCTTGGCAGGAACGTAAACTTTGGATATGTCAGCCTGAGAAGAAAGGGCCTCCGATGACTGGCATGAGTCTAGAGAAATGGGAGATGTCAGAAAGTTTATAGGAGAGAGAAAGAAGAAGTTAATCTTGGTTGGGATGAAGGGAGGATCTTATACATCTTTCCTTGCCATTGAGAAAAAAGTGCTGGCTATCAATTATAGTGTAAGTTTCCACATAAGAGAAAATCCTTACACTTTAAGGAACTTTTTCCGCACATCAATTGAACAACTTTTTGTTCAGTCTTCAGCCTCTGATAAACTTTGAGCTTGATTCTAATGGATAATGCAAGACTATATAAAAATAGAGGCTTTATTCTCAAATGTTACATGTTCCAAATGGTAAGATGATATACATACAGAAGAAGTTAAATAGCACCATAAAGCTCATCCCACAAAGGTTCCAAGTGGCTATATTCTGACATGGTCTAAGAAGCTTTTTGGCTGGGATTTGAGCAGTAAACTTTGTAGCAAGTCACAGGCTGTGTGTAAATAGAGGGGGCAGGGTAGGAAATCAGGAGTGTGGTAAGAAGTGCTCAGAGACAAAGACTTTATGTTGCCAGATAGTCCAAGATCAGTTTGGAGAGTTAGACCATTGTCTAAGCATTTGAGACATTATTTTGTCGACTATAGGCAGTGGAGGATTTTCTTTCTCTCAGAAGAATGATATCACAGTCTGATGGTGAGAAAGAAGCATGAGTTGGCCTGCTGCCTGTTCTGTAAATAAAATTATATTGGATCACAGCTGTATTCACTTGTTTGCATCCTGTCTATTGCTGTGCTACTGTGGCAGAGTCGTTGTGGTGATAGACACTTATGGCCTGCAAAGTATATGTACTTACCTGGCCTCTTCCAGAAATCAGACTTGAAGTCAGAAAGACCTGGTGCCTACAGTGATAGTAGGATGGATAGATTTGGGAAGGGCCAAAAGAAAGCTATTTCAGAGGTCCTGGGGCCTTCTAGGTAGGCTAGAGCAAAGTGGGCCTGTTAAAGAGCAGAGCAGGCCTATTAAAGTCACACTTTTGATGAAAAGCAAATCAAGATGAAGTCTGGCTTTTTTTTAAGATTTTTATTTGTTTGACACACACAGAGAGAGAATACAAGCAGGCAGAGGGGGAGGGAGAAGCAAGCTCCCCACGGAGCAGGGAGCCTGATGTGGCGCTTGATCCCAGGACCCTGGGATCATGACCTGAGCCGAAGGCAGCTGCTTAACTGACTGAGCCATCCAGATGCCCCTGAAGTCCGGCTCTTAATCACTGCACATTTAGAATGCAGAAGGAAAATGCCTGGCAACAGAAATGAAAGAAGGAAAATAACAGGAGGAAAGCAGTGGCAAGCTACAGAATGGCCAAGCATACTAAGCTAATGAAAAAGCTCCTGCTTCTTCTCATGATCAGGAGATAGTAGGTGGGAAGGAAACTGAAGGAGAAATTCTTGAGAGGTTGTCTTCTGTAGCTGTAAGCAAAGGATTTAGATTGAGTGTAAAGATAGTAGAGGAGACCATACTATAGAAAGCAAGAATCCAGAATAGAAAGATTAATCTTAAAGAGGAATAAAATTGTCTCTCCCCTATAGAAACAATTATTAGAAGGATGGTTATAGAGGAAATCAAAGTGAGGGAAAAAGTCAGTGGAGAGTTTTATGTTGAATGACAGTCAAGTGCATGAGCTAAGTTATCTTGTAATGGAGTGGGTGGGACATAGCTGAAAGCCAACTAACTTGGTTTTAAGTCGTGACCCAACCATTGACTATGGAAACCTTGGACAAGTCACATAATTTTCTGGTTCTCAGTTTCTTGAGAACCAGATAAAATGGGAGAGTCGACTTTGGGATTCTAATGTTGATTTTACTATAGTGAAAGCTTAAAGTAAGAATCTTCAGGAAGAGAGGCAAGAGTTGAAACAAGGTTAAAAGTAAATCAAAGAATTAGAGTGTTGTGCCTGGCAAACTAGGTTTGGGGGATGGGCAGAAAGCCCTGATGTGTCCTGTTTGCTCTAATTCCTGAGGTGTAAATACCCGACCATGGCTAATTTCAGGCTATTAACTACCTAACGAAATTCCTGAATATTTAACAGTCAGCTTTCTAGTCAAGTACTAACTGAGTCAACACACCACTGGACAGATTTTAATGAGATGCATTACTTAAGAACACTAGCTTTCCTTAAAATTTTTTATCTTATAAAATTTTTTAAACTAGTAGATTAATGTTGGAACCAAGTATAAAACCCATTGAAAGAAATGGAGACTAATAGCCTTCAATGATTTTTTTAAAATCACTAAAATTAAGGTGTAGATTTGTATAGTTACAGTTACCCACATCACTTACAATTACATTTGGGGCAGTTTTAATAAATACTATATCTCATACCAAAAGAATTTGTGACCACTGACATATTGAGAAATCCAGGAGTCTCTAATTAGCCCAATATGTCAGAATGTTCTTATATTTTAACGTAGCTGTCAGCAAAGTCATCTTCTGATTAACTCAGTGCCATTCTTCCAAAGAGCTGAGAGGTGGTGAAGCTATCAGTAGGTAATTGCTTGCCCTAAATTTGAGATAAAATGGATTTCAGTTTAACTAGGCATCATTGACAACATTAGGTGTGCCAGCCATTATGGCCAAAGTTTCTTTACCAAGTGATGCTGCATGGAATAGCTAATTGTTGAACTTCTGCGCAGAAGTTGGATAACAGTTCAAACATACTCTTGTATCACAGAGTCCAGTGAAAAGCAAGAGAGATTGTTTTTCCGCTTGGCTGCCAATCGCTGTGCCTCTGATTCCTGTATTCCCTTTCTATTTTGGTTTTGAATTGATCATAGAGGTCAATATTTCCTCCTTTTTCTCTTCCTTTCCCCATTTATCCACTGTAGGTATTCAGCATGTTTTTGGAGACTCTAGTGGATTTCATACAAGTCCACAAAGATGACCTTCAAGACTGGTTGTTTGTACTGCTGACGCAACTATTAAAAAAAATGGGTGCTGATTTGCTTGGGTCTGTTCAGGCAAAAGTTCAGAAAGCCCTTGATGTTACCAGGTAATGTTTTCTTTAGATACTTCAAGTTTACCCAGTAGTAATCAGAAATGTTTAGTTTCTGTGTTTAGATTTCTGAGCCCTTCTGATTCATTTAGGCTGCATGGGCTTCCTGTGAAAATTGTTAATGATGCCCATTTCACATTGATACATCTAATACAGCATTGGTCCTTAAATCGAACACTGCCTTTCTTTTCTAAAACTGTCATGAACATTGGTTGAGTAATTCAAAGGTGGTATTTTATCTTAATTAGGATATTCAAAGCAGAGTTGAAGATCTTATTCAGTCTAATGTAAACATAAAAAATAGTTCCTAAATTTAAAAAGAATGTTTTATTATAACACTTAAATATTCAGAATCTTTTTTCAGAAGATTTTGAACCAATGATACATTTCTTTCTTGTGTAGATTGTTGAAGTGACTTATTTCAAATACCCACTTACTAGGTTGAGGTGAGTCTAGAATTCAGATATTAGGTCTGGGGAAATAACTCCGATAATGTTCAACTTAATTTTTTCTCTTACTTTTTTATTTTAAAGATTTTTTATTCATTTATTTTAGGGATTTTATTTGAATATTTTTATTCATTTATTTTAGAGAGCGTGCAAGCGGTGAAGGGTAGAGGAAGAGGGAGAGAGAGAATTTCAAGCAGACTCCCTGCTGAGCATGGAGCCCCATGTGGGCCTCGGTCTTACAACCTGATCATGACCTAAGCTGAAATCAAGAGTTGGGCTATTAACCAACTGAGGCACCCAGGCACCCACAATTTTTTTTTTTTTTTTCTGATTAAATCCATACCTGAGTGAAGATAGACCATTATTTACTATAGTGTTGCTTTTTAACCCCCCTAGGATATAGAGTGAAATGTTCACATTGTTCAGGGAATAACTTAGGTGCTGTAAGTGGTATAACTATACCACTTACAGATACTACTTCATGCATGCTCTTTGAATGGCATATTATGTTTTGGTATTAAGCATAATCTTCTGTTTACTTTGCTAAATGTTTACTTGATTAATTTTTGTTTTGCTTTATTCTTTCCTTCTTTCAGAGAATCTTTTCCAAATGATCTTCAATTTAATATTCTAATGAGATTCACTGTTGATCAGACCCAAACACCAAGCTTGAAGGTAAAAAATTGAAGTCTTTTGAAGACATTGTAAGGAATTGAAGTATTTTATTAATAAAGTTATGTGATATTTGTATTTCTGTCCAATGAAAAGCTGTTCCATCAGTGGATTTTGTTTTTATAAACTTTCAGACAGTCAAGCCAGCACTTCGGGACCAGCTTCACTCTTTTTGGAGCTCCAAGGTTTTTTTTGTTTTTGTTTTAATCTTCATTATTTCTTTTCTTAACTCTCTGTAAAAACTCTGCCGTGTTTCAGAGAATGTTTGTATGCATCTGGTTTCAACTACTAACCTCTGTAAGCCCTTTAAGCATGCACAGATTTTATTTCAAATGTCACTCAATTGCCAGACTCTCTGGAGAAGCTTACTGGGGATTTCCATTTGGAAAGCAGTGCAAGTATGGCTGTCTAACTCTAAACTGGTAATGCAGACTTGCTCTATAAAGTCTTACCTAATTTTATGTTTGTGATTTCCCAATACTTTTTTTTTTTAAGTTTAGAAGTTTGAATAGGTATTTTGGGCAAAATGTCAGTTTTGCCTATGTATTTATTTTAGTAAACAAAAATTTTTAATTTAATCTCCCTGCTATTTTCCAGTTCTCCTTAACTGAAATAGTAACTTTTCTTTTTACAATGTGATATTTCTAGTGTGTGCATAAAATTTAGAATCAGGATTAACTTTCTCAATTATTATTAGCATACTTTTTAAAATTAATTTATGTGAAAATAAGATGGATTCCAATTTGTGGCTTAAAATAATTACTACGTTTGACATAGAAGAAAAAAAATTATACGTAAAAGCCCGTGAATTCTTTACTAAAGATGTTTTCTTCGTGAGTTTTATTAAGTGAGATTAAAGTCAGGGAAATAACAAGCATATGTGCATTTACAAGCCTTACATTTTTCTGCTCTCTTCTGCACGAAATCTATTTCTACAAGCATTATTGCCCATGATTGATTTTCCTTTAAGTTTCTGAATATGATTTTGCCTTTAAAATCACAATTTCTTACAGGGTTGAGTTACTCAACATAACGTTAATTTCTTAGAGCTGCTTTGTGAAAGGGATTCCATTTATTTTGATTTTAAAATGTGACCTACAGAAGGAGAATCATTTACTTGATTTTACTGATAAATGTTTTGAACTCGTTCTTTGTCCTACCCATTGTGCAAGGCAATCCTAGGAATATAAAATTTATATTTTTTTATTATAATGCACAATAAACTATAACAAGGGCTATGATTTAGGTACCAGGGGTAGGTAGGTTTCAAGTGCTATTGAAAATGTGCATAGAGCTATTTCATGGGCTAGTGGAAAGGGAGGTCCAAACCATTCACTTTAGAAATAAAGATGATGTGTTCAGGGAGAGAATAATGTTGTCAAATGCCTAGAGAAAAAGATAGTGGGAAACAGACAAATTAAAATTAGTTTTCCTGTTGGAAAATGGAGACTGGAATTACAGACTGTTTCTCTGAAAGCCATATATTTATATGAGCCGTATATTTATATGGCTTTTATATATATATGCATTACATTTTATATTAGCATACACACAAAGCAAAGCTATAGGGGAAAATCACTCGTCAATTCCTAAGTTAATATTTTAGAATAACATGGAAAAGTTAAATTGAAGCCATACCTATGCCAAAAATAAATAACTTTCAGATCGGTTACAGATTAAGATTAAAAATCTGTTCTGAACAGGTTATAGAAAAACACGAACAGCTTGAGTGTGAGATCTATAAAGTTCTTTATTGATAAAATGATGGATCTTGCAGATAAAAGAAAATTTTATACAAAATTTTATCTCCCACAGTCATGTGGTTAAATATCAGAAAAGAAGCAATAGAATGGGGGAAATGGCAATACAGAGTGATTTTGAGTAAGTAATATTTTAAAAAATAATTTTGGTGACTTCTTTTTCTGGGTTTCACAGATATGTTGTAAAGTTATGCACACTTGAGCAGCAAGGTAATTTTTACTTCTCTGAAGAAGAATGAACGTTTGTGTTATTAAAATTACAGATTATATATATAAACTTATGAAATATCCTACTTAAATCTAAACTTTCAAATGATTGTTATATATGTATTATGATTATTTTGCCTAGTGGTATAGTAAACACACCTACTCTATGAAACCCTTTTAAAACTTCATGTGTGTTAGGGCACCCTGGGTGGCTCGGTGGGTTGAGCCTCTGCGCTTGGCTTGGGTCATGGTTTCAGGGTCCTGGGATCGAGCCCTGCATCAGGCTCTCTGCTCAGTGGGAAGCCTGCTTCCCTATCTCTCTCTGCCCGCCTCTCTGCCTACTTGTGATCTCTCTCTCTCTGTCAGGTAAATAAATAAAATCTTTAAAAGAAATTTTTTTAGAATTTAAAAATAAATAAATAAAACTTTATGTGCCTCTGTAAATTGCCAGGACACTGCACTAGTTAAATCTCACATAGCACAAGTAAGTATATTCAACTATAGATGGTGGCAAATTGAAAACAAACTACACTGATGTTCATTCTTTGATTTACTATTGCCACCTTTCAGTTATTCACACTGATAGAAGGTGACATGACTTTAGGAATCCAGAATGTTAGGTGCTGCCATAATTTATTAGGCCTGCTACTGCAGAATTAACCCTAAGTTTCTTTCCCTTGTACCTAAGATGGCTGATAGGTTAACTCTCAGTTTTTTTCCCAATACATCTCTTATAGTTCTTAAAATTTATTCATTTTGAAATGAATGTAATCTGATCACTTTTTTCTTTTAAAAAAAGTTTTTAAAGATTTATTTCTTTTAGAGAGAAAGAGCATGCCCAAGAGAGGGGGGAGAGGGAAAGAGAGAGGACAGAAGCAGACTTCCTGCTGAGCACAGAGCTCAATCTCACGGTCCCAAGACCACAACCTAAGCCAAAACCAAGAGTCGGACACTTACCCGACTGAGGAACCCAGGCCCAGGCACCCCCTTTTTCTTTTATAAACAGGAGTCAGAATGGGGAAATGTACAAGAGTCAGAACCTTATTTTAACACTTCACTTCCTATATATTGATTTAGCGCAGTACTTCTCAAGGACTTTATTTGGGTTGAGTGAGACAAGTGGCATCTTAAGATCAATAACAAGAGAAGAAGGATCATTGTTACCTTAATCTTTGGCAATGTTTTTTCAAAGTTGCTGTTTTAATCATACACGTAAACCTTCCAAGTCAGCAAATCAGTATTTAATACATGTTCAGCATCTGCTGTATCCAAGGACTGTACACTATGCCAGGTGCCATTTCCAGACTGCACTAGCAAAGTCCTTTAGAACCATTATTTACAAGTCCTAGAATGTTAGAAGATGTGACAGTTGTTCTCACCCTGTTTTTCTACTCCCACATACCTGAGAGAAAGGTGATAATTTAACAGTGCTTACTCTAAGGATAACAAAGTCTGACCATAAGGAAGAAGCATGTGTGTTTGCCCCACCTCCTGCTGATTTTGAAGCCTGCATTTGACCACACATCTATCTACCATGTACCCAAGCATCAGGAATTACAAATAAGTGTTGTATTTTCTCCAGTGGTACTTCTGTAAAACTTTTTTGTGACACTTCTTTTGAAAGGTAATAATTCTGGCAGTTGATGGACCTATTAAGGTACATGATATTCGGTGAATGTTACTGTTATGTTTGGGGGTAAACCTGTATTGCCCACCTCAATTACTTACTTGGTTTATGATACCTTATTTCCAGTATACTTTTGGTTCATTTCCCCAAAAGCCAAATTATACTTAATTTATAAAGGCTGACTCCCAGGAAAATCTAGACAAGAGTTAGCTATAAGCTCTGAAGGCAGGCTCAAGGAAGAGGGTCTAATTTTATCAAGAAGAGTCTTCAGCCATTGTTCAGACACAGGGAATGAAACACCTGGGACTTAAAAGTTCTGCTATATGTGAAAACAAAAATCCACATTACCGTGTATTTGTATCTCAGATACGTAAGTGGTTATATAATTTCTTTTTTGTTGTTGATGGTGTTTCAAGTATTGGTCAAAAAAATAATCACCTGATTGTTGCTGAAGTATTATCTCTATCCCTCAGTGATCATCTGACTGTCCTCTCATTTTGCTTACCTCTGTAGGTGAAGGTTGCTATCCTTAAATACATAGAAACTCTGGCCAAACAAATGGATCCAGGAGATTTTATAAATTCCAGTGAAACTCGCCTGGCAGTATCTCGGGTTATCACTTGGACAACAGAACCCAAAAGTTCTGATGTTCGGAAGGTATGTTTTAATTTAAGGTTTAGAAGGTAAATTAGAAAAGCAAGTCAGTTGTTTTGGATTGCCAATGAAGGAAATTAATATTTTAGGACATTACCAGTTAGTATTAAGTTATTTTCTTGGTGATGTGAAGACTTTTCTTTTTAATGTTCTCTTTTAAATTATTTTAAATTTTATCCAATTAATATGAGTATAATATAAAAAAGACTGTCTTGGGGTACCTGTATGGTAAGCATATGACTCTTGGTTTCAGTGTTTGTTGTGATATCATCGGTCATGAGATCAAGCCCTGAGTCAGCTCCCTGCTCAGCAGGGAGTCTGCTTGAAGATTCTGTCCCTCTGCCGCTCCTTTCCACTCACATGCATGCTTTCTCCCTCTATCTCTAAGATAAATACCTCTTTTTCTTTTCTTCCTTCCTTTTTTTTTAATAAACCTAAAAATAACTGTCCCGGGGCACCTGGGTGGCTCAGTTGGTTAAGCATCCAACTCTTGATTTCAGCTCAGGTCATGATTTCAGGATTGTGAGATTGAGCCCTGCTTTGGGCTCTGTGCTGGGTATGGAGCCTGCTTAAGATTCTCTCTCTCTCTCTCTCTCTCCCTCTCCCTTCCTCACCCCCCCACCAAAAAATAAATAAATAAATATTAACTGTCCTTGCCACAATCCTCCCAAGCTCTAATCTTGTAACCATTCAAAATATAGTCAACCCTTGTTAGTAACCAAAATATTTAGAGAATGTATATGTCTCAACATCCAAAAAAAACAAATAATCCAACTAAAATGGGCAGAAGACATGAACAGACATTTCTCCAAAGAAGATATACAGATGGCCAACAGACATGAAAAGATGCTTCACATCACTCATCATCAGGGAAAGCAAATTAAAACCACAATGAGTTATCACCTCACAGCTATCAGAACGTCTAAAGTCAAAAACACAGATCACAAGTGTTGGGATGGATGTGGAGAAAAGGGAACCTTCTTGCATAGTTGGTGGGAATCCAAATTGGTGCAGCCACTGTGAAAAACAGTATGGCGGTTTCTCAAAAATTTAAAAATAGAAGTACCCTATGATCCAGGAATTGCAGTATTGGGTATGTATCCAAAAAATACAAAAACACTAACTCAAAAGGATACATGCACCCCTATGTTTATAGCAGCATTATTTACAATAGTCAGACTATGGAAGCAGACCAAGTGTCCACTGATAGAGGAATGGATAAAAAAGAGGTGCTATATATACACACACATATATACACATATATATAAATATATAATGGAATGTTATTCAGCCATAAACAAGAATGAAGTCTTGCCATATGAACAACATGGATAGAGGTAGACAGTATAATACTAAGCACAATAGTCAGGAAAAGACAAATACTATATGATCTCACTCATGTGGAATTTAAGAAACAAAGGAGAAAAAAGAGACAAACCAAGAAACAGACTTTTAATTATAGAAAACAAACTGGTGGTTACCAGAGGGGAAGTGGATGAGGGGATGGGGGGAAAAGGGAAGATGATTAAAGAGTATACTGAACATAATCAACAAAAAAAATGAAATAAAAAAATACGTTGACCATTGAACAACACAGATTTAAACCGTGGTGGTCTACTTACATGCAGATATTTTTTATAGTATACTATAAATATATTTTCCTTAGGATTTTCTTTATAGCATCTTTAGTTTATTGTAAGAATACAGTATATAATACATAGAGCACACGAAAGATATGTTGATCTGCTGTCTATATTACCACTAAGGCTTCTGTCAACAGTAGACTATTAGTAATTCAGTTTCGGGGGAGTCAAATTATAAAAAAAAAATGCAGAGATTCGACTGTGCAGGAGGTTGGTGCTTGTTCAAGGGTCAACTATAGTCCAAATCTTTCCCCTTGCAGGTCCATTGTATTTCAAATAAGAGTTTACAATATTACCTGATCTCATTTTAGGTATTATCTGTTGATCTATTGATAAATTTAGCCATTATGTAGCTTTCTATCTATCTTTGTACATAAGAACTTAGCTTTGGGGACACCTGGGTGGCTGAGATGGTTGATCATCTGCCTCCCAGGACCCTGGGATCGAGTCCCACATGGGGCTCCTTACTCAGTGGGGAGCCTGCTTCTCCCTCTGCCTGCCACCCCCCCTGCTTGTGCGCTCCCTCTCTCTCTCTCTCTCTCTCTCTCTCTGACAAATAAATAAAATCTTTAACAACAACAAAAAAACTTAGCTTTACCCATACCATTCCCACATCCTTTCCTAAATCTTTCCCCATTATCTTCAGAATACTTAGGAATCAACCATTGTTAATCAATACAAAAGATTTACCTTTTGACCGTGGAAGTGTTCACTCCTACAACAAATGGTTTCTCCTTTCTTAAGCTTTGTCATGGTGAAAATAATTTACCTTGTTTTCCATTTGCCTGTTTTTTTTTTAATGTTGTTTAATAGTTCATATTTTCAATATCTCTGTAACATGCTTATGGGTAACATTTTCCTTGTGCTCAAAAACCTGTTACTTATTTATTTCATGGGGAGCTCCTTTCTAGACCTTCTGTTCTCTTCGTCGTCTTCCTAAGACTTCTCTTCACCCTTTACTTTCACCCTATATGTAGCTCTGTTTGCTCTCTTCCTTTGTGAATCATTTTCTTTGATATATGCTGTAAAGAAGACACAGAATATATATTTTGTGACCTTTATTTCTAATGGTGAACACTTTACCCAACAGAAGCAGAATATATATATTCTTCTCAAGTGTATATGGAACAGTCTCCAGGATAAGACCATATGCTAGGTGATGAAATAAACCTAGGCGATGAAATAAACCTCAATAGTTATTTTCTTAAAAGAATAAAAATAATACAAAGTATGTTCTCTGCCCAAAATGGAATGAAATTAGAAGTTAATAACAGGGAAATTTGTGGGGGGTGGGAGGCTTACAAATACATGGAAACTAAACAACTTATTCCTAAATCACCAGTGGATTGAAGAAGAAATCAAAAGGGAAATTAGAGAATACAATGAGGTGAATGAAAATGAAGACATGACATACCAGAATTTATAGGATGCAGCTAAAGCAGTGCTTAGAGTGAAATTTCTAAGAGTTGATGCTATAATAATAAAGGAGAAAGATCTCAAATTCATAACCTTAACCACTATCTTATGACACTGGAAAAAGAAGATCAAACTAACCCTAAAGTAAACAGAAAGACAAGACTGAAGCACAAATTGGGGTGCCTGGCTCAGTTGGTAGAGCATGAGATTCATGATCTTAGGAGCCTACTTAGAAAAAAAAGATTAAAGCACAAATCAATAAAACAAAAACAATCAGTGAAACTGAAAGCTGGTTTTTTGAAAGATCAACAAAACTGGCAAACTTTTAATTAGATTGACCAAGAAGAAAAGAAACTAAAATTACCAGAATTAGAAATGAAAGAAGGAATATGACCAACCTTACAGAAATCAAAAGAACTCTAAAGGAATACTATGAATACTTATATGTCAGTGGTTTAGATGAAATGAACAAGTCCCTAGAAAGATGTAGACTACCGAAACTGACTCAGAAAGAAATAGACATTTTAAGAGAACAAGTAAAGAGATTCACTTAGTAATCAAAAAAGTACCCATGAAGAGAAGCCAGGCTCAGATGGCTTTCATGGCAAATTCCACCAAACAAATTACTACCAGTTCTTTAGAAACTCTTCCAAAAAAACAGAAGGAACACTTTCTAACTCATTGTGTGAGGGCAGTAGTACCTTGATTCCAAAACCAGGTAAAGACACCACACGCGTGCACACACACACACACACACACACACACACTACAGAGTGGTATCTTTCACGAATATGGATGCAATTTAATTCTCGACAAAATATTAGCAAACTAAATCAGCATAAAAAGAGAATTATACACCATGACCAAGTAAATGAGATTTATCCCAGGAAGGCAGGGTTAAATTAACATCTGAAAGTCTATTAAAGTAATACACCATTATCAACCAAAAGACAAACACATGATTGTATCAATAGAAAAGGCACCTAATGGTGCTCCTGCCTGGCTCAGTCAGTGGAGCATAGGACTCTCCATCTCAGGATTGTAAGTTCGAGCCCCATATTGGGTGTGGAGATTACTTAAAGATAAAATCTTAAAAGAAAAGGCATCTGGCAAAATCATAACATCCTTTTGTGATTTAACAAAAAATAAATACATGAAAACTAACAATGGAAGGAACTTTCTCAGGCCAGTAGATATCTAGACATCTGTAGATATCCACAGTTAAACTCATACTTAATGGTGAAAGACTGGATGCTTCCTCAAAATTAGCAAGACAACTATGTCTGCTTTCACTATTTCTGTTCAGCATACACTATGTAATTCAGTATATACTCTGCATTACACTGTACTCTGGTCTAAGTGTGCTATACTGGTATGGCTAAAAATGTACACGTCAACAATTTCTATATCTATTCAACTGGGGATTCTAGCCAGGACAGTTAGGGAAAAATAAGAAAGAAAACGCATCTAGATTGTAAAGTTAGTAATAAAATTATTTCCATTTGCAAATGATACGATCTTGTATAGAGAAAATGCTAAGGAATCACTAAAAAACTATTAGAACTAGTAAGTTCATCAAGTTTGCAGGATATAAAGCAGTATGCAGAAATCAGTTATATTTTTAAAACTTTTCAGTGAGCAATCCGAAAATGAAATTAGGGAAAGATTTCATTTACATTTATAATAGCATCAAAAAGATTAAAATCCATAAGAATACACTTGACAAAAGAAATGCAAAATTTATATAGACACTACCAAATAGTTTTGAAAGAAATTAATGATTTAAATAAACTGAAAAACATTCCATGTTCATAGATGGGAAGGCTTAATAAGATGGCAATACTGCCCAAAGTGATCCACAGGTGAAATTTGTAGAAATTTGTGAAATCCCAGAAATTTGTAGAAACTTACAAGAAATTTGTTGAAATTTACAAGCTGATTCCAAAATTCTATGGAATTGCAAGGGTTCCATTATAGCCAAAGCAATCTTGAAAAAGTACAAAGTAGGAGGACTTCACACTTCCTGATTTCAAAACCTAGTATGGGCATACCTCAGAAGTATTGCAGATTGTGTTCCAGACCACAGCAGTAAAGCCAAGTGATATGAATATTTTCATTTCCCAGTGTATATAAAAGTTACCTTTGCACTATGCTGTGGTCTGTTAAGTGTGCAATTATGTCCAAAAAGATGTACATACCTTAATTTAAAAACACTGCCAAAAAATGCTAACCATCATCTAAGAATTCAGAGTCCTAATCTTTTGGCAGGTAGGGGGTCTCGTCTCAATGTTTACTAATCAGGGTGGTGGTTGCCAAATGTTGGGGTGGCTGTGGCAGTTATTTGAAAGAAGGCAGCAGTGGTGGAAAACAGTATGGAGCTTTCTCAAACAGAAATAGAAATACCATAGACAGTACTAGGTATTACCCAAAGAAGATGAAAACGCTAATTTGAAAAGATAATTTGCACCCCTATGTTTATTGCAGCATTATTTGCAGCATTATTCACAGTAGCCAAGATGTGGAAGCATTCAACTGTCCATTGATAGATGAATGGATAAAGAAGATTAGGTATTCATATACAGTGGACTCTTAGCAGCCATAAAAAAGGATGAGATCTTGTCGTTTGCAACAGCATGGGTGGGCTTGAAGGATGTTATGCTAAGTGAGATAAGTCAGATTGAAAAAGACAAATACCATGTGATTTCACTTAAGTGGAAACCAAAAAAAAAAAAAAAAAGAATAAACAAAAAGCGAGATCAGACTATAAATATGGAAAACAAACTGATGATTGCCAGAGGGAACAGGGTGGGGGATGGGGAAAATGGATAAAGGAGAATGGAAAATACAGGCTTTCAGTTATGGAATGAATAAGTCATGGTTATAAGAAGCACAGCATAGGCAATATAATCAGTGATATTGTAATGATGTATGGTGATACGTCGTAGTTACACTCATGGTGGGCATAGCGTAACATAGAGGTTAAATCATCATGTACACTTGAACCCTATGGGACATTGTGTGTCAACTGTACTCAAGTTTTTAAAAACTTTTTTTAAGATTTTGTTTATTATTTATTTGACAGAGATCATGAGTAGGCAGAGAGGCAGGCAGAGAGAGAGAGGAGGAAACAGGCGCCCTGCTGAGCAGAGAGCCCAACACGGGGCTCGATCCCAGGATCCTGGGATCATGACCTGAGCTGAAGGCAGAGGCTTTAACCCACTGAGCTACCTAGGTGCCCCTAAAATTGTTTTTAAATAACTAATTCCAAATAAAAATAAAAGTCATTCAGAATTCATTTTTTAAAACATAAGGGAAAAATGAAGTTTTCCGCATCTATCAACTCTTCTATGGTTTCTCTATAGTATGAAATGCTGTTTAATAGCATTTTACCCACAGAATTTCTTTCAAAATTAGAGTCAGTCCTCTCAGACCTGCAGCTGCTTTACCAACTAACCTATGTAATATTCTAAATTCTTTGTTATTTCAACAACCTATTCATCAGGAATAGATTCCATCTCAAATAACACTTGTTTTGTTCTTCCGTAAGAAGCAACTTCTTAACTCTTCCAGTTTTGTCATGAAATAGCAGCAGTTCAGTCACATCTTTAGGCTTCACTTCTAGTTCTCTTGCTAATTCTACCATATCTGCAGTTATGCCCTCCACTGAAGTCTTGAACCCTTCAAAGTCATCCATGAAGGTTGGAATCAACTTTTTCCAAATTCCTGTTAATGTTGATACTTTGATCTCTTCCCAGGAATCACAAATGTTGTTAATGACATCTAGAATGGCAAATCCTTTTTCAGAAGATCTTCAATTTACTTTGCCCAGATCCATCACAGGAATTACTATCTGTGGCAGCTATAGCCTTACGAAATGTATTTAAGTTTTAAGTCTTCAAAGTCAAAATTACTCCACGATTCATGGGCTGCAAAATGGATACTGTGTTAGGGGTGAAGACAACAGTAACTCTCATTGTACATCTCCATTGCAGCTCTTGGGTGACCAGGCACATTGTCAATGAACAGTAGTATTTTGTGTGTGTGTTTTGTTTTAAAGATTTTATTTATTTATTTGACAGAGAGAGATCACAAGTAGACAGGCAGGCAGAGAGAGAGAGAGAGAGGGAAGCAGGCTCCCTGCTGAGCAGAGAGCCCGATGCGGGACTCGATCCCAGGACCCTGAGATCATGACCTGAGCCAAAGGCAGCGGCTTAACCCACTGAGCCACCCAGGTGCCCCTGAACAGTAGTATTTTGAAAGGAATCTTTTTTTCCTTAGCAGTAGGTTTCAGCAGTGGTTTAATGTATTCAGGAAACCATGTTGAAAATACATGTGCTCTCCCCCAGGCTTTGTTGTTCCATTTATGGAGCAACAGGAGAGTAGATTTAGCATAATTCTGAAGGGCCTTAGGATTTTCACAATGGTAAGTGAAGCAGTGGCTTCACCTTGAAGTCAACAGGCTTCATTATCCTATAACAAGAGAGTCACCTTGTCATTTGAAGCCAGGCATTGACCTCTCCTCTCTAGCTGTCAAAGTCCTAGATGGCATCTTATTCCTGATACAGAGTTGTTCCATCTACATTGAAAATCTGTTGTTTAGTGTAGTTACCTTCATACATCATCCTAGCTAGATCTTCTGAATGATTTATTGGAACTTCTGTATCAGCACTTTGCTGCTCCACCATGCACTTTTATGTTATGGAGGGGGCTTCTTTCCTTAAACCTCATGAACCAACTTCTGGTTTCAAACATTCACAGCTTCCTCACCAATCTCAGCCTTCACAGAACTCAGGAGAGTTAGGGCCTTGCTCTGGACAATGCTCTGGCTTCGGGGAGTGTTGTAGCCACTTTGATCTTTTATCCAGACCACTAAAACTCTGTCTCTCTATCATCAATAAAGCTGCGTTGTTTTCTTGTCATCTCTGTGTTCACTGGAATAGCATTTTTAATTTCCTTCAAGAACCTTTCCTTCGCAGTCACAAGTTGGCTGTTTGTCACAAGAGGCCTAACATTTGGCCTGTCTCAGCTTTTGGCCTGTCTCAGCTTTTGACTTGCCTTCCTCATTAAGCTTAATTATTTCTAGCTTTTGATTTAATGTGAGAGACACACAGCTCTTTCTCTCACTTGAACACTTAAAGACCATTGTAGAACCATTAATTGGCCTCATTTCAATCAATATGGTTGTGTCTTAGGGAACAGGGAGTCCCAAGGAAAGGGAAAGAGATGGGAATGGCTGGTCAATGGGACAGTCAGAACACAAACAACATTTAATGATTATGTTTGCCATCTCATATGAACATGATTCGTGGTACCCCAAAACAATTACAATAGTAACATCAGAGGTCATTGATCACAGATCACCATACAAATATAATGATGAAAAAGTTTGAAATATGACACAGAGACATGAAGTGGGTAAATGCTGTTCTTGCTCAGCAGAGTTGCTACAAACTTCCAAAAAATATAAGGAACTTATACAACTCAGTACCCAAAAAAACAGTCCAGTTTAAAAATGGGCAAGAGGCATGAACAGATATTTCTCCAAAGAAGACATACACATGGCCAGCAGACACATGAAAAATGCTCAGCTTCACTCATCATCAGGAAAATGCAAATCAGAACTACGAAATATCACCTCAACTTGTCAAAGTGGCTAAAATCAACAAAACAGGAAGCAAGTATTGATGAGGCTGTGGAGAAAAAGGAACCCTCTTGCCCTGTTGGTGGGAATGTAAATTGGTGCAGCCACTGTATGGAAGTTCCTCAAAAAATTAAAAGCAGTACTACCTTGTGATCCAGGAATTGGAATATTGGATATATATCCAAAAAACACAAGAACACTAATTCAGAAGGATACATGCACCCCTATGTTTATAGTAACATTATTTACAATAGCCAAATTATGGAAGCCGCCCAAGTGTCCATCAGTTGATGAATGGATAAAGATGTTTGTATATATAAGGAATATTATCCAGCCATAAAAAAGGAATGGAATCTTGCCATTCACAACAACATGGATGAAGCTAGAGAGTATAATGCTAAGCAAAATAAGTCAGAGAAAGAAATACTGTGTGATTTCACTCATATGTGGGATTTAAGGAACAAAACAAAGGGGAAAAAACGAGAGAAAAGAGGGGCATCTGGCTGGTTCAGTCATTAGAGCATGTAACTCTTGATCTTGAGATTGTAAATTCAAGCCCCACATTGAGTGTAGAGATTACTTAAAAAAATAAAACCTTTAGGGACACCTGTGTGGCTCAGTCACAGGTCAGTCAGTTAACCTGCTGCCTTCGGCTCAGGTCATGAACCCAGGGTCCTAGCATCGAGTCCTGCATCAGGCTCCTTGCTCGGCAGGGAGTCTGCTTCTCTCTCTGCCTCTGCCTGCCACTCTGCCTACTTGTGCGCTCGCTCTCTCTCTTTCTCTTTCTCTCTCTGACAAATAAATAAATTAAATCTTTTTTAAAAAATAAATAAAACCTTTAAAAGAGATAAAATAAATTGAAGGTTATCAGAAGGGAGATGGGTTAAGTAGTTGATGGGGATTAAGGTGCACTTTTGATGAACACCAGGAGATATATGGAATTGTCGAATTACTGTATTATATACCTGAAACTAATAACACTGACACTGTATCTTAACTGGAATTAAAAGCTTAAGAAAAACGAAATGGAATACAGTATTCTAATGAAGAGCTGATTTATGTTGTGAAATAAGTAAATAAATGAATAAGTAAAAATGGATGTAGTAAAGCAAATGTGACAGTAAAGCATAACAAAAATGAAGGACTTTATCAAAATATACTAAAAATACTGCATTTTAAATCATATAGCCTAAACCCATATTATTTAATGCAGAAATAGACAAATCAGTAGAACACATAGGAGGGTCAGAGGATCAGAAACAGTTTGGTTTATATGGGAAGTTAATTCATGAGAAGGGTGTCACCTCATGAGGAAAGAATATACTCATTGGTAAATGGTTTTGGAACAGTTAGGCTCTCTACTTCTGGAGGGAAAGAAAACTGAGTCTCCATACAAAAATAAAGCCTAGATGGAATAAAGTGTACCTTAACAATCATTAATTCCTTTGCTCAGAGTAACTTGAGGTAGTTTCAGTGTTCCAAAAAAGATCAATAAAGTTGTTTCAAAATACGAGTAGGTTTTGTTTTTTTTAAGATTTTATTTCAGAGAGAGGATACGTGTGCAAGGGGGAGTTGGGGTAGAGGGAGAAACAGAGAGAGAGAGGGGCAGAGAATTTCAGGCAAACTCCCCATTGAGTGTGAAGCCTGACAAAGGGCTCTGTCTCATAATACTGAGGTTATGACCTGGACCCAAACCACAAGTGAGACACTTAATTGACTGAGCCACCCAGGCACCCCTAAAATAGAAATAGTTTTATTTAAGTACAATTAACGTGTTCGAGGACATACCCACACAATGTATATTGGGCTTATATTATAGCTGTTTTTTGTTATATTTTTATTATTTTTTATTGTTTATTATATTTTTCCTTCAACAGTATATGATAACCCTCTCCCGATTTCTTCATGTATAGAGTTCTATCATTCAAGGCCGTGTTGTATAGTGTGCCATTGTTCCAATGTAACATAATTTAACCATTCTCCTCGTGTTTTATATTCAGATATCATAAACATAGAACATTTAGGTTTTCATAGAATGGGGTCTGAAAAGGTCCAGGACAAGATGGACGTATTTTCATCTGAGTCATGATTGTGAACTATTTGGGTTTTTTCCTCTTCTCAGTGAAGTTTCTATGGTAATCTGAATTTCAAAGTTTGGCTTTCAGTAGCTCTGTTGATTACATTAAAAGGAGGAAGTAAATTTCTCAGTTTTGTTAACTGATCTGAGGAAGCAAATCACAATGTTTTTGTCTGTAAAGGAGCTGCAGGGTTTGAGAGGACTGACTTCATTGTTTTGTTCACATTTCCACCAAAACATTATTTTCCATTTATGTAAAAATGAATAATAAAGCATTAAGTTGCTCTGAGTGGACTTTTTATAGCTTAGGGGAATATATAGGTTTTCCCCACTATCTGAAAATAGAATGTTCCTGTGAAACCTTTCATATGCCAGAATGGTATAAAGCAAGGAAACAATTCCATTAATTTATATGGAAAAACTTGTAAGTCTTCCCAGACCCAAAAATAGCATCTTTTTTGCCTTTCTGATACCTTAGGATACATCTTGCTAACAGACCCACAAAATAAATTAAAGCACAGATGCTTACATACACAGTTCAGCAATGCTATGTGCTATGGTGACTTGATGCTGAGTTTAGTTCCTGGGGAAGGAGCTTGGTGGTACCATTCTCACTATTCAGAGTGTGTGCTGCCTTTATAACGGTTCACTGCAAAACAAATGCTGAATACTATTTTTGCTTTTTGCCTTAATGTAAAGGTGAAGATCTTTTGTTTTTCTTTGGGTTAGGGAAGGCAGGTACTGTTGTAGGTCTTTCATAAAAGCAAAGTGGTATAATGTGAACTTTTGGAAAAGTGTAGGACACCTGTATTGGTGTATTTCCGTCCATCTTTCTTCTTGTAATCACTTATGAGGAAAAATGAAGAAGTAGTATATATTGGTAGAATAACTCCCAGAAACTGTTTAACGTTTGCCATTGAGTGCTAGATTGTATTTGTAACATTTTTAATATTCCCTTGGCCAATTATTTTCTTACTCTCCCAACAAAGAATTTTGAAAATGTGTAAGAACCTCTTTTTCTGTGGAAAAGATGGCCTTGTGCTATTGAACAGAAATGTTGAGTGAAGAAAATTTTCTCCTTTGAGTAACCAAAATATACTTCTTTACTTGTTTTATGTCTTTGTTTTCTAGGCAGCACAGTCAGTGCTGATTTCTTTATTTGAACTCAATACCCCAGAGTTTACAATGTTATTAGGAGCTTTACCAAAAACTTTTCAGGATGGTGCTACAAAGCTTCTTCATAATCACCTACGAAACACTGGCAATGGAACCCAGGTATCTTTCATTTATTTTCTTGACTATTACGTGGTGTGATGGTTTCATAGCAATTGCTTCCTTTTTTACGTGAAGTAAACTTCTGATCCTAGTATATAATTTTTGCATCTGTATTAGGCAACATCTCCTATGCAGTATTAAATACTGTTCTGGAAAGAATATAGTCCTTAGGCTTGTCATATGTATGTTATAATTTGATATACATTAGGTTGGTGGTGAATGGTGGCCAGGGTATGAACAGGGAAAGCGAACCAGTCCTTATTTGAGGACTAGAAGGGATGACTTGGTTAACAAATAAGATCTGAAGAAAGTAGGGCTTTAAAAGTTGTGTTCACAAACCTGTTCACAGGTTTATGGGTCCCTAGTTGCTTGAATACAGAATTTTGTTTTGGAGAGGTAAGGTCTGGATAAATGAAACATTACAGTGTTATATGTACCTGTATGGCAAGAATCATTTACATAATATGCCTAAAAAATTAAATGTAAGCATTAAAAAACAGGTATTTGATCATGGGTAAAGGAAAAATTAGATGCACTTATGGCGGGCTTCAGGTAAAGTCTGAGGGTTAAAAACAATCTGAGAACAATTTCTTGGGACTAAATTTGGTTATCTTTTAAAAGGAGAGGGATTGTTTAGTTATATCTTAAAAGGTAGGCAAAATAATAATAATGAACTTTACTTTGGTATGCTTGAGAAAATCATTTATAAAGCATATTCAAGGAGGAATAAAATTTGAATATTGATAATGGTTGAAGGAAGGATATTGGCTTACAATGGGAAGCTAATTTAAAATGATCAGTTTGGGGGGAGTACCTGGCTGGCTCAGTCTATAGACCATGTGACTCTCAATCTCAGGATCATGAGTTCAAGCCCCACATAGGGCAGGGAGCCTACTTTAAAAAAGTTTTTTTTTAATTTAAAAATTAATTAAAATAAAATAGTTTGGGGTCCTGTTGAATCTATGAGAAGGAAAATGTTGATAATATTTGAGAGCAGGAAGCCGGTGAAGAAAACAAAAAAAGACTAGAGGTAGGTTTCTGAATGGGGAAAATGTATTTTCCTACAGAAAGCAGAGATAAATACATGAATATTTAGAATACTCACCTACAGATATGTCTCGCTCATTGTTAATCTTCTTGATTGCATGACTTCCCTAAGAGCCTTTTAGATGAACTTAACTGTCATATGTTAATATTTATTTGACTCCCCTAATCAGGGTTCCATGGGGAGTCCTTTGACAAGACCAACACCACGTTCACCAGCCAACTGGTCCAGTCCTCTTACTTCTCCTACCAATACATCACAGAATACTTTATCTCCAAGGTAATAAAAGGGTTATTTTCCATCATGGCTTGTGTTTGCTGTTTCCCATTCTTAGACAACAGACAATAATGTAATTCCACTTGATTTCCACTTGACTTGAAAGGTTCTGACATACAGACACTTAGCAGATTCAAAAAATTTTAAGTTTATTCCAAAACTAACCCTTTAAATGAAAATAATGCATCAGATAACTAATTTTTCTATAAGTGAGAAGAAAACTTAAACAGCTTTTGTAAATTAGTGCTTGAAGCGTTAAATGGAGTAGTTATGTTTCTGAGATATACTTACAGACAAAAACATAAAAATAAAGAAGAAAAAATAATGAAAGGCTAAATATAAAATGGCATTATGTCTGTGTCTTCAGGAAAGAATGTGACTGTGAGATTTGTCCTTAATATAAAATAAAAGCGGTATAGGGCGCCTGGGTGGCTCAGTGGGTTAAGCCGCTGCCTTTGGCTCAGGTCATGATCTCAGGGTCCTGGGATCGAGTCCCGCGTCGGGCTCTCTGCTCAGTGGGGAGCCTGCTTCCCTCTCTCTCTCTCTCTGCCTGCCTCTCTGTCTACTTGTGATCTCTCTCTGTCAAATAAATAAATAAAATCTTTAAAAAAAATAAAATAAAAAATAAAAGCGGTATAAAATTTTCACACACTTAATGCAGTTCAAGCATTGGCTGTATTTCAGATGAAGTTCTTGACTCATTAATAAACTAATATTTTCCTGGCCTTTTAAAAGATCATTTGCGGGCGCCTGGGTGGCTCAGTGGGTTAAGCCGCTGCCTTCGGCTCAGGTCATGATCTCAGGTCCCTGGGATCGAGTCCCGCATCGGGCTCTCTGCTCAGCAGGGAGCCTGCTTCCCTCTCTCTCTCTCTCTCTCTCTCTGCCTGCCGCTCCGTCTACTTGTGATCTCTCTCTGTCAAGTAAATAAATAAAATCTTTAAAAAAAATAAATAAAATAAAATAAAATAAAAGATCATTTGCATTCTATTCCATATTTACTTACATAGTTATTAACATGATTTTATTAGCCATATGTCATAGCATACTTCATCATATTTATTACAGTTATAGGATACTTCATCAGCATCTGAGGAAGAAGAATACATTGCATACTTAACCTGCCTTGTTTATTCCTTGTGACACACATATGACAATTTGATGGCTAAATTCCAGATTCAGTTGAGTTTTAGAATTTGATTATAGAAGTAATGTCAGTAACATGTATGTTTGGTGTTAAAACTTCTCTGCCTTCCTATAAGTTTGTGTGAAATACATTTATCTTCTCTTTTAGCTGTTCCATAATTGTAAGTTAATCACAGGAGTTAGCACACTTTCTGTAAAGGGCCATATGGTAAATATTTCCAGCCTTGCGGGCCACACTGTATTTGTTACCTCTATTCAGTTCTGTGGTTACAGTGTGAAAATAGCTGTAGCGGGTACCTGAATAGATAAGTGCTGCTGGTCCCAATACCATTTTATTTATGGACACTGAAGTAAGAATTTATATGATTTTCATTGGAAAGGTGTTAGGAAATGTTATTTTGATTTTTCCCTCAACTATTTAAAAAAATAAACATTTTTAGATTTCCGGGGTCGTAATTTGCTGGCCCTAGTTAATCAGAACATTTTTGAAGGTAACAGATAAATGAGATGTTAAGGGCTATGCATTTAGAATCATTGTAAGCTACCCTTGGTGGGTGGACAAGGGGACATATACCTTAACCATTTACAGTTGTCAGGTTTTGTTTTGTTTTGCTGATTATGCTTTGGGGATCCTACATAATCGCAAATGTGTTTGTGTTTTAAAACTACACAAAAATAATTAGTTGTCTTTTTCATAGTGCATTTGATTATGACACAGAAAATATGAACTCTGAAGATATTTATAGCTCTCTTAGAGGTGTCACTGAAGCAATTCAGAATTTCAGCTTCCGTAGTCAAGAAGATATGAATGAGCCATTGAAAAGGGAGTCTAAAAAAGATGATAGTGATTCCGTGAGTATGAATATTCTTACATTGCAGACTTTTCCATTAAGAGATTTTTTAACTATTTATTTATTTATTTATTTATTTATTTATTTATTTATTTATTTTAAAGAGAGAGAGAGAGAGGAGACTGACTCGGGGCTCAGTCCCATGACCCTGAGATCATGACTCGAGCTGAAATCAAGATTTGGACACTCAACTGACTGAGCCACCCAGGTGCCCCTCATTAGAGATTTTTGTTGAATTTTTTTTTTTTTAACTTTGCTTTCTGTCATTTTTCAGATGTAATTTTTTAAGGGATCAGTCACTCTCCAAGTGTTCACTGAGTACACATGCCAGGCACTGTTCTAGGTCTTGGATTTTACAAGGCAAAGTTGCTGCCCTCAAGTTCCTTATAAATTTTCAGAGAGAGATGAGTACTATTGAGTGTTAGAACACAAAGCGAATCTATTTTAGATTCATTGGTCGGGGAAGGCCTCTCTCAGTCAGTGGCATTTGCATTGAGAATAAACAAAGCCATACAAGATCTAGGAGAGAAGAATTCCATAAAAGAAGTGGCAAGTGCAAAGACATTTAGATAGGAACAAATTTTGCATAGTTGGGAACTGGGACAAAAGGGGGTGTTGTTGGATTGTTGTGAAAGAGTTGGGGGATGGAACATGGGGCAGATCACATTAGTCTTATAAGAGTAAATGCATTTAGGATTTTATTTTCCACTAAGTGTAGTGATAGAGATTTGCATCATCAATTTGTAGAGCTCCAGTTGAGAGAGAATGTTACGACCCATTTTTCTGACATTGGTAAATATTGTTTAGTTTGTTGCTTCTGCCATCATACAAAGAGTAGTTGTTTTGCATGGGGGAGGGAAAAAAAGAGTAGCTGTTTTTTACACTGCTGCTTTTCTCAAAACAAGCCATCCCACCATTTCCTATGGAATCTGGTTCCTCAGTGTTTACAGAATTGTAGAACATTGCGGTGCTTCAGCACGTCCCTAAAGGGCTCCCACCTCTGCCCTCCTAACTGCTCTCCTGCTTTTGTTTTTCTCCCCATGCCTGTCTGGCAGATGGCCCTACCAAACTGGATGCCAAAAGCCAGCTTACCACTCAGATTTGAGGTTCCCCACCCCAAAAGCTATATGAAGTAGCAATAACAGTTTAGTAATAAAAATCACTGCTTGAGACTTTTTTACCTCAGAGATAGCAGGATACAATGTGGGGAGCTCGAGCAATGGATTCTGGCAGAATGAGTTTAAATTCCAGTTCCTGGCAGTTATTAACTAATCATACATGACCCTTCTAAGCCTCAGTGTCTTCATTAGGAAAATAAGGATTATTACTGCCTATCTTAAAAGTTACTATAAGTATAGTAAATTATATGACTAATTTGTTACATCCAGCTCCTTGTTTTAAGTTCCTGTCTTTTCCCCTAGAGCTCCTCTTTTCTGTTTCAGTTGACAGCAGCACTAGTTGCTCAGCCAAAACCTTGGACCAAGGAGTTGTCCTTGTCTCCTCTCTTTCTGTCATCCTCCATGCTCTGTCTGTCAAAAATCTGTCACTTTGGTTTTCAGAATATTTCCAAAATCCATCCACTTCCCATCACTGCCATTCTGGCTTGAAACATGATCATCATCAATTCTCTCACCTGGGTTATTAAAAGAGGCACTTAACTGGCCTTCTTGACTCTGCCCATTGGCTTCCTGTCATCCTTTCTCACTCCTCGATTTATATAACTCCATAGGAGGTCCCAGAGTAAAATCCAAAGTCTACACAATAGGCTTTTTCCCCTTTTACTCCTCTGACCTCATCTACTACTTTCCTCTGCTCCAGCCACACTGGCCTTCTTGCTATTCCTTGAACTTCCTGGGCATGCTCTTGCCTCAGGGCCTTTGTCTTGCCTCTTCCCTCTGTCTTAAGAAATCCTTCTTCCAGGTAGCTCCATGGCTGATTTCCTCGCTTCCTTCAAGTCTTTGTTCAGAGGGCTTACTCTGACCCTGTCGAATCTGCACCCTCCTTCCTCCCACCACAGTGCTCATGGTCCCTTTAATCCTGCACTGCCTCCCATACACTAGTCACCTTCTACCATACTGGATACTTTACTCATTTGTTATGGTTAGAAATGTCTGCACCCCCACTAGAGTGTAAACTCCATGAAAGTGGACCTTGTTCTCCCTTTTGTTCACCAGTATATCCCCACTGCCAAGAACAATGCCTGGCACGCAGTAGGAGCACAGTAAATAGGTGAAGAATATTTGTAAAGCACCTGAGTAATGGCTTAGCATGTAGTTGCTATGAGTAGATAGTGACAATGGTGATATTGATGGTTGTAATGATTTTCATGCTAATATTAGTATCAGTGTTAGTATTGATGTTTTGATAAATATGTTAATGTGATCAAACTTCAGCAGACATCTATTCAAAGGGTATAGTCCTTGAGGCCTTTTTTTTTTTAATAGCAGGCCTTTTAAAAAAAAATTGATCCTCTTGTACTTTGTCATTGTGTAATTTACTGCCTTAATAATGGAACCTGCCAGCTTTTAGTTCTGTGTTGCCAATGAAAATCCTTTTACATCTTTAAGTGGCATAGAGAAGCTTTTGGTAATCAGCAAGGGAACTATAGGAATTAGCAACAGCATTCTTTTATGATTCTTATTTGCCCTCACAGCTGTGGGTTTAGTTTTTTTTTACACCTTTACTTTAAATTTTGACATTTTAAATAAGTTTTATCTTATTGATTCCCATTACTTTTTTTTCAGCTGTTAATTGTTACCTTTTTTAAATCGACTTTGAAGCAGTAAAGAAGAATCTTTCTAGAATTTCAGAGATACTTAAAAATAAATTATTTGTAAGGCACCTGGGTGCCTCAGTCAGTTAAGTGTCTAACTCTTGATTTTGGCTCAAGTCATGATCTCTCAGGGTCAGGTCATGAAGTTGAACCCCTTCTCTTGCACTCCCTCAGTCCCTACTCCCCCTTTCTCTGAAATAAATAAATAAGTAAAATATTTTTTTAGAAAATGAATTAATTTGCTGTGCCTTCTCCCCATTAATAGATGTGTGGTGGTCCTGGGATGCCTGACCCAAGAGCAGGAGGTGATGCTACTGACTCAAGCCAGACAGCCATTGATAATAAAGCTTCGTTGCTCCATTCAATGCCTGCTCACTCCTCTCCTCGTGCTCGAGACTATAATCCATATAACTATTCAGATAGCATCAGTCCCTTCAATAAGTCTGCCCTCAAGGAAGCCATGTTTGATGATGATGCCGACCAGTTTCCGGATGGTAGGTTCTGGGTCATATTTTGTCATCTGTATTTTAGAGGATTGGTAGTCAATGAAACAAAAGAAATACATGTGCTCTTTTATTATAACTCCTGAAGAAGTAAGGAGCTTTGGGATGAAAACATTTCTCCCATCTTTTAGGAGCTCATTTCTAGTGGTTTGGTAGTTTTCTACCCCACAATGAGAAACAGGGTAATCCTGAGATCATCCTCAAACATCAGGAAATCCTTACTGACTGCCCAGAAACAACTGAAATCAGTTGTAGCTCATAAATTTAGTTTATTTCTAGACATAATTCAGTCATTAATTTTTATACCAGCATGACAAAAACCTTTGAAGAACTACCCATTCTTAATAGTATCCCTTTAATAAAGTGTAAAATCATAAACTCTAGTAAGATGCAAGACCAATGTGAGGGAAGCTACCATTAGAATTTGGAGCCAGCTTAGGACTAGCTCTGCACTTTCAGTGGCTTATACCAAGGGTATGGGACTAGCTCTAACACTAAGTTGTCCAGCCTGATATTTGGTTGACTGTCCAGAGTGTCACATCTGAAAGAGGGTAGAAATATCCTACCTACCAGCCCTTCCAATTACAGTATGCAGTTAGGTTTACATATAAAATGTATAAAAACTGATATAAAATACAAAATACTGCAAAAGGTTTAGGTATTTTTAATAAGAGGGAATTACATTTTTTTCTCTACAAATTACATAATTTATTAATTTTTTTAATTGAAAACTCAAGTAATATAAAGTAATAGATAACTATGTGGGTAAATTTGAAAGTATCCCCTTACTCATGATATTATACTTAGGTAGTTTCTGGTTTTCCTTTGTTCCCCCAGTATTGCTGTCAGTGAACATATTATTGCATAAACATTTATGAACATACATAATAATTTACTCTAAGAGAGTCCTAGAGATGAATTGCTCGATAAAGGGATACATAAGTTGAAATTTTGAGAGTTACTACCCAATTACCAACTCAAAACACTTGGCTAGTTTAGGTAGTGCTGATTTCCTCTCCAGCACAGAATGTTCAAACTTTTTAAAATTTTGAAATCCATCACCATGATGAATATAAAATAAGCCATCCTAATGAGCATTTCCCTAATTATTAGGAAGACTGAGAAGTTAGATATCAGAAATATTTTATAATTTTTATAATTTGGTAAGTGGAAAAATCTCTTCATTTTTATTTCTTTGATTACCAATAAGGTTGACAAATCCTGTTTTTACCAATATGTCATGTTAAGAGTCGTAATATATCATAATTACCTCAAAGGCAAAATTATGACAACTTGCCATACTAAGTCTAAATTACATAAGAATGTATAAAATTGCCAAAATGATTCACTGCAGTGTGTTTTGATCTGTCACAACTAGTTACTCTGTTACTGAGGTTTAGTCACAGTAGCAGCAAAACAGGAGGGAATAAATTGGACCTAGCATGAGCGTGTCCTTTAAACCCTCCCTTGTTGTAGCAGCATGGTAAGCTGAGACCTAGTTTTAGCAGCTTTAGTTATTCTTAAATTATTTATGTACAGAGGTCACACGCTGGCAAACCAAATTGGTTCCACTGACATTGCTTGCCTTGGCTACAAAATATATATATGTATATATATTTTTTTTAACAATCAAAAGATATATATATATATATATATATATATATATATTTTTTTTTTTTTTTTTTTAACAATCAAAAGCTTAAAAGATGGGTGTATAGCACAAAGAACTTTTCCTTGAACCATTTGAGAGTAAGCTGCCAAAATGATGCTCGATCACCCCAAATACTTTAGAATGTACTTTCCATAAAGACATTCTCCCATGTAACCACAATCTACTCATCCAAATCAGGTAATTATCATTAGTACAATAATAAACACCTACCCTTAAACCCCATTAGATGCTGATTTGTAATGGGATGTTCTTGTCACATTTTTGTCACATTATCCATCCATTAAGAACAAATAAAAATGAGTAAAACAGGATTTATAATCAAATTCCCAAAATCAACTGCAGTATTTTTTTGAAGTTTTTATTTAAATTCCAGTTAGTTAATACAGTATAATATTAGTTTCAGGTGTGCAATTTAGTGATTCAGCACTTCCATACAACACCTAGTGCTCATTGCCAAACTCAACTGCAATATTTTAAACAAAAAAGTGGCTATTTTGACTGTTACTTTCTTTTCTGTGTCCCCAAATACTTTATTTACAGTGTTGTAGTCCTTATTTAATCTTTCAAGGTGTTATACTAAGTTATCAAATTATAAATTCCTTGAGAAGAGAAACCATATCTTAATCATTGCTAGGTTTCTTACAATTTCCAACAGGGTGATTTATATATACTATGTGTCCAGTAAATGTTTTATTGAATTAAAAAAAAAAAACCTTCAAGCCAGAGGATCCACTTCAGAATCTCACATTTCATTGAGTCATCTGTGTCCTTTGTCTTCTTCAGTGTTCAGTCTTTCCTTTGTTCTTATGACTGTGGCACTTTTGAAGGTCAGAGGCCTGTTATTTTGTAGCATTTCCCTCAATTTAGGTTTGTCTGATGTTTTCTCATGATTGGATTGAGGTCATGTGCTCTTGGCATCAGGGTCCCAGAAGTGATAGTGCATTCTTCAGGTAATACATGATTTCACTTTGCTCTTTGACTGGTGATACAAACTTTAGTCACTTGATTATGGTGGTGCTTACCAGGCTTCTCCACTGTGAAATTACTCATTCTATAATTAGTAAGTGTCTTGTGGGGAGGTACTTTAAAACTATATTAAAATTTATTCATTTAAAAAGTTTCATTTACATATTTCTAACTGTGAACTCATGGTTTGCTTTGTACTCAGTGGGTTATAATTTGTAACTATCATTTTTTTTTTTTTTAGAGAGAGAGAGAGAGAGAGAAGGAGGCAGGCTTCCCACTGAGCAGAGAGCCCGATGTGGGGCTCGATCCCAGGACCCTGGGATCATGACCCGAGCCGAAGGCAGAGGCTTTAACCCACTGAGCCACCCAGGCGCCCCAACTATCATTTATTTTGATGCTCAGATTGTCTTTGATTTGACCTGTTCTTTTAACATGTCCCCATCCTTGCATGCTGGCATAACAGAATGTTGGACTGTCCCTTCTTGAGTCCTGGAATCAATCATTTCTGGTCTTTAAATGGTCTTTAAAGGCTAGAGTCTGGGCACAAAGTATACTCACTACTAGTGGGATATCACTATTTCCAAGACCTTTCAGTGGCCAGAGTTTAAGGAATGCGTGTGGTGTGTGTGTGTGTGTCTGTATCTGTGTACACACACTGATTTACATTTGTTTATTTCCATATCAAAAGCTGTGTGTTTATTCCAATCCCAATTTAGCACCATGAGATTAATTTTAATTTCCTCCTTTTCCATATTTTTTCTGACACTGAGAAACCTGGCTTTCATTATCTTTAATATATTTACTTATTTCATCAATCTTCCTGTATGCCACCAGTTTTCCATCTCTGCCACTACCTCTTCACCTTGCTGGGCTCTGCCACTCCACATGGACACCTTCAATGTGCTTGGGCTCTGACACACCTGGTCACCACTCCCTGTGGACACCCTTCTTGCCCTGGTTGAGCTCTAAAATTCCATACTTTGCCACTCTCCCATGTGGGAAAAAACCCTGCTTACTGTGCTCAGGAATTTGTGTTCCCAGGCCTGGTCATTTGTATTTTTGATGAATGGAAAAATCTCTTTATGAGGCTGAGGAATCATGTTTTTAGCAACTGCTTATGTTAAGAGAATTAATATATCACAAAGCCAAAACTGTGACAGCTTAGGAAGATTACCCACTTCGGGGGATGCCTGGGTGGCTCCTTCGGTTAAGCATCGGCCTTCAGCTTAGGTCATGATCCTGGTGTCCTGGGATCAAGTCCCACATCGGGCTCCTTGCTCATCAGGGAACCTGCTTCTCCCTCTGCCTGCTGCTCCCCCTGCTTGTGGGTTCTCTCTTTCTCTCTCTCTCTCTGTCAAATAAATAAAATCTTTTGAAAAGAATAAAAATTATCTACTTAGTAACTGACTGATTCTCTTTTCCTTTACTTAAGGTCTTATATTTTCCATTTGTTAAAAGAGGACATTGTTGGAAATTATATAACTGAAGTCTAAACTGGATAGAATATTTTTGAACGAGAAAATTATTTCTTCACAGTATAATACTTTATTGATTTCTAAAACATAAGACAGTCATTTTATGCTGAAAAGTCTTTGAAAATGGATAAACTGGGGCACCTGGGTGGCTCAGTGGGTTAAGCCTCTGCCTTCTGCTCAGGTCATGATCTCAGGGTCCTGAGATCAAGCCCGGCATCAGGCTCTTTGCTCAGTGGGGAGCCTGCTTCCCTTCCTCTCTCTCTGCCTACTTGTGATCTCTGTCTAATAAATAAATAAAATCTTAAAAAAAAAAAAAAAAGAAAATGGATAAACCATTAGTTAAGCAAAATAGTTGCTCTAAGCTTCATATAGCAATTAATCACTTATTGTTTATTTTCATTTTTAAAGTTGAGATAGGGAAGATCTTGTTTGACATTATTTTATTGTGAACATTGCTAATGTCACCCATTCTTTTTAATTTTTTTTTTTAAAGATTTTATTTATTTGACAGAGAGAGATCACAAGTAGACAGAGAGGCAGGCAGAGAGAGAGGGAGGGAAGCAGGCTCCCTGCTGAGCAGAGAGCCCGATGCAGGACTCGATCCCAGGGACCCTGAGATCATGACCTGAGCCGAAGTCAGCGGCTTAACCCACTGAGCCACCCAGGCGCCCCCATTCTTTTTAATTTTATTTGCCTCCATTGCTCTTTTGATTTTCCTTCCATGTCTACCTCAATGCAAAATTTTTCCTTTTTTTGTTTTTAAAGTCCATAAGTTTTGGCAGAAGATAATAATTTTGTTCAAGTCAGAATTTCTATAAAAAGAAATTGTTTTGAAATTCTGAGACTTATTTAGTATGTCTGTTACTCAGATGTTTCTATATACACTATAGACATACATACATAAGTGATAAATTTTTCAAAATCAACAAGTAAAAATAAAATTCCACTAATGTCCACATGTAATTATGATCTTTGTAAATTTTACCGGGGACTATAATATTCCAGAATACTGCTGCTAATGAGGATGGTTCTGTTATGCAAGAGAGACTCATATTAAAGTTAGCCAGTGAAAAGAATATCCCATATTTTTTCAGCACTGCAACAGAAATATCGGAATTCTAATAGTGCCAATATTTGTCATAAGAACAAAGAAAATTAATATTAGTGAGTTTACTGTATTCTGAGCCCAGGTCTTCACTATGACCATAGGAAGTCAGTACCCTCTTCCCATTTTACTCATAAGAAAATTGAACCTCAGCACTAATTAAGAACATGTGCCTGTTGGATAAAGTAAGAAGCACAGGTTTAGTAGGACTCCAGAGCCTGCCTTTTCCCATGACCATGATGCCTCTCGTGAGGAAATACAGTTGGTTACACTTTATCTTAATGGAGTACTTTAGGTTTTCTCATTTGTATTCTATAAATCAGTTTTGGAAAAAAATATGTGGTTTCTTTGGCAGAAATTATTTTTGTTAGTCATCTGTTCAGACCACTTTATGTCAAGTCATTTCTAATTATCTCCTAGAGTAATTACAGAGCCTATATTAATAGAGGAAAGAGTTGCATTCCTTCGAAAGCATTTTTTTGTGTGTGAATTTCCTTTATTGAGCTGAAATAAAATAAAACTCTAAATAGAATGATTGGGCGCCTGGGTGGCTCAGTGGGTTAAAGCCTCTGCCTTCGGCTCGGGTCATGATCCCAGGGTCCTGGGATCGAGCCCCACGTCGGGCTTTCTGCTCAGCAGGGAGCCTGCTTTCTCCTCTCTCTCTCTCTTCCTGCCTCTCGTCTACTTGTGATCTCTGTCTGTCAAATAAATAAAAATTTTTTAAATAAATAAATAAATAGAATGATCGATCCTCTGACATCTGTGAAAGTCTGATAACATGACTGCAGGAGTGACTTTTGTGAGATATATAGAGATGCATTTATTCTGCCACAGTAGCAACTGTTACAGCAGCAGTACTGTTCCAGTGTTGGTCTATATACTGAAATTATTATAAGACTGTTTTTATCCTCCAAGTAAGATACCATCTTTGAATGCAAATTTCTTCTTTTTTATGATTTTGCTCTGCATTTTACAGAGATTCTTCAAAAACCCTAATTTGGTTCACCTGGTGGTCATTCTTTCCAGACTATCTCTCATTTTTAAGTTCAGCAATCACATTTTATGCTCTGTGTATGAGGTTGTTAGTGGTCTAATTGTAGTTCCATGAAAGTTGTCATAATAAACTTCTTTTTTAATAGTTAATGATTGTTGTCACTACATTTTGGTTCAATTTTCCTTCCCTGTTATCTGTTAGTTTTACTCTAGTTGGATTCATCTATTCTTTTTTTTTTTTTTTTTTTTTTTTTTAAGAGAGGGGATGGGGAAGGGGCAAAGGCAGAGAAAGAGATAATCTTAAGCAGGCTCTGTGCCCAGTGCAGAGCCCAGCATGGGGCTCAGTCCCATGACCCTGCTATAATGACCTGGGCTGAAATCAAGAGTCAGACGCTTAACTGACTGAGCCACCCAGGCGCCCTGAAGCCATCTATTCTAATGGTTCAGCTTAATTTCCTTTCCTTAGGTTTCCAAATCACCTTAAGTAAAATATAATTTTTCTTTCCCCTACTTGTAGGTGTAGGTTCCCCACAACCTAAAATGTCAGGCCATTGGTATCTCTAGGTCAATGGCTAACCAGCTGGCAGGATGAGGCACAGTAGCTTCTGTTTTTATGGACCAATAGTGACTGTCTAGCAACCTCAAGGTTCATTTTTGGGAAGCTGGTTCTTTCCTCTTGAGCCTTTGCTTTTATAGGCAACAGCCATCTCCGAGATCCCAGATCCACAAGCCTTCTCTGGCCTGTTAGGATCAGTGTAAGTGGCAGCCCATCCTATGAAAGAGCAGCATGTAGGCCAAGTGGACCTACAGACAGTATAGCTCCATAACGTCATCTGTCTCCCTGGAGATTTGGGGGAAGGAGTGACCCCAGGTGTATCTTCCAAGCTCAGGCACCATATTCTGTGGTTATTTTGTTCCAGCGGATAAGGAAGAGTCTACAGCACAAGCTCAGGCCACTGTGTGCCCAAGTTCTGGAAAGGCTAAATTTATCATTTATCAACAAAAGAATTTAGGGAGAATTCTGGTATTTTATAATGTTTTAATATGAATTTTGGGATGTAACTATCTTTCCTACAAAAATTATTCAAGCACTTTAAGTGTCCTTTAACATTCATAAAATTCATGAGTTCATGATTATACTTCAAAAAAGAAAGCAAAAATGAAACTCTATGATAATTTTTACGCCCAACTCTTGACTCTGAAATTTAAGGGACAATATTAAGTATTCTGCCTCTTCTATCAAACTATATTTCAGGATAATCAGAATAGCTCTAGTTGATAAAGTTACTCTCTACAGAAGAATTCCAGCCCATTTTTAATTTCTAATAAAATAATTCAAGAGTAATCAGTGGATGGAACCATTACTAAAAGATTGATTGGGGTGCCTGGGTGGCACCAGTGGTTAAGCGTCCAACTCTTGGTTTCTGCTCAGGTTGTGATCTCAGAGTCCTATGATCCAGCCCTGCACTGGGCTCAGCTGGAGTCTGCCTGATTCTCTCTCCCTCTCCCTGTGCCCTTTCCCCCACTCATGTCCATGTGCTCACTCTCACTCTCTCAAATAAATCTTAAAAAAAAAAAAAATGGGGGGGGTGGTACCTGAGTGGCTTAGTCCATTGGATGTGCAACTCTTAATTCTGGCTTAGGTCATGATCAGAGTTGTGGATCGAGCCCCGAATCAGGCTCTGTGCTGGGCATGGAGCCTGCTTAGGATTCTTTCCCTCCCCCCAGGCGAGGAAACTTTCCCTCTCTCTCTTAAAAAAAAAAAAAAAAAATTTTTTTTAATTGATAGGGAACTTTACAGTGATGGGATCAAGTTGTCACCACTTAAATCCAGTGGTTGTTATTAATATCACTAAAAATGGAGTACCCAAACATTGTGAGCCTCCTGGCATGGCACCATAGAAATGCATACTGATATAAGGATTAAATGATTTATTTGCCATTTACTAGAAATATTTCAGGGAAAAAAGTGGGAAGGGATGAAGATGAAGCAAGAATGATAAAATCTTAATAATTGTTAAATCTGGGTGAGGGGTGTGTAAGGGTCCATCATATTTTTCTTTATGTGAATTTTCATTACAAAAAGTTTTAAACTAGAATTGGTGTTTTCAAGATGAAAAAATGGAAAAGAAAATTGGTCTTTTTCTTTTCTTAAAACTAACATTGTCTGCTTCATAATGTTTTAAAGTCATCATCCCCAGACTTATGAGAGCTGACCTATAAAGTTGCAGAATTAACATTATGTCCTCTTGCCAGATCTTTCCCTCGACCACTCTGACCTGGTTGCAGAGCTATTGAAGGAGCTGTCTAACCACAATGAACGTGTAGAAGAAAGAAAAATCGCCCTCTATGAACTCATGAAACTGACACAGGAAGAATCTTTCAGTGTTTGGGATGAACATTTCAAAACAATATTACTTCTATTGCTTGAAACCCTTGGGGATAAAGAGGTAAATGGCAGGATGTGTAAATAATAGCCTGTTTTCCTGTCTTTGATTGCTGGTTAATCAAGAACTACACAGATTTGGAAATTGGGAAAATTAGTCTCTCTTACTGCTTCTTCCTGTGTGAAATTTTCATAATGAGTACTTTTTCTTCTAAACCAATAGTTCAATGATTTTGAACAATTGACAATGGCAAAAATTAAAGGTTGCTGATGTTATTTTTATAGGAGAGTACAAGTTGCTTGTTTTGCATATTTAAACTACTTGTTCAAAAGTGTAATTTCCTGTTTCGTAGGATGTTGTTGGTTCTTGATCTCCTACAAATATAAAAAGTGTGATTTAAGTTTTCAACTATAGATGTGAAAACTTAATTATGTAATATACCATATACTTTGTGCAGTTGTCTACAACTTATCCCTGCCCTGATGTTAAGACCCTTAAGTTACAGAAATGGAAAATATGGAAGATTGTCTACAACCCAAAATATTAAAAACATTAAAATATTTCTTCTTAGCCTACAATCAGGGCTTTGGCATTAAAGGTTTTAAGAGAAATCCTAAGGCATCAACCAGCCAGATTTAAAAACTATGCAGAACTGACTGTCATGAAAACATTGGAAGCACATAAAGATCCTCATAAGGAGGTAAGTTACGTGACTATTAAATTATTATTTTATTCTCAGTACTTCTTTTTTTATTATTATTTTTATTAACATATAATGTAATATTTGCCCCACGGGTACAGATCTGTGAATCGTCAGGCTTACACACTTCACAGCACTCACCATAGCACATACCATCCCAATGTCCATAACCCAACCACCCTCTCCATATCCTCCTTCACCCCGGCAACCCTCTGTTTTTTGAGATTAAGAGTCTCTTATGTTTTCTCTCCCTCCCGATCTCATCTCGTTTGATTTTTTCCTTCCCTATCCCCCATAACTCCCTACTCTGCCTCTCAAATTCCTCCTATCAGGGAGATCATATGGTAATTGTCTTTCTCTGATTGACTTACTTTGCTCAGCATAATACCCTCTAGTTCCATCCACGTCATTGCAAATGGCAAGATTTTGTTTCTTTTGATGGCTGCATAGTATTCCATTGTAGATATATACCACCTCTTCTTTATCCATTTATCTGTTGATGGACATCTAGGTTTTTTCCATAGTTTGGCTATTGTGGACATTGCTGCTATAAACATTTGGGTACACTGCCCCTTCGGATCACTATATTTGTATCTTTAGGCTAAATACCCTATTCTCAGTACTTCTTATATTATCACATGAAATGTATAAACACTGCTTGAAGTATACCCTTGAAGAGTGTCAGTCATTTCAATCAAATGAACACTTAACTTTGATGTTCCAGGTAGTATATCTGACAAAGACGCAGTCATATTTTTTCTATTAAATGAGCTATGGTGATATCATGGTCTTTCACCTAAAATAAGCCAGCTCTAGGATATAATCTTGATTTCATTTTTTCCTTAATTTGACTTGTAGTTTTCTAATTTAGAAATCACCAGCCATTACTGTCCACTTATCAATAAGAATTGGTTTTTTTGAGGGATGCCTGGGTGGCTCAGTGGATTAAACCTCTGCCTTTGGCTCAGGTCATGATCTCATGGTCCTGGGATTGAGTCCCACATCGGGCTATCTGCTCAGCAGGGAGGCTGCTTCCCCCTCTCTCTCTGCCTGCCTCTACACCTACTTGTGATCTCTCTCTCTGGCAAATAAACAAATAAAATCTTTAAAAAAAAAAAAAAAAACAAGAATTTGTTTTTTTGAAGTAACTTAAGAAGAATCATTATTAAAATGGTAAAGTGCCTATAGGAGCTAGATGTCTGTTCAAAGTTTATTCAATAAAATAATGAGGACCGCTTTCCTGAAAGAGTCCCGTAAATCTTTCTCATCTATCCATCTATCTCTCTCTCTTTTTATTTATAGTTGTGTAAAAAAAATTAGCCTTTTTAAACTTTTACTTAAATACCAATTAGTTAACATACAGTGTTAGATTAGTTTCATGTGTAAAGCACCAGAGCAGTAAAATGAGGTGCCTCTGGTAGAACCAAGACATAAGCGAAAGAAGTCAAACAAGGAAAGTTAAAAAATAGCAGTAAGACAAAATAGATCAAAACTAAATGTAAGAGCTGAAACTACAACTTTCAGAAGAAAGCATGGGTGTAAATCTTTGCCATCTTGGATTAAGCAGTAGTTTCTTAGATACAACACTAAAAGCACAAGTAGCCAACAACCACAACAAAAACATAAATTGGACTTAATCAAAATTTAAAACTTTGGTGCTTCAAGATGCCCAGGTGGCTCAGTTGGTAGAGCATGTGACTATTGATCTCAAGGTTGTAAGTTCAATCCTCACGTTGGGTATAGAGATTACTTAAAATCTTTTGAGGGCACCTGGGTGTCTCAGTCAGTTAAGTATCCCATTCTTGGTTTTGGCTCCAGTCATGATCTGGGAGTCCTGAGCTTGAGCCTTTGGGCTCTGCACTCAGCTGGGAGTTGGTTTGAGATTCTCTCTCCCTCACCCTCTCCGTCTGCCTCTCCTGCTCATGCTCACTCTCACTCTCTCTCTCTCAATTTAAATTTAAATAATCTTTAAAAAATGTATAATAAAGTATTTTTTTAAATAATAGAAAAGGGTGTCTGGGTGGCTCAGTCAGTTAAGCATCTGTCTTCAGTTCAGGTCATGATCCCAAGGCTCCCTGCTCAGCAGGAAACCCGCTTCTCCCTCTCTCACCTCTCCTGCTTGTGTTCCCTCTCTTGCTGTGTCTCTCTCTGTCCAATAAAGAAAGAAAATCTTTTTTTTAATAATAATAATAAATAAAAACTTTCATGCTTCAGTGGCATCCAGCTGGGTCATTCAGTAAATCATGAAACTCTTGATCTTGGGGTTATGAGTTCAACCCCATGTTGGGCATAGAGTTTACTCAAAAATAAATAAATAAAATTTAAAAATCAGTGTCACAAATTTAAATAATGTTTAAAAAAAGAAAACTCTGTGCTTCAAAGGGCACTCTAAAGAAAGTGGAAAGAAGAAGAAAATTTTTGCAAGTCATATGTCTGATAAGGTAATATATAAAAAAACTCTTGCAACTTGACAACAAAAAGAGAAATAACCCAGTTTAAAAATGAACAAAGAATGGGGTGCCTGGGTGGCTCAGTCGGTTGAGCGTCTGACTTGATTTCAGGGCATGGGATCGAGCACCATGTCCAGCTACGTGCTCAGTGGGGAGTCTGCTTCTGTCTCTCTCTCCACCCCCTCCTACCTCTCCCCCATGCCCCTCACCCCTGCTCATGCTTGCTCTCTCTCTCTCTAAAATAAATAAATGAATTATTTTTTTTAAATGATCTAAGGACCTAAATAGACTGTTATCCAAAGAAGACATGCACATGAAAAAATGCCCAATATCAGTACTCATTAGGAAAATACACTAAACCCACAGTGAGCTACCACTTCACATACATGAGGAAGAAAAACAATAAGTGTTGGTGAGGATTCAGGGGTACCTGATTTGCTCAATTGAAAGAACATATGGCTCTCGATGTTGGGATCTTGAGTTTAAGCCCCACGTTGACCATAGAGATTACTTAAATAAATAATTCTTTTTTAAAAAATGAAAAAAGAAAGTAGTGTTGTGAGGATTTGAAGAAATTGAAACCCTCTAAATTTTCAGAAGATAATGACTAGAAGTCTTATAGGAGAGTGAGTCATAACTTCTAAATCTATACGCATTCTTACTTAGATTTCTTTTTTTATTCAGCTGGTGTTTAGTAGTAGAACATCTGTAGTATCTTGCCGAAGGTTTAAAAAACTAATATTTGTAGTTATCCACCTTCTGACCCAAATAAGGCCTGGCATCTCTATTTTTACAAAAGGTAAAATTGACATTCTTTTTACATCTAAAATTAGCCCTGGGTCTTCTAACCTCCAGTGTATTTGCCACTGTACCTTTCTTAGTAGCTCTCATAGATTGAGATCCAAAGTGAGAAACTACTAAATTAGAATCAAAAGCAGTAATTTTTACATGGTCTCAAGACCATCTCTAGAGATTACAGATTCTACTAAAATAGAAAGACAGCCATTTCTTCTCTTCATTATAAAATTAGAGTCAGCCCTCCACTGGCCCAATACAGAAGGAAAGAAAATCATTATAAACAGGTGAAGGAATAGCATGTTAAGTTGATAACCCATTAATGAGACTTTTTTAAGATTTTATTTTTAAGTAACATTTTCACCTCACTTGGAGCTTGAACTCACAACCCCAAGATCAAGAGTTGTATGTTCTACCAACTGAGCATTCAGGTGCCCCAGGATTATTTATATTTTATTATAATATAATAATAATATAATGTAATAATATAATGAAAAGGGCATGAATACTCCTGGAGCTGAGGGTGCTGATAGTGAGCAGGGTTTCAGTATGGCTATTCTAGAGGATTCTGTTCACCTTAGAGATAAATGGAGCCTCCACCACCCATTACAGCTAGACCACAGTATGATTTAAAAATTGCATTAGCCTGAGGCACCCAGAATGCTCAGTCAGTTAAGTATCCACTCTTGACTTCAGGTCATGATCTCAGGATCATGAGATCTAGCCCCATGTCGGGCTCCATACTGAGTGTAGAGCCTGCTTAGGATTCTCTCTCTCCCTCTCTCTGCCCTTTCCCTCCACCCACCCCCCCAAAAACAAAACAAAACAAACTTGAATTAGCCAACGTTAAGAGAACATGAAAGAAAGAAAGAATATCAGGAAAAATTATTTCTCCCCATAAATCTATTCTGGTTTCAAAAGTTACTGACAGTTTGCCAACCCTGTGTTAACTGCACCCTCACTTTTTGTGTGCATTTGTTTACTGTAGTAGTTTCAAAGCAAGTTATAGATACCTTGTTGTATTGCATATTTCATGAAGTTTTACTTCCAGGACACAGTATAGCATTTTAAAATTTTACTCCAATTTAAACATTTCCTCTTCGTTTTAGGTGGTAAGATCTGCTGAGGAAGCTGCATCAGTGCTAGCCACTTCAATCAGTCCAGAGCAGTGCATCAAAGTGCTTTGTCCTATCATCCAAACTGCAGATTACCCCATTAATCTGGCTGCAATCAAAATGCAAACAAAAGTGATAGAGAGAGTATCCAAGGAAACCCTTAACTTGCTTTTGCCAGAGATTATGCCAGGCCTAATACAGGTGAGAAACAAAATTTAGAGGAATAAATTATGATACATTTGGGATTCAGTTATTTTAGGCACTTCCTAGGCAACACTAGTTGGCATAACCAAGCCTTCCTGCTGTCTTGGATATTCCGAGCAAAGACTTTCCATAACTAGCTGTGTGTGTGTGTGTGTGTGTGTATGTGTGTGTGTGTGTGTAAACCATTTAGTCATTTTAAGTGTGCAATTCAGTGGCATTAAATTCATTTATGATGTACAACCATTACAACTATCCAGCTCCAGAATATATTTTATCATCCCAAACAGGAACTCTGTACCCATTAATAATTCCCTATTCCTTCTCCCCATTGCCCCTGGTAACTTCTACTTTCTCTCTTCTCTCTCTTCTGCTTTATAGGTTCCTCATGTAAATGGAATCACACAGTATTTCTTCTGTTGTGGCTGGCTTACTTCATTTAGCATTATGTTTTTAGAATACATCCATGTTATAGCATGTATTAGAATTTAATTCATTTTTTATTGCTGAGTAATTTCTATTAATGTGACTACCACAATTTGTTGAGCCATTCATCTTTTGATGAATATCTGGGTTGTTTCCCTTTTTTTAATAACATAAATATTGCAGTGAACTTCCTTTTACCTTCTTATATGTATATATTTAGAAGTAGAATTCCTAGGTATTGCCACATTTCTCTCCAAAGTGGTTATACTGATTTGCAGTCATAGATGTAATGTGTTTTTCTCTATGCACACAAACCCATCCACATAAACATTTTAATAGTGGGATCACATTTTATAACATGCTTTGCTTAATCATAAATTGTTAACTTTTTCCATCCAATAGATTATATTCTATAATGTAACTTAATGACTAATATTATATAGTGTGTATAATAAAACCACTCCTGAAAAGAATTAATCATTAATTTCTTTGTGCATCTTTAGTATTATCTTTGACTCTGTTCTAAGCCTAATATTAGTCATAATATTGTGGGGTCCTTTGGTCCTAAGAAAAGCATGTACACAGTATGTTTATGTCATACGTATAGTGGGTACTGAATAAATTTTTGCCAGGTATATAACTTAGGGTAATGGTAGGGATGGGACAGATGTTGAGCTTAATTCAGCCTGAATTACAGGAGTACCTTGACTGCCAACCCCAGTTTTACTCTGTTTAGATTTTATTCAGTAGTGAAGTGCTCTTGGGTTCCCTACAGCTGAATAGGGTTCATCTGGAGACTTTACAGAGCAGGTTGGTGAAGTGGCAGCTTTCCAGGCTAAATAAAGGTAGAACCCAATAAGGAAAGCTAGCTGATAGTAGAGTGGAGGTGTGGAAGGAGAGAAGGGCACATTTCTGCTGGGAAAGGCAGGAGGGTTAACTTCAGTCACTAAAGCTTCCTCTCCCTTGGTATGCCTATAATCTCATTTTTGAGCCACATCTTCTGTCCATGTTGGAATTGGAATAGTACCTTCTCAGATCCCCCAAGAGTGCTAACAAGGACTTTTCTCCCTAGGGTTATGATAATTCAGAGAGCAGTGTTCGGAAAGCTTGTGTCTTCTGCCTGGTGGCTGTTCATGCGGTAATTGGTGATGAGCTAAAACCACATCTCAGTCAGCTCACTGGCAGTAAAGTAAGTAATGATGCTTTGTCCTAAAGGTGGTGGCATTGGTACATTTTTCAGATTTAGTTCTTTGTTGTGTTAAAGGGTAAATTTGTTATTCAGTTTGAACATGTCGGGCCTTGAGCATCCAACTCATTCCTCCTACCGTTTGAATTTTAACTGTTCCTACTTTCACGTTGGTCACTCACATGAAGTCAGGTAGGGTAGGGTGCTATGAAAGAAATGCCTACAGCCAGCACATTCCTTGCACACTCCCACACCCAAATCCTTGCCCCCAAGGACTGTTTAAGAATAAATAGTGGTTGGGGCGCCTGGCTGGCTCAGTTGGTGGAGTGTGTGACGCTTCATCTCGGTTGTTGTGAGTTTGAGCCCCACAGTGGGTATAGAGATTATTTAAATACGTAAGTACATAAATAAATACTCTTTAAAAAAAAATAGTGGTTTTATATATTCATGGATTACTTTATATCTCCCAAAATGTGGAACCCTTGGGCATTTCTTTAATTTCCCCCTATGAACTACGATAATCAAATATTTGCTTTCCGTAAGACTTTAAAAAAAAAAAAAAAGGTAGGGGTACCTAGCTGACTCAATCAGAAGGGCATGCAGCTCTTGATTTTGGGGTCATGAGTTCAAGCCCCACATTAAGTAATAAGATTACTTAACTAAATAAGCTTTAAAAAATTTTTTTAAAAAAGAATCTTTCATTTCTTTGATACTATCAAACATTGAAATTTATTCTACGACATGAGGATAAACTATAATTGTTGAATTTTTGCTTATGAACCAGTTTGCAGGAAACACTCTTCCTCATTTAAACAGTTTCCCACACCCTAGCTATTGTCATTACTATGATCAAATTTATTTTTAAAATTGCAAAAAGGAGGGTGCCTGGGTAGCTCAGTGGGTTAAAGCCTCTGCCTTCAGCTCAGGTCATGGTCCCAGGGTCCTGGGATCGAGCCCTGCATCTGGCTCTCTGCTCAGCAGGAAGCCTGCTTCCCCCCCACCCTCTGCCTACTTGTGATCTCTGTCCAAAAAAAAAAAAAAAAACAAAAAAAAAAAATCAAAAAAATTACAAAGAGGTGGAGAAAATACCTATAAAGCTTAAGTATATACCTAACATTAAATACTTATGTAAGTTATAGGTAGATTAAAGCAGTGATTCTAACCCTTTCTGAGTTACAGACCACTTTGAGATATGGGCTGTATCTCATCCCTAGAAAAATAAATAAATACAGAAAATTTTACACATAGTTTCAGAGGATTCACTGAGTCCCTGAATCCCATGGACACCAGGTTAAAAACCCTTGAATCAATGAGTTAATGTTTAAAAAGCAAACTTTCAACAACACAGTCTTCAAAAAAAAAAAAAAAAAAGTCTTCTTTTGGGGTTTTTTGGTTGTATTGTTGTTGTTGTTTTAAGATTTTATTTATTTATTTATTTGACAGAGACAGAAAGAGCACAAGTAGGGCAAGTGGCAGGCAAAGGGAGAAGAAGCAGGGTCCCCACTAAACAGGGCGCCTGATGTAGAACTTGATCCCAGGAGCATGGGATCATGACTGAGCTGAAAGCAGACACTTAACTGGCTGAGCCATCCAGGAGCCCCTCTTTTTTTTTTTTTTTCCCCTAAAGTAAACTCTACACTGAGCTTGAACTCAGGAGCCCCGCAGGCTCTACCGACTGAGCCAGCAAGGCGCCCAACACAGTGGTTTTCAAAGAAAAAAAGCTTTTGTGATAAGCTCAAGTTGTGTCGTGATAATTCAAAGATGTCTGTAGAAGGATTAAATTTGAGTACTTTGTCAAGACTCTTAACTCCAGGAAACAAACTGAGGGTTGCTGGAGCCAAGATTGGTGGGGGGATGGGGTAATTGACTGATAGGCATTTGAAGTAATGAGCACTGGGAGTTGTATGCAACTAATGAATTACTAAATTCTACCCCTGAAACTAATAATATATGTTAATTAAATTGAATCTAAGTAAAAACATTTTTAAATTAAGTACTTTGTCAGAATGCTAGGCAGCCAGTTGCATATGAGATCGTAGCTAGGTTGAGAAAATATTTGGAAACGACATTAGATGACAAAAGTAAAGCATAAAATTGTATATGCACTGATAAAAACTTTATAAAAATATGATCTCATCTAGCAAAGACTACAGAGTGACACAGAGAAATCAAGAACATTCTTGGAGGGCAATGTTATAGTTGTTTAAGATCTTGGGTCCTGGAACCCAGGTGCCTAATTTCCTATCCAGGCCCACTTCTTACCTACCCTTGTGACTTTGGGGTAATGACTTACACATCCTATATCTTGATTTCCTCATCTGTAAATTATTATTGAGATAAAAAGAGATGGTGTAAGGTAGTTAGCTTATTATATAGCACATGGTGCTCAGATGTTTGTCCTTATTGTCTTAATGGTGACTTTTTTTTCCTAAGTTTAAGTTTTATATGCTATCGGTACAACATTTTTCAAAAAGGCATATTAGAATACTCAGTTATCAGGGGTGCTTGGCTGGCTCATCCTGGTAGACCATGCAACTCTTGATCTCTCAGGGTCATGAGTTGAAGCCCCATGTTGGGTGCAGAGATTACGTAAATAAATGAGTAAATAGAATCGTCAGTTGTGAACAGACTGAGACTTTTTTTTTTTTGTAATTCTTAATTAACAACAATAACTTGGGTGTAACTTAGTCTAAAATCTCTCTTTTAAATTCATATATGTATATAATTTTTTAATAAGCATCTTACTATAACTTATAATTTGCTCAGTGACATATGTTCGGCTTGAATCTGCAGATGAAGCTACTGAATCTTTACATCAAACGTGCACAGACAGGTTCTGGAGTTGCTGATCCCACTACTGATGTTTCTGGACAAAGTTAGTGAAGCTGATTAAAGTGAACCAGGCCTCTCAAAGAAAGGACAGACAGACCACCCCTCATCAATGAAAGGAAATTTTCAAACACATCTTTTGGAACTTACCATCTTTCCCAGTTTTAGTTTTTTGTTTTGTTTTGTATTTTCTGTAACAGAGGGCTATCCTCAGTCTGCATGTAACCTTTATGATAGTTATTCCAAATTCAAGAAGAAGCAGTATTAACATCAGTTGATCAGTACCAAGTAATTTTTAATCAGATTCATCATTTCACATGTTTGTACTTCTTTGTCTTCCCATTAACCTTTGCCAGTGTTATGATTGTATAAATTTTTTTAAATGCTGGTTAAAGAGAATGCTTAAAGCTTTAAAAGTTTAACAATCTAAAACATTTTTTTTGCCTCTATTCAGATGCAGAATAATATTTTTATTGCTACTTGGAGTTTTGTTCCGTATCATGTCCTATGCTAGAAATACTGAAATGATGTGAAACAAAGCAGGACTAATTTGAACTACAGCTGGACTCTGTTGGTGTGATGGTGATACACGTCATTAGTTGCAATTTCTTTGGGGTGATCTGTAGTTTAAAACTAAGACCTCAGAGAAAGTGCTACAGAATCAGCCAGTTCTGTAACACTGATACTGCTTGTTGGTTGTTGATCTTGCCATCTTTATTTAAAACCATGTCCCCTCTAAGATCCCTTAAGAAAGCTGCACCAAATCATCTGCCTGTTGTTTTCTTGATACTTATTAAAATAGAAGGTTTTATTGCAGGGTTTTTGGTTTATCTTTGTTGTGAATGATGCTTTTTTCATATTTATTAATCTCAAATTCACTTATGAACAAACTTGATAATGAAAAGAGACAAAAAGTAAATCAAGTGCATGTGTGTCCTTGACCGTCTTCTGTTTCTCATTTAATAAACAAACTTATTATTGAGACATGGGAGTCAACCAGCACCTTTTCTTTAAATGGTGGAACCTGGTTTCCTTTTACCTTGAAATTGTCTTACTTGAAAATATTGATCCTGATGAGAGAGAAGATGGTGCAAGGCTATTATCTTTGTGTAATGGACTCAAATTCTCTACCTCTTCAGGGCTAATCCTTATAACTGAGCTGCTGCCTGTAGTGTCCTTTGGAAAACTACTTCAAGGGTGATTTTCTGTTACATTTTAACAAATTTTTTTAATCACCTTTTGCTACACCTATTCTTTTCATGTGCAGCCAACTTTCAAAAATTACCAGTTTGGTGAAAGGCAAATTAAATCATTGGGAACCAGGATACTAATGATTTCTCATCTTGACTTTTTTAAAGATCCTAACATGAAGTGAATTTGACTGGAAAGGCAAATAGCTATTAGGGAAGCAATTTGCTATTGTTACAGAGTTATCTGTACTTTATTTGTTTAATTGAAAAAAAATGTAGAAATGTATGTAAAGAATTTAAGACAAGAGTACTGGATGGATGATTTGTCATAGGCTTTTCCCTTCGTTTCTGTTCTAGCAGCAGGAAAATAGTTTCTCTATATCCCCTCCCCTTTACCTGTAACAGTTTTGTTTTCTACTGTTAATTACATTGTGTATTTATAGTTCTATGCTTACTGTTGTGCATATACTGGCAATAAAACTGTACATAACATTACTTGGAAAAATTAACAATGTATATCCGTTGTTTTTCTGTCTCACTGTGTGAAAAGTCATGTAGCTCCTAACTACATTTTTTAAACTATTTCAGAGGTCATATATTAGTGCTCTCACATGAATTTTGTAAGTGCATCTGAGGAAAACAGATTTATCGGGAGTAGCCACCACAGTCAAATTAGATGGCTATAGGGGTGCCTGGGTGGCTCAGTGGGTTAAGCCTCTGCCTTTGGCTCGGGTCATGATCTCAGGGTCCTGGGATCGAGCCCCACATCGGGCTCTCTGCTCAGCGGGGAGCCTGCTTCCCCCTCTCTCTGCCTGCCTCTCTGCCTGCTTGTGATCTCTGTCTGTCAAATAAATAAAATCTTTAAAAAAAAAAAAATGAAGAAACTCATGAGGCCATTTCTTCAAAAACAAAAAAATTAGATGGCTGCATATGCATGTGTATGACAGCTTATCTTTTTTTTTTAAGATTTTTATTTATTTGTTTGTTAGAGCACAAGCAGGCAGAGCTGAAAGCAGAAGGAGAGGAGAAGCAGGCTCCCCTCTGGGCAGAGAGCCCAACGTGGAACTCAGTCCCAGGACCCTGGGATCATGACCTGAGCCGAAGGCAGAAAGCCAACCAACTGAGCCACCCAAGAGCCTCTGACAGCTTATCTTTAATAAGAAAAGGCATTTTTTTTTTTAAGATTTTATTTATTGGGAGACCTGGATGGCTCATTTGGTTAAGCATCTGCCTTCTGCTCAGGTTGAGATCTCCGAGTCCCAGGATCAAGCCCTGCATAGGGCTCTCTGCATAGCAGGGAGTCTGTGTCTCCCTCCCATTCTCCTTCTATATGCTCATTCTGTCTCTCAAATAAAATCTTTAATAAAATTAATTTTAAAAAATAAAGATTTATTTATTTGGCACACACAGAGAGAGAGAGCACAGGCAGGGGTAGTAGCAGAGGAAGCGGGAGAGGAAAAGCAGGCTCCCCACTGAGCAGGGAGCCTGATGCAGGACTCAATCCAAGGGCCCCAAGAAAAGGCATTTTAAACATTGAATTTTTCTTAGTTTCTTTGGTATATTTTATGTTCCATGATCTTTTCTGTGTTTTATCATTTTTAATCTAAATATTAATTTTTACCCCTGCTTCAAGATCCTGCTTTAACTACTGTTGACAACTGAGTAGTATGATGTAAGCTGAGTAATAGCTCCACTTGAACACCTGGATCAAGCACCTGGCATCTAAAGGCAGGCATTCGAATGAATGAACTGAGTAGTAAAAGTATGGTTTAATGTGTGTAGGTGAAAGCTAATATATAAAAACATGAAAAAATATTTAAAATTCTATAATTTTAGGGGCACCTTGCTGGCTCAGTTGGTAGAGCATGTGACTCAATCTCAGGGTCATGATTTTGAGCCCCATGTTGGGCATAGAGATTACTTTAAAAAAAATAACAAAAGTAAAAATATATATAAATATAAAAAATTAAAAATTAAAATCTATAATTTCACTTAATGAGGATTTAAGGAAATTATTATTGACTATCCAAATTTGTTCATCCAGAAATATATTTAGGTGTCAGCTATTAAAAACTGATAATAAGCTCCTGGTTAAATTTTTTCTTTCCACCTTTCTCCCTAAACATTATCAGTATCATTCATTTCCTGCACTGCTCAGAACTAATTAAAAGCACATAATTCCTCATTATAAACCATGTTTGTTTCTTGGAGGTTTTCAAAATCTATAATAGGCTTCTGCCATTTTCAAGTAGGATGTGGTTTGAACCTGAGGTTTCAAATTTGGAGTATATTTACTGTATTCCTTCATATTCTATCTTAATAAACTTTGAGTCAAAGTGACTTTTCACCAAATATATCTCCAATAAAAGATTGGAATCTTATCAAACCAGAACTGTTTGTAAATTCAAGTGTATCTTATTAATTTAGAATACCATTTGCAGGAAATAGAAATGAGGATTGGTACCTTACTCCATAATAAGGGGTTTTTGTTTTTTGTTTTTTTTATTATTATTTATTTGACAGGGAGAGATCACAACTAGGCAGAGAGGCAGGCAGAGAGAGAGGGGGAAGCAGGCTCCCCACCGAGCAGAGAGCCCGATGTGGGGCTCCATCCCACGACCCTGAGATCATAACCCAAGCCGAAGGCAGAGGCTTAACCCACTGAGCTACCCAGGCGCCCCCATAAAGGGGTTTTTTTTAAGCTTAATCTTTCACACCTTTCTTTCTGTGTTGTTTAGGTTTATTTCATTGCAATTAATCACATACATTTTTACAGCTATGCAAAAGAAAGAATTAAGCTTTAAAAAGCTATCCATCTCCATTTTTAAAAAATTTTTAAGTAATCTCTATACCCAGTGTGGGGCTCAAACAACCCCAAGATCAAGAGTTGCATGCTCCACTGACTAAGCCAGCCAGGCACCCCAAAAGTTATCTATCTCTACAGAGCAGAAATAAATTATATAGAAACTAGAAAAACAATAGAACAGATCAATGAAACCAGGAGCTGGTTTTTTGAAAAAATTATAACATTGATAAACTTCTAGCCAGACTTACCAAGAAAAATAAAGGACTCAATAGTATCACAAATGAGAGAGGAAAAATAACCAATCCCACAGAAATGCAATCATGAAAGAATATTATGAAAAACTATATACCAACAAACTGGACAGCCTATAAGAATTGGACAAATTCCTGGAAACATAACCTAACAAAACTGAAGCAGGAAGAAATAGAAAATTTGAACAGATTGATAACCAACAAAGAAATTGAATCAAACCCCCCCCCACCAAAAAAAAAGTCCAGGACTAGATGGCTTTGCAGGCAAATTTTTTTTTTTAAGATTTTATGTATTTATTTGACAGAGATCACAAGTAGGCAGAGAGAGATGAGGAAGCAGGGTCCCCGCGTAGCAGAGAGCCTGATGTGGGGCTCGATCCCAAGACCCTGGGATCATGACCTGAGCCGAAGGCAGAGGCTTTAACCCACTGAGCCTCTTAGGTGCCCCTTCACAGGCAAATTCTACCAAACATTTAAAGAAGAGTTAATGCTTATTCTCAAACTATTCTGAAAAACAGAAAAGTAAGTAAAACTTCCAAATTTATTCTATGGGGCCAGCATTACCCTGATACCAAAACCAGATAAATATGCCATGAAAAAGAATCACAGGCCAATATGAACATAGATGCAAAAATTCTCAACAAAATGCGAGCAAACTGAGTTCAGCAATACATTAAAAAAAAAAAAAATTCCTTTACCACATGGGGTGCCTGGCTGGCTCAGCAGAGCATGCAACTATTGATCTCAGGGCTGTGAGTTTAAGCCTGATGTTGGGCATGGGAGCCTACTTTAAAAATAAGACTCATTCACCATGATCAAGCGGTATTTATTCCTGGTTTGCAAGCATGGTCGAATATTCACAAATCAATCAACATGATACATCTTTAAGAAAGGTAAGAACCATAGATCATTTCAATAGATGCAGAAAAAGCATTTGACAAAGTACAACATTTATAATAAAAACTCAACAAAGTAGGTTTGGGGGAACATACCTCGGCATAATAATAAGTCCATCTGGGTGCCAGGGTGGCTCAGTGGGTTAAGCCTCTGCATTCAGCTCAGGTCATGATTCCAGAATCCTGGGATCTAGCCCCGCATCAGGCTCTCTGCTCAGCAGGGAGCCTGCTTCCCTTCCTCTCTTTCTGCCTGCCTCTCTGACTACTTGTGATTTCTGTCAAATAAATAAATAAAATCTTTAAAAAAATAATAATAAGTCCATCTGTGAAAAACCCACAGCTAACATCATCCTTTGGGGAAAAATTCTTTTTCCCTAAAGGTCAGGAACAAGACAAGGATATCCTCTCTCACCACTTTTATTCAACATAGTACTAGAAGTCCTAGCCACAGCACTCAGACAACAAAAAGAAATAAAAAATACAAATCAGTAAGGAAGAAGTAAAATTTCCACTATTTGCAGATGACATGATGCTACATATAAAGAACCCAAGAGACTCCACCCCAAAACTGCTACAATCAATGTACAGAAATCTGTTGCATTTCTATCTACCAATAATGAGGCAGCAGAAAGAGAAATTAAGAAAACAATCCCATTTACAATTGTGCCAAAAATGATAAAATACCTAGAAATAAACCTAACCAAATAGGTAAAAGATCTATACTCTGAAAACTATAGAACACTTAATGAAAGAAATTAAAGATGGCACAAAGAAAGATATTCCATTGGAATTGGAATTGGAAGAATATTGTTAAAATGTTACTTACCCAAAGCAGTCTACACATTTAATGCAATATCAAAATACCAATTGCATTTTTCAGAACTAGAAGAAACAATCCTAAATGTATATGGAAACTTACCTTTTTTTTTTTAAGATTTTATTTATTTATTTGGCAGAGATCACAACTAGGCAAGAGGCAGGCAGAGAGAGGGGGAGAAGCAGGCTCCCTGCTGAGCAGAGAGCCCGATGTGGGGCTCGATCCCAGGACCCTGGAATCATGACCTGAGCTGAAGGCAGAGGCTTAACCCACTGAGCCACCCAGGTACCCCTGGATCCCTACCTTTATGCCCCCAAATAGACAAAGTAGTCTTGAAAAGAGAAAAGAAAAAAAAAAAAAAAAAAAGCTGGAGATATCACTATTCCAGACTTCAAGTAATATTACAAAGCTGTAGTGATCAAAACAGTATGGTATTGGTACAAAAATAGGCAAGTAGATCAGTGGAAGAATAGAAAAGCCAGAAATAAAACCACAGTTACATGGTCAATTAACATTCAACAAAGCAGGAAAGAATACCCAATAGGAAAAAGTCTCTTCAACAAATGGTGTGAGGAAAACTGGAAGAACATGCAGAAGAATGAAACTGCATTACTTTCTTATACCATACACAAAAATAAACTCAAAATGGATTAAAGACATAAATGTGAGACCCTGAAACCATAAAAGTCCTAGAAAAGAACACAGGCCATAAGTTCTTTGGCATTGACTGTAGCAACATCTTTTTAGATCTGTCTCCTGAGGCAATGGAAACAAAAACAAGAATAAACTATTGGGACAACATCAGAATAAATATCTTTTTTTTTTAAGATTTTTTTTTTTTAATTTGACAGAGAGATCACAAGTAGGCAGAGAGGCCGGCAGAGAGAGAGGAGGAAGCAGGCTTTGTTCTGAGCAGAGAGCCCAATTCGGGACTTGATCCCAGGACCCTGAAATCATGACCTGAGCTGAAGTCAGAGGCTTAACCCACTGAGCCACTCAGGCGCCCCAGAATAAAAATCTTTTACATAACGAAGGAAATAATCAGCAAAACTAAAAGACAGCATACAGAATGAAAGAAGATGTTTGGGGGGTGTGGGGGGTGGGATTATGGACATTGGGGAGGGTATGTGCTATGGTGAGTGCTGTGAAGTGTGTAAACCTGGAGATTCACAGACCTGTACCCCTGGGGATAAAAAGATATTATATGTTTATGAAAAATAAAATTTAAAAAAAAAAAAAAAAAAGAAAGAAGATGTTTGCAAATGATACGTGCAGTAAAGGTTTAGTATCCAAAGTATATAAAGAACTTCTAAAACTAAACTTCTAAAGAACTTCTAAAATCAACAGGTGCTGGAGAGAATGTGCAGAAAATGGAACCCTCTTAGGGTTGGTGGGAATGCAAACTGGTACAGCCACTCAGAAAACAGTATGGAGTCTCCTCAAAAAGTTAAAAATGGAACTACTTTATGATCCAGCAATTGCACTACTGGGTATTAACCCAAAGAATACAAAAACACTAATTCCAAGGGATTCATGCACCCCTATGTTTATAGCAGCATTATTTACAATAGCCAAATTATGGAAGCAGCCCAAGTGTCCATCAACTGATGAATAAAGAAAAGGTGGCATACATATGCAATGGAATATTATTCAGTCATTAAAAAAGAATGAAATCTTGCTATTTGTGACCACATGGGTGGAGCTAGACAGTATAAAGCTAAATGAAATAACTGAGAGGAAGAAATACCATATGATTTCACTCATATGTGGAACTGAAGAAACAAACTAGCAAAGGGGGAAAAATGAGAGGAGACAAATCTAATTATAGAAAACAAACTTGGGGCACCTGTGTGGCTCAATGGGTTAAAGCCTGTGCCTTTGGCTCAGGTTATGGTCTCAGGTCCTGGGATCCAGCCCCGCATTGGGCTCTCTGCTCTGCAGGGAGCCTGCCTCCCCTCTGTCTCTCTGGCTGGCTCTCTGCCTACTTGTGATCTCTGTCTGTCAAATAAATAAAAATCTTAAAAAAAAAAAAGAAAGAAAGAAAACAAACTTGATGGTTAGCAAAGAGAGGTGGGTGAGGGGATGGGTGAAATAGGCGATGGGGATTAAGGAGGGCATATGTGATGAGCACCAGGTGATGTATGGAAGTGTTGAATCACTATATTGTACACCTGAAACAAACATAACCCTGTATGTTAACTGGAATTTCAATAAAAATAAAAATAAAAAGTTACCTTTCTTTATTGTAAGCACAGAGATTGCTTAAATAAACTTAAAAAATCTTTTTTAAAAAAAGAGCCTTGTTATGTTTTTAAGATTCTATTTTTTTTTAAGATTTTATTTATTTATTTACAGAGATCACAAGTAGGCAGAGAGGCAGGCAGAGAGAGAGGGGGAAGCAGGCTCTCTGCTGAGCAGAGAGCCCGATGCGGGGCTCGATCCCAGGACCCTGAGACCATGACCTGAGCTGAAGGCAGAGGCTTAACCCACTGAGCCACCCAGGTGCCCCCTTAAGATTCTATTTTTTAAGTAATCTCCACACCAACATGTGACTTGAACTCACAACTATGAGATTAAGAGTCACATGTTTTACCAACTGAGCCAACCAGGTGGCCCCAAAAAAGCTTACTTTAAACAAATCAAGAAAATTGGGTGTAGCTTTTCTTCCAGAAGTTTTATTTCACAATTTTCTTTTCTTATGAAGTTATAATATTGAGTTTGCTCTCCAAACTGAGCAAGTCACTTTTCCCCCAACTGGCCACTGTTTCACAACTTAGTTTAGTTCAGCAGGACAGAGGGATACCAGTGGAGGAAGGACCCCAGATGCAGTGTTAGACATCTTAGGTATGCATTCTAAAATAAAATCTAATCGAACTAAAGAATTCACCAGAAACTTATGCAAAAGAATAATGTGATTAGAATCAGCTTTACAAACACTGCAATTGTACATCCCCTGAAAACTTCAGAAGTGATGTGTTTTTAGGCTACGATGTTTTACAGATTGAGCTCTGTGAATCTGGTTCTGAGTACCTTTATTTACTTATTAAATATTTTAGCACCTGCTGTGCATCTGATACCCCTTCAATCTGCCTGCTGTAAACACATAGTTGTAGATCTGATAATGAGAGGACAGCATTAATGTGCTTTTAGAGGGACTGATACAGGAAGCTCTGGCCCGGGACTCAATGACTCAGTGCAGAAAAGTGCCCAGTGGTGCTTCCAGCAAACCCACCATTCCGAAGGGCATGTGCTGTGTGCAGCCCTAGTCTCCCACTTCCTTCCACTCTTGGTGGTGTCAGACTCCTAAGACAGTATTTTTCCCCTTAAGAAAGTATAAATCGGTGACTTTGTTGGAAGTGAGTACAAAAAGATTGCTTAATAACCAGTTTTCAGGTTTTATGTCTACAGCCAAATGTATATTTTTATCAAAGTTTATCAGAGTAGAGACTTAGACTCAGATCATTTTGACAAAGCAAGAAACGGGCTTTCTCTTCTCCATCCTCATAAAGCAGTGGTTCTCAACTTGGTGATTTTGCCCACTGGAGGACATTAGACGATATTTGGAGACATTTTTGGTTGTCATAACTTGGCAGGGAGGGCCACTGACATCTAGTGGGTACAGGCCAATGATGCTTGCTGCCAGACATCCTACAATACACAGGATTGCCCCCCACAACAAACAGGTATCCAGCCCCAGATAACAATGCCCAATAATGTCAGTAATGTCCAAACCGGGAAACCTTGCATCAAAGCAAGGGGGTTGCTATGGACACCTGCCCTGGGTCAGGGAAAAAAATAAAACATGAACAAAAACAAACAAACAAACAAAAAAAACACTGAGTCAGGTTTTTCACACTAAGGTTGAACAGAAAGGTGAACAATCCAGAACTCACTTCTAGATGACAAATTTGAGGGTCAGTTTTCCCGTTTTTATACATACGGGCTCACATGCCAACCACTCAACATAATCATCGACCCCCAACATAATCCAAACTATCCTGACTCATCTTCTGAAACTTACTCCATTCTGAACTCTCAGTCTAATACAAAATTAGTCCCTCCAATTTTGCTCTCATCAAAGAAACGGTGATTTTTATTTCAAGGAGCTGATTATCTAGCTCCTGAGGGCAGAGAATTTCCATACAGCGAGGTTCACTGCAAACCAGCGGCAGTGCAATTGACCGAAGAGACCCAGGAGAATGGCCTTGGGGTTGGTGGGCCAGTGTTGAAAAGTCGATTGTTATCAACTTACCAAATATGGCATGATTCCACTTAGGAGGTACCTAGAGGAGTCATATTCATAGAGACAGAAAATGGGATGGTGGGTGCCAGAGGCTGAAGGGAGGGGGAACAGGACATGACCGTCTAGTAGGGACGGTCACTGTCTGAATGATGAAAAGAATTGAACGGTGGTGATGGCTACACAAGAGTGTGAATGTACTTAACCACTCACCTACACATTTTTAAATGACTAAGATGGTAAATACGATGTTGGGTGTTTTACCACAATTAGAAATAATAGAAAATAACAATGATCATTAAAATGAGGTCACCATATAAAAGTGATTCAAGAACTTTGTTCACCACCTGGTTGCTGTGAATGGCTACAGGTGAAGATGATCAGGTAGATAACCTCTAGAATGCTATCTATATCCATCCATATACAAACAGAACATGTATAAGAACAGAGCAGGCAAATTGAAGCACCTTTAAAAAAAAAAAAACAGATGTGTTGAGAGATGTGTTGATAGTGCTTACCCATAGAATTGTGACATTTCCATCTTTGCTTCCTCTCTTGTACACTGCCTGCTCATTTGTCCATGATCTCAGTTTCCCTGATGCTGACTTGCTGCTCATCTCGCTCCGTGTTTCTAGATGGAGCACCTAGAATCAGACCTTCTTTTGGGTTTACACAATAGGCAGACCTACCACCCTCCACCTCTTGTCACCCTTGCCTCCGCTGTTGCACCAACTATTAGCACCTGGCTCACAGATTTCCCCACCTTCCCAAAAGAGGTATAGCAGCCAACTGGTTAAAAGAAGGGGTTATGCCATGAAACCATTCACATACAAGTCACTATTTCCACCACTTGGGTGAGTTACTTAATCTCTCAAAGCTTCAATTCCTCCTCTACAGAACAGTACGCTCCACAAGTGATGGCCTATTGTACTCTAGTCTCCGACGGGGGCAGTGGCCATCCAGCCGACACACTGAGATGCTGCCCCCCTCTTTCACATTCAGTCACTCCACCCTCCTTGGACCTGGGCTGCTCTGTCCAGCTAAGGATCACAAACCCAGCATTTCACTTGCTAATTGTAGGGGGCTTTAACAACTAGTATTATTTTATGGTTTTTTTGTGGTAAAAGGATATACAATATTAAATCTACCATCTTAGCCTCTTTTAAGTGAACTTTCAGTAGCGTTCAGTACATTCACATCGTTGTACATCAGATCTCTAGAATTTTTTCATCTTGTAAAACTGAAATTCTGTACCCATGAAAGACTAATTCCCCTTCCTCTAGCTCTTGACAACCACCTCTCTACTTTCTGTTGCTGCAATTCTGATACATTTTAAAAGTATCTATACATTTTAGAAGTATACTATCATATCATATTTGTCCTTTTGTTCCTGGCTTGTTGCACTTAACATAATGTCCTTGAGGTTTGTCTGTTTTGTAACATATAACAAGGTTCTCTTCTTTTTGAAGGCTGAATAATATCCTATTGTATGAATATACACATTTCTTTATCCACTCCTGCCAATGGACATTTGGGTTACTTCCACCTCCTGGCTATGAAAATGCTACACAGCCTTTTTTTTCTCTTTTGTAACCATGTATGTGTTTCTAGCACTGTCCACAATACTTGGAACATAGCAATACGATAGCAAGTCTTAATATTTGTTTTATAAATGAATACATGAATGAATTAGCTCAGTGACTCTTTAGAATATCCAGATCTCTTAAAAACAGAAAATTGTGCACATTTTCACATTTCAGATTTTTGCTGGTGTTTCACATTTTAGCATGAAAGTATGTAGTAAATACTGCATACTTACTGTTCTTTCTCATGTGTCAGGATTTGTGCTCAGCACATTAGGTGTACTCAGTCTTCATTCCAGTCCCATGAGTCAGGTACTATCACCAACCCCAATTTACAGAAGAGACTGAGACATGGAAAAGTTGATTGATTTGTCCAAGGTCTTGTAGCCCATAAGCTTGTAACTAAGTTTTAAACCCAGATTAGTTGAGACCAGAGACAGAAACTTAATCTCCATGCTAGAAATGCTCTAGGTATCTTACAGGGACATTGGTAAGGTTCTGCCTCAACTTTGTGAATATCGGCACCCTTTAAGGTCTAAAAAAAACAAAGAACAAAAAATAACTATGACATTTTAAAACTATTCTTTATATACTTTAAGTAACTGGAGCATAAAAAACACCGAGTCTAGGGGCGCCTGGGTGGCTCAGTGGGTTAAGCCGCTGCCTTCGGCTCGGGTCGTGATCTCAGGGTCCTGGGATCGAGCCCCGCATCGGGCTCTCTGCTCGGCAAGGAGCCTGCTTCCTCCTCTCTCTCTGCCTGCCTCTCTGCCTGCTTGTGATCTCTGTCTGTCAAATAAATAAATTAAAAAAAAAAAAAAAAAAAACACCGAGTCTCTAAAAACACACATACCTAACCTAGGGAAGTAATCAAAATGAGTAAAAATAATAGTCATAGTAGTTAAAGAGGAGGATACGATTTCCATATCCTCTCTCATACTGGAAGCATTGATAAAATGATAACTCAACCCAAACACCATTTGTCTTGGAGATGCTGGGCATGGCAGCAAGAGCTCCAGCTCTCCCATCTCACTGACACTGAGAATGCTGCTGATTACATCACCTCTTCCAATTGTCCTGCCTCCATTCACCTGCCTGTGAAGAGAAGTGTCCCGAGGCCACCACTCAACAGCCCTAAGGAAGGTAGCCAGCCCAGACTGGAATGCAGGGAGAAGGGGCTCTGGGAGGAATTTCTCCAAGGAGAGGAGAGAAAGAAAGAGGGGGACAAAAGAAGAGGACTCATGGAGTGCATGTCTTGAACGCATTTTCTCAGATTTGGGGAGGGAATTAATGTGGTTAATTTGACAAGCACATGGATGGCAAAGTATGTAACATAATATATTATATCCTCATCTGTGAATAGTAAAACATAATGATAATGAAAGTTGACTTAATAAAAGAGCTGTAACAACTTTGACGAGGTAGGAGGTATATAGATCATTAAATCCTCACCTGCCATTGTAAAAAGTAAATAGATACTATCTAGAAACAAGTATGGAAAGAAATCGCTGAAGGTTGAAAGTGGCTGCTGTGGAGAGGAGCAATCTCCTGAGAAGGCAGACCGGGGAAGGGGGCTGAGTTTTGTTATACACTTGGCAGCATTAGTGGCTGTTTTCAGCTGTGTAGTTTTACCACCTCAACTTTCCTAAAACATAAATTGACTACACCAGCACTTCCCCATGTGTACTGTTCATGGTGGCAAAAACAATAACGGAGAAGAAGGAGGAGGAGGAGGAGGAAGAAGAGGAGGGGGAGGAGGAGGAGGAGGAAAAGGAAGAAGAGAGAGGAGGAGAAGGAAGGGAAAGAGGAAGAAGAAAAGGAGGAGGAGGAGGAGGAGGAAGAGGAGGAGAAGAAGAAAGGAAAAGGAGAAAGGAAAGGAGAGGAAAAAGGGAAGGGAAGGGAAAGGAAGGGAAGGGAAGGGAAGGGAAGGGAAGGAAAGGCTAGGGAGACTAACCCATGTGTGCATGATGTGGGATTTTAAAGTTTGGGAGAAACAAAAAATATATTCCAGATTACAAACGGATGTGGAAGTAGGGGGTTCACATGAAGAAGAGAGAAGAAAGAGGATTTTCAATTTTGCATATGATTTCATTTGTGGAAATTTATGTTTGTTTTATGAATGTCTTACCTCTACAAAAAATATAAGTAAGCCTTCCAATCTTCCCTTCTGCTTCCTTGGTCCAGTGTGCCTTTTTTTTCTGGCTTTTTTCTAGGTCCCTAGACCTCAGCTTTTAACATCTTTCCTGCAAGAGAAAAATTATTACCTCCCTGGTTTTAATTTCTGGTTTTAATATCATATAAGATCTTGCTATTTTGCAGGTCAGCAGCATGAGCATCATTCAGACCTACTATATTTTTAACGGACTCCTCGGGGGACTCATATGGTTTGTGACTCATACGCAAGTTCATGTGTGAGAAGCACTGATCTAGAGGTGTTTATGGTAAACAACACTGACGTTATTTGGGCTGTCTGGTCCGTTCACTTCAGCAATTTGTCAAACAACTTAGGGACTCCACTTTGAATGCTTTCCAGTTGGTAGCTATTTCTTTGCATTACACATCCTCATAGGAAATCTATGAACAAGGGTGTAACTGTAACACTGGGAATTCTAGGACTACATCCCCAAGATCACAGCTTCTGGCAAAGACAGGTACGTTATATCGTGGTGAAATATCAAATGGCCCAATTCAAGTTCCCGATCAAAGATATTGTTCAATCAATAAATACTACAACACAAATGTAATTCCATTCTATTAAAAAGTCATTTATTGGGATGCTTGGTTGGCTCAGTTGGTTAAGCACCTGGCTCTTGGTTTTGGCTCAGGTTATGATCTCAGGGTCCTGCAATTGGGCCACTGAGTTGGTCTCTGTGCTTAGCAGGAAGTCTTCTTGAGATTCTCTATCTCTCTCTCTCTCTTTCTCTCTTCCCTTCCCCCTGCTCATGCTCTCACATGTGCATGCTCTCTCTCTGTCTCTCAAATAAATAAATATTTCTAAAAAGTTATTTATTCAACAAGTACTTGTGCTGTGGGGAAGACGTTGGGGTTTGAGCCAACAGCCAAGAAAGAATTCTTGAGATGTCTTTGGTGCAAGAAGGTAGCTTTATTAAAGCAGGGGGACGGGACCTGTGGGCAGAAAGAGCTGCACTGGGGTCGTGAGGAGTGACCCATTATATTCTTTCAAGTTGGGAGGGGGTTCGGGATAGCGTATGCCTCCAGGCATTTTGGAAACAAGGTTTCCAGGACCTTGAGGAGTCTAGCTATTGCTAGGAAAAGCTCATTTATTACTGTCTAATAAAACCCAAGTCATGAGACCGTTCAGATGTATGTCAGATGTATATCAGTGAGTTATATGCTTGGGGGAGAGATAAAGGACGTTTCCAAAGGAATTTTTATATGTTAAAGTAGACTTACAGAATCCTGGGGATGGGGTAAGATTGTCTTTTGCCCTTGGCAAAGTATTAGCATCAAGGCAGCTGTGTCCCTAGAGGAATGTCACTCTGCCTGGTTGAAGGATTTGTCAATGAGCTGTAGATAGTAAGGAAATTTAATTTTTTTTTTTTTGCCTTTGTGTTCCACATCACTCAGACACCCATTCAAATGTCAGACACTGTTCTAGGCTCTAGGAATATCACACTGAAAAAGCAGACAAAAATCTCTTTCCTCCAGGAACTTACATTCTAGTCAGAGAGAAAAGACAAATAAGAAAAATGTAGCATACCTGAGATAGTGGCAAGGACTAAGGGACAAAAAAAATCAGGGAAGGAGGATTCTGAAAGGCGAGGATATGATGGAAACTTACAAAGACTGGCCAGTGAAGCCCTCACTGAGAAGGACACTGAGCATAGGTGAAGGAAGTGAAGGGTGGTAGGCAGAGCAACGGATCACAAACGTGTCTATGTCCTAAGACCCTAGGACCTGTGGAAATTCTACCCTACATGGCAAAAGAGACTTTGCAGGTGTTATTAATTTGAGTGTCTGGAGATGGGAAGGTTGGCCTGGATTAGCCAGGTGGGCCCAATGTCATCACTATGTCCTTATAAGCGAAAGAGGGGGGCAGGAGGATCCGAGTGAGGAGCAGACCGGCCGGCGGGAGCAGAGGTCAGAGCGATGTAGGTACCAACGGATACACGCAGCCTCCCGAAACCCGGGAAAGGCCAGGAAACAGGTTCTCCCCCTAGCAACTCTAAAAGCAATGAAGCCTGTTGAACCTCGACTTGAGTCCAGTGAAGCTGATTTCAGACTTGTGACCACCAGAACCGCGAGATAATACACTTTTGTGGTGCTTATCCCCCAAGTAAGTTGTTTACAGCATACTAGGAAACTAAGGCAAGGAGCCAGGCCTGCAGGGGTGCAGGTCTGTTAACTGCTGTGGCAAACATCCCCAAAGCGCAGGGGCTTTGTAAAACAAGCATTCAGTTCTGCTTTGCAGGACAATAGGACTGCGAGCAGGCCAGGCGCTCTGTGCCATGGACACAACAGGGATCCACTTCTGGGGCCCCATCATGGCTCCACCAGCCCCTCGGCCTCCCAGTCCCCCTGGATACTTTGCATCTGACTCAGTGATTAAGGAAGAAAGGGCATGGACAATTGCAAGAGAGAAAAGAAATGGGAGGGCCTGGAAGAGGCAAACGGCACTCCCACCCATGTTCCAATGCCTAGGAGCTCCGTAATGACATGGCCCTCTTTAGTGTTGCAAGGGAGACTGGGAGCTGGACCTTATGTACGTGCTCAACAAAATAAATCTGATCTGGCAAAATGACCACTCTGCTACAGCCCATCCACCTCTCTGGTCCCCAAATGTGTGGGCACGCCTTTGCCCACCCCCCGGCCCAGAACACAGTGACTCTTCGTTATAAGGGATACAATCCCAAGTCCCATTCAGTCAACACCCCACCCAAAACCCAGATGTCCAGTGATGTAAAATTCTCTCCATCAGGTTTGAATGTTAAAGGAAACCAAATATGTCATCCCCAACAAAGAGAATGCAACGACTCTTCTGAGAGTTTTGAAATGGCCAAGCCTAAAAGTAACTTAGGTGAAGGGAAATTAGGTATAGATTATATGGGAACTCTCTGTACTCTCCTCAATTTTTCTGTAGAGACACTCTAAAAAAAATAAGCCTATTAAAAAAGCAGATGGGGGGGAGCCTGGGTGGCTCAGTGGGTTAAAGCCTCTGCCTTCGGCTCAGGTCATGATCTCAGGGTCCTGGGATCGAGCCCCGCATCGGGCTCTCTGCTTAGCAGGGAGCCTGCTTCCCTCTCTCTCTGCCTGCCTCTCTGCCTACTTGTGATCTCTCTCTCTCTGTCAAATAAATAAAATCTTAAAAAAAAAAAAAAAAAGCAGATGGGGAGCAGGGAAACTGCTCTAAAGAGACAAAAGAGACTGAAAAAGAAATGCAATTGTGACCCTTGGTTGAATTCTGGATTTGAAAAAAGCTGTAATAAACAATTTAGGGACAAAAGGACAGGTCTGGAAATGAAGTGACCATTAGATAATATTTTTTTAATTTCTTTAACTGAATTATTAAATTTCCTGATGTAATAATGACATTAGAATCATGATGGATTGTTTCTGTCCTCTTAGAATACATTGTGAATGGGGCGCCTTGGGGGTTCAGTCGGTTAAGCATCTGACTCTTGATTTCGGCTCAGGTCATGATCTCAGGGTCGAGGGATCGAGCCCTGCATGGAGCCCTGCATGGAGCCCTGCGTTGGGGAGTCAGCTTATTTTCCCCTCTCTGGGCACTTGCTCTCTTTCTCTCTCAAATAAATAAATACAATCTTAAAAAAAATACACTGTGAAGAATTTAGGCATGAGTTATCATGAAAGCTGCAACTTAATCACATGGTTAAACAAATAAGTAGGCAAATGAAGAGTAGTAGAGAAATTAACAATAGTGAAATATAATATGTGACTAAAGAACATATAGCTGACTGTTCTTTTTGGGTTTTTTTAGTTTTTCTGTAGATTAAAAAAATTTACATACATAGTTGGAGGGAAAAAATAAGAAAGATCATTGCATTTTTTGGAGAAGCATAATTTTATATTAAACGTGCCTGTGAGAAAAAAATTTACCTGTTCTATTTTCCTCAAGACAAAGGGCTCTTGGAAGCGTATTTGGATTGTCTGGTCTACAGTTCTCCAGGGTCAAGTCTTTGCTGAGTATAATATCTAAGAAATTCCCAAGTAGATTCAGGGTATTGGTAAAATGACTATATGCTGGGGACTGTCCACATTTGTATATGGTCAAGTAATATTTCATTCTTTGTCAGATTTTATGACATGATCAAAAACACCACGAATGATGATAGTAAGGGCACTGGCAAATGAGTGGTCTGTCCTTGAGTTGCCTGCTTATCCAAGACCTAGTAGTCAACTCATTCTTGTTGGTGAGATGGGTCAGAGGTTATACATAACAACAACCACTTAAACATGAACCAGGCTGAGTTCAAAGCTCGGTAATGTATTAACTTATTTAATCCTCACAACTCCATGAAGAAGATACACTATTTTGCAGATGGGGAAACTAAAGTAATGTCCTAGATCACACACTCATAGTTGGCAGAGCTAGAATTTGAATCCAGACAATATAGCTACAGAGTGTAACTCATATGTTATATTCAAAAGAGCACCTAGCCCATATTTATGGTCATGTGGTCTATATGATTTCACAGTCTTTCTTTTTTTTTAGGATTTTATTTATTTATTTGACAGAGAGAGACACAGTGAGAGAAGGAACACAAGCTGCAGGAGTGGGAGAGGGAGAAGCAGGTTCCTGGCTCAGCAAGGAGCCCCATGTGGGGCTCTATCCCAAGAACCTGGGATCATGACCTGAGCCAAAGGCAGATGCTTAACGACTGAGCTGCCCAGGTGCCCCTGATGTTCATTCTTTTTGACAGAATTTGATTGCAGGGCATTTTCCCCGTGCAAACAGAGCCAGGAAGGTAACATTCTCATTTTAAAGGCAAAGAGACTTTTATCAAATCCCACCTGATGGCATTGTTATCCACCAACCTCAGAATGAGCGTATTTGTCAACTGTTCCAGGAACAAATTTTGTTAGTTGTTTTTTTTTTTTTTTAAGATTTCATTTATTTATTTAACAGAGAGAGATGGAACACAAGAACAGGAAGCGGGAGAGGAAGGAGAAGGCTTCTCGCCGAGCAGGGAGCCCGTTGTGGGCCTCGATCCCAGAAATCTGGGATCATGACCTGAGCAGAAGGCAGCCGCTTAATGGCTGAGCCACCCAGGTGCCCACAAATTTTGCTAGTTTTAAATCCAGTTGACTTGAAGCTTTTTTCAAACATCTTGCTACCTACCTGACTGTATGTGCTGTTCATAAGAAGGGCCACAATTTCCAATCCCCGTCCCATTTCTCTCAGAGAGAATCTGAAAAATGCATTTGATAACGGTGAAGCATTTTAAGAACTCCCAGACAAAAAACATCTTTGCTCCTTGTCAGCATTTATGCCAAATAATTTTTGGGATTTTGTATCTGCTTTCACCAAGAGGGGGAGTCTGTTTCTCCATCCCTTCTGTCTGGGCTGGTCTTAAAACTTGCTTTGGTCAAGAGATTTCAGCAGAAGTGATGGTGTTCCAGGGCTGAGTAGAGGTCTCACCCTGGCCTGTTGTCTCTCAGAACCCATCCCACCACCATGAGAACAAGGTAGACCTAGTCTGTTGGAGCGTGGAGACCACGTAGCAGGATTCAAGTCAGCCCTGATGTCCCGGCTGAACCCCAGACATGTGAGAAAGCCAGCCAAGATCAGCAGAGCCATTGCTGGCAGCAAATGCATGAGGAAGCCTCGCCAGGCTCAAAACTGTACAGCTGAGCCCAGCAAAAGTTCTGACACACAGAAGCACGCACTAAGTAAATGGCTATTATTTTAAATCACTAAATTTTAAGGTGGTTGGTGACCGAGCAAAAGTTAATTGACACTCTGGCTCGCTGGACACTTAGCACTGGCTTTTCTGAAACCTCAGCATGTCTCAAAGGTAACCCCAGTACCCCCACTGTCTTAGTCTCTTCAGGCTGCTGTAACAAAATACAGCAGACTGTGTGGCTTACCAACAACAACAATTTATTTCTCACAGTTCTGGAGGCTGGAAGCCTGAGATCCAGGTGCCAGGTTTCTTCTGGGGCGCAGACTTCTCACCATACCCTCATATGGCAGAAGGGGAATGAGTGGGAGAGCTCTGTGGCTATCTTTTTATAAGAGTGTTAATCCCATAAAAAAAAAAAATAAGAGTGTTAATCCCATTCTTGAGGGCATAGCCCCTCCCAAAGACCCCACCTAATACTATCACCTTGTGGGGGGGCGTGTAGATTTCAATGTGATTTCAACAATGTGAATTGTGATGAGACACAAGCAATTCACTGTCTTCATGACTGTTGACCAGAAGCCTCGGTGCCTCATTTGGGGACCATAGGGCTGCCTGAGTGTTTTCAAAACAGGCATCTAGCAGCACCCTCCCCCACCCCCCCTAAGTAAACCAAGACAGAGAAAGGAAACTGCCACCCGTGAATGACTTAACAAAGACAGAATCTGAAAGGACGGATTGAAATGGTTAAGCAGCCCAAGAGCCATCACGCAGAAAGGGTATTACTACTTTTTAGCATTTGAAAAATTTACTACTAATTTTTCCTGGGGAAGAATTAATTGCTATGCAGAAGCCCAAGAAGGTAGATCTTTTTAATCCCAGCAGTCAAATGCGAACATTTCTAAAACCTGATTTTCTCTATCAGGAGCTTGGTCTTCCTGTTTACCAGCTGTATCTTCCTGTTCATTAGCTGTTCCTAAGTACCGAGTGGATAAAGACTGTGTAAGTACGGTTGTTCCTTTGGCTGATCCCCAGGGTCACATTTAATTGGGAGAAAATGGTAGGTAGGGGATCACTGACCATGATTATAGCAGCCTTTCTGTTGAGAGCTGTATCAGCTGCTTTCACAGTTTTGCAAAACAGCAAAAACAGAGCGTTCTTCAGATGCTGCTCATCTTTGCCCATTACTGACGATACAAAACTCTAGTGACCAGGTTTTAGACTGTGTTGCAGGAGGCAGCACTTCAAATTAGTTGTTTTCTTCCATGAAAATTTCTGTGTGAACAGACCTCAAACAGATGTGCTCCAACTTGTGTATTCTTTGGAGTACAAATGCCATTTCACCATACTTTGCTTAATCTATTTGCAGGATCTCTTAATGTGTTAGGGAAACACAACTTTTGTTCATGATCTAAGCTCTAAATAGTTTTGATTTTGCTTATCATGGTGTTTACTATAAAGTAATAGTTTTATGTTTTCAAGTGCATCAATCTTTTATGATTGTTAGATTTTGTGTCGTACTTACAAAAGCCTTTTCCCAAGTCTCTACAATTACTTGCCCATGTTTTCTTCTAGTGTTTTATAATTTCTGTTTGTTATCCTTTTAAGCCTTTTTAAAGAAAAAGAAATTTGAGTCATTTGGAATTTATTCTGGTATAAGCTTTTTCAGGTGCTTAAAGTTGATCCCCAAACCAGCTATTAAATAGTCCATTTTCTTTCACTGATTTGAGATGCCAGCTTTTATTACATAATAAATTCCCATATGCATATTGATCTGTTCCGGGATCTTTCATTCTCTTCCATTCATTGCTCATCCATTCATCAACGAATACTGTTTTTAAATACTTAGGTTTTATAGTGTTTTAATATCTAAACTTAAAAAAATTTTGACTATTTTTGCTCATTTACTTTTCCATGTTAATCTTAGAATCATGCTGTCCAATTAAAAAAATTCTGTCAGTGTTTTTATTGGAATCACATTAACTTTACTGGCTAGCTTAAGCAGAACTACCATTATAATACCAGATGTAGTATTTTATGTTCAGTATACTTTTGTATTCATTTTGAGGATTTAAAAATTTTGCTCACACACTTCTTTATAATTGTTAGGTTGGTTCGGACGTATTTTATCTTTTTAAATTCTGTTATAAATTGATCCTTTTCTTTCATTACATTGTCAAAGTTCTTTGTACGAAACTGTTGATTTATGAATATTCATGTTGTATGTCACTATGTTATTCAATTTTTACTTGTTTCCCATGAGATTTTCAGGTATATGAACATATAATCTATAAATAGTGATAACTTTAACCTCCTTTTCCCACTTTTATATCTCTAGTTTCTTTTTCTGATTTATTTTAAGGATTTTATTTATTCATTTGTCTGAGACAGAGCACACGCAAAAGCAGGAGGAGTGGCAGGCAGAGGGAGAGCAGGAAACAGACTCGCCGCTGAGCAAAGAGCCAGATGCAGCACTCGATCCCAGCGCCCTGGGATCACGACCTGAGCCGAAGACAGCTGCTTAACCGACTGAGCTACCCAGGTGTCCCTCTTTTTCTGATTTAATTGTGTTGTTTAGTGTTTTCAAAAACCCATTAAGTGATGATAATGAACATTGCTGTTCTGGTTAAAAATATGTAAAGTTCTTTGACATCTATCCTTCAAAAGATGGAGACAAATTCTTTTATTCCTTATTTTTTTAAAGATTTTATTTAGTTATTTGACAAAAAGAGAGAGAAAACACAAGCAGGGGGGAACTGCAGAGGGAGACGGAGAAGCAGGCTCCCCATTGAGTAGGGAGCATGGACGTGGGGCTGTATCCCAAAACCTGGGATCATGACCCTTGAGCTGAAGACAGATGCTTAACTGACAGAGCCGCCCAGGTGCCCTGGCAAATTCTCTTCTTGAATGGAGGCTAGATGGAGTGACTTGCATGTTTGGAGCAGCAATAAAGTGGAAGGGATAATGTGTCTTTGGAGACCAGGTCATAAAAGGCAGAGCAGCCTCCTTTCTGTCTTGGTTTACTTACTTTGGGTGGGTGGGGGCAGTGCCAGATGCCATGTTTTGAGGATACTTAGGGAGTCCTGTGGTCCCAAATGAGGTACTGAGGCTTCTGGCCAACAGTCATGCACATGAGCTTTAAAAAAAAAATGGATCCTCCTGCCCCAGATAAGCCCACAGATAAACTGTAGCTCCAGCTGATATCTTGACTGTAATCTTAAGAGAAACATAAGCCAGAACAATGCCGCCAAGCTTGCCTCCCAGATACGTGTTGGTACCAAGTTTTTGTTCATTGGAGTAGATTATAAATTGATTCACAAAAACCCCACAAAGCTTAAAAATGAATTGTATCAGTTTGGTCTAAAAAGGGACAATGAGAGCACCACATGAAGAGAATACTTCAGACCCCTGCACAACTATGGATGGAAAACAGCTGAGAAAACTGATTTGTAAACATGGGCTACTTTTTAAGCAACAGGAAGGATAACTCAGAGGGCAGAATCAAGAGTCCAGTGGACAGAGAGAAGAGCCACTGAACATTCCAGGAAGTATGATGAAGTTCCTAAGCAAGGAACTGGCAACATTTACCCAACTGAATTTCAGAATGTCTATGATCTGGTGACTGCTTTGTGCCTTCCATTCCCTCTTTGAAGAAAAGTGTCTGTAGAGGTAAGTTTCCTGTGCCTCTCCCATTATTGGGTGTGAAGTATGTGGTAGTGGTTGGGACAGATCATTTGTCTTATTTATTTTTTGTTTGTTTAAAGATTTTATTTATTTATTTGACGGAGAGAGGAGACACAGCCAGAGAGGGAACACTAGCAGGGAGAGTGGGAGAGGTAGAAGCAGACTCCCCACCAAACAGGGAGCCCGATGTGGGACTTGATCCCAGGACTCTGGGATCTTGACCCGAGAAAGGCAGATGCTTAACAACTGAGCCACCTGGGTGTCCGTCATTTGTCTTTTTAATTCACAGATCTTCATACAGAGAAGCCAATTTATTTATTTATTTATTTATTTTTAAGATTTTATTTATTTGACACACAGAGAGAGATCACAAGCAGGTAGAGAAAGAGGGGGAAGCAGACTCCCCACCGAGCAGGGAGACCAATGTAGGACTTGATCCCAGGACCCTGAGATCATGACCCAAGCCAAAGGCATAGGCTCAACCCACTGAGCCACCCAGGCGCCCCGATTTATTGATTTTTTAAAATAGATCTTGTTTATTTATTGGACACAGAGAGAGAGAGAGAGAGAGAGAGAGAGACAGCAAAAGAGGGAACACAAGCAGAGGGAGTGGGAGAGGGAGAAGCAGGCTTCCTGCTGAGCAGGGAGTCCAATGCAGAGCTGGATCCCAGGACCCTGGAATTATGACCAGATTGGAAGGCAGAGGTTTAAGGATTAAGCCACCCAGGCGCCCCAAGAGGAGCCACTTTAAAGAACCACTTAATGCACAACCAAGGAACAGCACCCAAAGTGCCTCATCTGTTCCAGGACCTCACAAAATCCCGAACCTTAATGTTGTAAAGGGATGAGGGCTTTTTGCAGGGGTCTGGGGGAAGAGGTGAGTGTTCACTGCTTGTGGAAAGAGTATACAACATTTGTGGCCTGATGGTGAATTTTGGAAATTTTAAAACATGGCCCCCCAAAACTAACTCTTCTCCCATCAACCTTATTCTATGGCTGCTTCACTAATACAGTACAGAATAAAGAGTCTGTGTCAGTTTTTGGTCCCAGGCTTTCAGAAAAAATATTCAGTGTCACTTGCTAAAAATGGCAAGACAGACTTTACTCAGGACTATTACAATAGGTATTAAGGATCATACCAACACAATTTTGCAATGGGGATTAGGCTCAACGCCAAATACAGCATGGCTAAGTGGGAATTTGGAGTCGAGGAGCAGGTTGGGGATGAGTGAATGCAAAGTTACTATGAAGAAATTACAAAGAGGTAAGGCGGGGTGGTTCCGGCAGAAGTACCTAACAGAATTCTTTTGAAGACCCGCCAGGGTGATCAGACATCACCCGGGGGATGGCAGAGGCTAAGGAACCTGAGCAGTTAAGGAGGTAGAGGGTTCTTGCTAAAACTGAATTTTACAAGAATGTGCACAGATGGGTCTGGAAGGTTTGAGATCTGACTAAAGTTTGGTCAAGCAAAGAATCTTTGTCATTAAGAAACCAGCAATCTCCACTTTCTGTCGTTTGAGACACTTGCTTTAGGAACCCAGCTCCCATGCCGAGAGAAGTCAAGACCACACGGAGAGGCCACTGTGTAGGCATTCCAGCAACCCCAACTGATGTTCCAGGGGATAGCCGACATCAAGCAGTAAGACACGTGAGTGGGGAAGCCCTTGAGAGGACTTTAGCCCAGCCATGCCACTCCACCCACAGAACAGACAGACCCTGAACGAGAATCATCTAAGCCCAGTGAACCTCCAAAACCAAGAGCGGTAACAGTAACACGATTGCTGGCTGTTACTGGGACTGAAAACCCAGTTTAACTCAGGCTCGCCATTATGCTCACCGCAATCTGCAACTGGGAGACAGCCGGAGGCCTTCTCAGAGGCGTTGATTGGCCTACACTCATGTCAATCCAGATTTTCTGCCCATTTGGCTTTTCAGTCCGCGCCCCCTCCACCCCCATTTATAGTTTCGGCAAAACCCAGAGACTGCCCCGAAAGACTCCAAGAGAGCAAAAGACCTCCAGGAGCGGCGTTTAGGGCGGATTCCTCCGGTGCAGCCCAATGAACTCTTTCTTTAGGCAGCCAATTCCATCCTCGAGACCGCCCAAGAGGAAGAACGTTTTGATTGGTTGTTAGTACAGGGGCCCAGAGACTCACGGGAGCTTCGACCAAGCACTTGCCATTATTGTCCCGTTCGCCTGTCAATCAGTCCGCCTTTCTGAATGGGCGGAAACTGGCCGCCCTGCGGGCACCACCTCTTCCTGGGCTGGAGTGCGGGGAGGCTATGGGCTGCAGGGGCTGCGAATCGGCCGCGTGGGCGGGGCTGCGCTGCTCCGCCTGAACAGTTTCTCGGTCCGGAAGCGCCGGGAGTTCCCTGAAGCGCCCCGCCGTGCGGGGCGGGCCTGAGCGAGGATCGAAAGCGGGGGTGGGGGCGGGACCGGGGCGGGGCCGGGAGGAGGCGGAAGCGGCGAGAGCGCTCAGGCCGCGGCCATATAGAAGCCAGCGTCCGGGCCGGCGGAGCGGCGGCGGCGGGGTTGGCCGGGGTGGCGGGGATCCTGTACCTGGGCGGGTGGGCCGAGGTCCGGGGTCGAGACCGGGGATCGGGTGACGGGCGGGCTGAGCTCCCGCCCCCGCGCGGCGCCGGGGAGGATGCGGCCGGGGGCTCCGGGGCGGGGCGGGCGGCGGCGGCTGCAGCGCTAGCGGCGCAGGGGGTGGGCGGCGGCGGCATGAGGCGCGGGGCCGGCGCCCGCGGGAGGGAGGCGCTGCCGGCGGCCCGGCCGCTCCCGCTGCAGCTGCTTGCCGGGCTCGCCGTGCCCTGCTTGCGGGGCCCCGGACGCTCTCGTCCCGGCCGCCGCCCGGGCCGCCTGTGGTGACCATCCGCCGCGCCGCCCGAGGCTTCACCCGCGCCCTCCCCCAGGGCGCGCCCGCGGAGCTCCGGCCCCAACGCCTGCTCGCGGAGGCCGCGCCGGGCGGCGGCGAGGCCGGAAGATGGCCTGGGTGCTCAAGATGGACGAGGTGATCGAGTCCGGGCTGGTGCACGACTTCGACGCCACCCTCTCGGGCATCGGGCAGGAGCTGGGCGCCGGCGCCTACAGCATGAGGTACCGGGCGCCCCGGGCAGGGCGGGCGGAAGCTGGGGTCTCCTTGGGGAAGGCCTGTACGACCCCGGGCCTCTGTCAGGCGCGGCTGCGCCCAGCGATGCCCGGGCCTCCCGGCCGAGGGGTCTGGGCCCTGCCGCGTGGCGGTCGGGTCCAGGGAGCCCGGCGGGTGTCTGCCCACCCGGGTGGCGGGCGTGGGAGGGCGGCCCTGCAAGACGCCGCGGGAACTGCTTCTGAGAGCTGCATTTTTGCTGTAAAAGTGGCCGGCTGTTAGGATGGCTTGGGTTGGTGGGGGAAGGGGCTTCCTGTTCCTTGGAAGTGATTTACTAGTCCCTTGGAGCTTGAATAGTGTACGAAATGGTAGAACTTGTATTGGGAAAATACTCCAAGGTTTTGGTTATCAGTTTCTAGTCTGTTCTACATCGTAGTCTTTTCTGGTTGCAAATTTTAATCATTTGCTGTTACAGTAGTAATTATAAGTGAAAGGAGACTCGGGGGAAAAAAAAAAACCCTTAACTTAGTTATGGTTTTTGATTGTTTCAAAGTGAAATTTTTCATTTTGGTGACCACCCTCTCAGGCTTTTTTTTTTTTTTTTTTGAAGGCTTTAAGATGCAGTGATTGCGCAACAAACAATAGTTTGTTTAGTCTCTGTTGCCTGTCCCAGCAGCCATTCATTTTGTTTAATGTTGAAGGTTGAAACAGATCAGAGCTTAGTTTCTGGCCTTTATCCTGAAGAATGCTGTGTTGGGTTTTTTTGTTTTTGTTTTTAACTTAGGTCAGTTTGCTGGCTCTTTATTTTTAGCAGCTATGTTGAAATACAGTTTATACAGTATAAGTTCACCTGATTAAAGTGTACAATTCCATGGTTTGGCAGCTTTTTGTTAAGGCGAATTGAGATTTTCTGAATGTGTTCTTTAAAGTAATGCCTGATGTCTTTGAAGTGCTGTCCAGTCTTCTAGTAGCTTTCGTACATCTCACTGCAGCTCTCCGGGAGGACAGAGAGCATAAATGTCCTGAAGAGAGACTTGGGGGTCAGAGCAGACCTGGAATGGTGGGGTGGGGGTGCACCCTGAAGAAATTCAGCTTTTATATCTTAAAGGGTAAACTCTGGGTAATAAAGAACTCTCAGAAAGAAGGAGATGTTTTTTAGAGTGTGGAAGTGTGTGGAGGAAAGCCTTTGGTCACCAGACTCTAACCCTGATTGGGTATGTGCTCCTCTCCCTGAACTTGGCACTTGCTGTCTGCAGTTGTGCAACTTGAGGGCTCTGGATGAGGTGGCTTATTTTCTAGAACAGCTGTCTCAGTTGAAGAAATTGATCTATTGAAAGTCACAGGGTCATCCCACACAGTACTAGAGACCGTGATTTCGTAGTTAAAACACAGACCTCAGGTGCCATGCTGCTCCTGGAGACCATTTAAGGCACATGAAGGGAATTTAGTGTTTTCAGCTGAAAAGTTGCTTCTCAGGTCTCAGTTATGGCTAAATGGAAGTTTGTGGCCAAGAATTCTGCTTGTTAGGGTTATCTTGAGCTTTTACTTTTTTCCTAGAGTTTTATTTGTTTTAGTGACCCAGCCAGCTAATGAACTTTTGTGTATGTTTTAGTCTGTGAAAAGGAAAGCAAATCATGATTTTAACCTTTCCCTGACCTTGTTCTTAAAATAATGTCTGACATCTTTATGATTATGGGTCTTATACAACACTTGGCCAAGGGGAAACTTTCCATTAAATGTTTTTAGTTATTGCTTACATGGTGTGTCATTTAATCTAAAATTTCAGGTATCTTTGAAGGCAATACCAGTTTTTAAGGAGCTTATTTAGGTTTGTTTGTTTTCGTATTTAATTGGATCCTCAAAACTGAGCAGCTGATGAGAGTTCTTGCTTGCCTCTTGCAAATTCAAGGCCCTTTATTTGAAACTCAGACTTGGGCAGTTCCAAAATGGACTTGATACAGATTCAGTCTGAAGTAGGCTTTAGGCTGTTGGAGGCTTTCTTTGATTGCACTTCCCAGCTTGGACCAGGAGTCCTAAGAAGGCTGGATCTTCGGAGTGCCTGGTGTCTCTCTTCTGCATGGGCAGGTAGTCTCTCTTCATATCGCATCAAATGGGAAGTAAGGCTGTTGATGCTTATCTTTCTCTTTGATTTCTTTTTTCTAAAGTTCAAGAATTAAACTCAAGGTGCTGAATTTGAAATAATTGGAAAATGACTTCTTAATGAAATGAAAGGCTGCCTACAAAGTAAATTTTTTTAAATTCCAAAGTGAAGTATGCTTACTATATTTGGTCTTTGGATGGTTTAAACCACCCTTTTTATTTTTATTTTTTAAAGATTTATGTACTTGTCTGACAGCACAAGCAGGGGGAGCAGCAGGAGAGGGAGAAGCAGGCTCTCCGCTGAGCATGGAGCCCAGTGTGGATCTCGATCCTAGGACCTGGAGTTCATGATCTCAGCCAAAGGCAGACACTTAACTGATTGAGCCTCTCAGGCCCTGTAAACCACCCATCTCTAAAGACTTTTTAAGAAATGGTTTCCTCGATTTGGGGGTAGAAAGATGGTTTCTCTCAGTAGTATGACATAACTTAAAAATCTGTTTGCGGGGCACCTGGGTGGCTCAGTGGGTTAAGCGGCTGCCTTCGGCTCGGGTCGTGATCTCAGGGTTCTGGGATCGAGTCCCGCGTCGGGCTCTCTGCTCAGCGGGGAGCCTGCTTCCCTCTCTCTCTCTCTCTCTCTCTGCCTGCCTCTGTCTACTGTGATCTCTCTCAAATAAATAAATCTTTAAAAAAAAAAAAAAAAAAAGTCTGTTTGTGTTAGGGCACCTGGCTGGCTCCGTAGAACATTGGCTCTTGATCTCAGGGTTGTGAGTTCAAGCCCCAGGTTAGGCATGGGACTTACTTAAAACAACAACAACAACAACAAAAAAACCCCAAAACTATTTGCATTAAACTGCAGGCTGATAGTATTAGGCTATGCTCTGACAAATTTTTGATACTGTCTTTGCTTCTTCCCCTCCTCTTTTTCTTCTTGGCTCTGTTTCATTTTCTCTGTCACCACCCTTCTCCTGTCTGTGTGTACTGGTGTACCACATTTATATGTGAGGTATGAGCTACTACAGATTCTGTTTGGAATGAGGCAGGTCATAAATGTTTTTTAGAATCTTAGTTATAATATCAAGATTCTAGAGATGGATGAAGAAACCTTAGAAACTTCTAAACCATTCCTTTTATTTTAAGTGAGTAATCTGAAGCCCACTGATGTTACAGTGTTGGGATCCAGGTGACCTGCTAGTGGTACTACCATTCCAAATGAAGGCTAAGCTTCCCCTCACTGAAGGAAGGCTGAAACCCATTGTACCTTGAAATCTGGGTCATTCATGTTTTCTGAAGTAAGGGACAGATAACTAAATGACCTTTAGGAAGTAGCTCATTAAGACTTTCTTAGGAGGGTCTTTGGGCCACCTGGTAATTTTCTTCCCATCTTACTGTTTACATGAAATTTAAAATCTATAACTTAATTTTTAGGACTTAGGAAGTACTATGATCTCTTTAGATTACACATAAAATATTAAATTATTACCTTACAGAAGACATTGGCCAAGTAGACTGGGGAGACCTCAGGTCATGTGAGGCTCTTGACCCCGGTTGTCTAAAAGATGTCACTGGAGGTTCTTGATCTCATCAGGAGAAAGACTTGAAGGACAGATACTACACAGCAGTACAAGCAGGAAAGTTTATTAAAGCAAAAGTATGCTCTCAAAATGTGAATGCTGGTCGGCTCCAGGGTGTGTGGCATCCGTTAGGGTTTGGATTTCTATCCACGCCCAGTGTGGAGCCCAACACAGGACTTGAACTCAATCCTAAGCTCAAGACCTGAGCTTAGATCAAGAGTTGGACGCTGAACCAACTGAGCCACCCAGTGCTCCTGGGTTTCTCTCTTAAAAGTTGTTAACAAGAGGGTGGAATATTCATCACTTGAGGAAGGAATTTCTTGGAAGCATAGCCTTTTCTTCCTTATTTGGCCAGGGGTTTCCTGTCATGAGACCCGTGTTGGGGAGATTTTAGGTATGGTAATGTAGTGTAATAATAAAGGAATAATGTGAACCTTGGCCTACTTTGTCAGCCATCTTGGACCTGTCTGGTTTGATCCAGTTTCTTGTGGTTTTGTTTTGGAATGCTGCCAGGACAGGCCTCTGACTTCCTCATAGTTGGCAATGACTTCCTGTATGCTGGCTTGCAGACATCCTATTAGAACCTAACTAACTGCCTACTCTAAAACTATTATAGTTGTTTCCCAGGAAATGATGGGCTCACTTTTTCATTTTTGAGGAAATTTCTGTCACATAACCAGGTCTGAATAATCACAGTTTGTTATTCTTTCAAGGTAAAGTGATATTCTGTGGGAGAAACTGCTCAGTCAGCCTCCAGATCAAAGATTATTAAGGTGGCATAAAAGCTTTCCTTGAGATAACCACTGCACTTCGGTGTGCAGCAGAAATATATTATACCTACCCAAGAACCAATATATACTAAAATTAATCCTTTTTTTTTTTTTAAGATTTTATTTATTTATTTGACAGAGAGAGATCACAAGTAGGCAGAGAGGCAGGAAGGGAAGCAGGCTCCTTGCTGAGCAGAGAGCCCAACGCGGGGCTCTATCCCAGGACCCCAAGATCATGACCTGAGCTGAAGGCAGCGGCTCAACCCACTGAGCCACCCAGGTGCCCTAAAATTAATCGTTTTTATGCAGTGACTACCACTTGGATAGTTTGGTGCCACTGCCTCAATTGATGTTAAGGCCCCAGCAGGTTTAATCACCATTGGTTGAGTGCAAATGTCATCAACGTGAAAAGGGCAAATATTGTTTTAGTATTGTTCTGAAAATAGGGGCGCCTGGGTGGCTCAGTGGTTAAAGCCTCTGCCTTCGGCTCAGGTCATGATCTCAGCGTCCTGGGATCGAGTCCCGCATCGGGTTCTCTGCTCAGCAGGGAGCCTGCTTCCTCCTCCTGTCTCTCTCTGCCTGCCTCTCTGCCTACTTGTGATCTGTCTGTCAAATAAAAAAAAAAAAAAGAAAGAAATCTGAAAATAGGTTTGACCTCCTGAATCCCCTGAAGGAGTCTGTTTCCTCAGGATACCACAAATCACACTTTGAGAATCTCTGGTTTAATGTGTTCATATAGTTTAGATACTTAAAATGTTTTCTTCTAAATTAAAGTAAACCCATTATTAAAGCTCAGAGAAGTTAAGTAGCCTGCCACAGTGTCACTCCACAAATGGTGGAGCTAGGATTTGAAGCTCCAGAGCTGGGGTATGGCTTCTTCTTTCCATTGCACCGTTTGGCTGCCTACCAATTAATAGGGAGGTCCTTCGTAGAACATGATCTTTCTAGATAGGAGAAAAATCAGCCAGGAAGACTATATATATTTTTTCTTTGTCTTGTTGTGGCTTGCCTTTTTTGCCCCCTCCAGGACCTTGCCGAACTTCATAGTTCTGCCCCCACCTTTTTAAAGATTTTATTTATTTATTTGGCAGAGAGCACAAGCAGGGCAAGTGGGAGAGGGAGATGCAGGGCTTGATCCCAGGACCCTGAGATCATGACCCAAGCTGAGAGCAGACGTTTTAACTGACTGAGCCACCCAGGCTCCCGTGAACTTAATAGTTCTAATAATTTGTAGGATCTCAGACTTTGTAGTTAGACAGTATCTTTAAATAATGGTAGATTTGTTTCCTCCTATGTGATCTTTACATTTCATTTTCTTGCCTTGGTGTGTTGGTTAGGGCTTCACTGTAGTGTTATTTAGAACCACTAAAACTTGAGTTTTTAGTTGTAATGATTTTAGAGAATGTTCCCAAAGTTTCATAAACAGGTTATCTTTGTTCCTAAATGAGATTGGTCCTCAATTTTCTTGCACTCCTGGTATTTTTTTTTTTTTTTTAAACATCAAGGCTGTATCAGTTTCATTGAGTTGGGTGGCTTGCTCTTTTTATGTGCTAGAAGTTTTATTTATGTATTTATATATGTATGTATGTATGTAGGCAGGCTCTATACCTAACATGGGGCTTGAAGTCACAACCCTGCAATCAAGAGTTTTGTGCTCTGTGGACTGAACCAGCCAGGTGTCCCTAAACAGTTCTTTATGAGATGAGACTTAACTGTTCAAAATTTTGTAAAGTTCACCTGGAATACAGCTTGGATTTGGTGATTTTAACTTTCTTGCACAAGTAGATATTTGACGGTACCTGTAATTTATTTGACATAGGAGTATTCAGAATTTGTGTATCTTGGCCAGTTGTGGTAATTTTAAATTTTATCAAAAATTGTCTGCTCTGAGTTTTCAAAATTTTTTTAAAAGATCTCTTCAATATTTGTGATGATGCCTTTTATTTTATGTACTACTTGTGTCTTTTCCTTTTTTGTGACCTATTTCAGAGGCTTGTATCTTCAGTGCTTCTCAAAAAGCCAAATTTTGGCTTTACTTTTCTTTTCTGTTGGATTTTCTATTTTACTTTTGTGGTCATTTTCTTCCTTGTTTCTTGCTTGCTCTTGTTATTTTCCAACTTGGTTGGTTGGATGCTTTTTTCTTCTTTGGTTTTGGTGGTTGTTTTCTAACAGATGCATTTAAGACTATATATTCAGCTAAGTATCTCACAGGATTCGAAGGCAACGCCTTTTTTTCATTCAGTTCTATTGTTTTCTTTTTTATTTTCTTTCTTGTAGTTCTTCATATATCCCAGACCCTAGCCTTTGATCATGCATATATGTCATAAATACCTCACCTCTGTGACTTGCCTTTCTCTTCTTTTTGGTGGCTTTTGAATGTTCTTGATTTTGATATGGTCAGATTGACTAATCTTTTCACTTATAGTTGGTCTTTCCTTACTGTGAGGGCGTAAGATATTCTTACAGTCTTTTCTAAAGATTTATTACTTTATTTTTTTATTTTTATATTTTTTAAAGATTTTATTTATTTGACAGAGATCACAAGTAGGCAGAGAGGCAGGCAGAGAGGAAAGGAAGCAGGCTCCCCGCTGAGCAGAGAGCCCTATGTGGGGCTCGATCCCAGGAATCCGGGATCGTGACCTGAGCTGAAGGCAGAGGCTTTAACCCACTGAGCCACCCAGGCCCCCTGATATATTACTTTATATATCACACCTAAGTTTACAGTCTGTCTGGAGTTAATTTTTTTTTGTTTGTTTTTGGTAAGGGTAAGGTATGAAGTAGGAGACCAATTGCACTTTTCCCTGTTTGAAAAGACTTTTTACTTGAGCCTCTTCACAATGACATTCTGTTCTAAATCAGCTGTCCAGAAGTGTGGAGTTCTGTTTCCAGATTCTGTATTCTGTCCTTGTGTTCCTGGGGAATATTCAACTACATCATGCTTTGTCATTATACTCTTGGATTTGATTTGTTAATTCTTAATTTGGGTCTTTGGCCTCTATATTTATGGCTGAAATGAGCTTTTCATTTTCATTTTTAGTTCTGTTTGTAGCTAGTTTTGACTTCAAAGTTACATTAGACTCCTAAAATGAGTTAGAGTGTATTTATTCTTTTTCTGTTCTGTTTGAAGACTTTCTGCGAGAACTATCTTTGAAAGTTTGACAGAACTTGCCTATAAAATCATTCTAGGGCAGGAATTTTCTTTGGGGGAAAATTTTTAGCCACAATATCAGACTCTGTAGGATTATTTTAAAAAGATTTTTGTGTCTTGAAGGAAGTTTTTGTAAGCTTTTATTTTTGTACGTAATCTCTACACCCAACACAGGGCTTGAATATACAACCCTAAGATCAAGAGTCACATCCTCGGGCACCTGGGTGGCTCAGTGGGTTAAGCCTATGCCTTCAGCTCTGGTCATGATCTCAGGGTCCTGGAATCAAGCCCCGCATTGGGCTCGCTGCTCAGCGGGGAGCTTCCCCCTCTCTCTCTGCCTGCTTCTCTGCCTACTTGTGATCTCTCTGTCAAATAAATAAATAAAAATCTTAAAAAAAAAAAAAAAAAAAAAGTCACATCCTCCATTGACTGAGCCAAGCCACGGTGCCCCTGTGTCTTAAAGAAAGTTTTGATAAATTATCTTTCTAGGAAATTGTTCGTCTTATCCATAGTTTCAGATGTGTTGGCATAAAGTTGGTAGTGATATTCTCATCTTTTCAGGGTTTTTTTTTTTTTCTTTAAGATTTTATTTATTTGAGAGAGAGGAACATGAGTAGGGGGTGGAGGGAGAGGAAGAAGTAGACTCACTGCTGAGCAAGGGAGCCCCATGTGGGGCTTGATCTTAGGACTCTGAGATCATGACCTGAGCTGAAAGCAGATGCTTAACCAACTGAACCACTCACGCACCCCTCATTTTTAGTTTTTATTAGTGATAGCTCATTTTTTATTCATACTTATTTGTGCTTTCTCTTTTTGAGTTGTCTCTCCTAGACAGATACATAATAAATTTTTTAGGGCATATTGGACCAGACCCCAGACCTTTTGTACCCTTTGTATTTATTTGTTAAGACTACAAGAAACTCCAGAGTTTCAGGAGACTGCTTTTCTCCTGCATTTTGGTCAGCACTGTGGCGCTGCAGCCCCTCAGTTCTTTTTATTTATTTATTTATTTGAGAGAGTGAGTGCACATGTGCATGCATCTGTGAGCACGAGAGGGAGAAGCAGACTACCCTCAGAGGAGGGAGCCTGATGCAGGGCTCATACCCATGCTCCTGGGATCATGACCTGAGCCAAAGGCAGACACTCAACTAAATGAACCACCCAGCTGCCCCACACCTCCTTAGTTCTTAGCCATCTCCCCTTTCTTGCCGGTTCCTAACGTCCTTCCACCTTGCCTTCTGGAACCTTCAATCTGCCATCACATAGATTGAATTGTGTCCCCCAAGAGGATATATTAGAAGTCCTAACCCTCAGGACCTCAGAATGTGACTTTATTTGAATAAGATTTTTATAGAGGTAATCAACTAAAAATGATATAATGAGGACAGGCACTGGTGTCTTTATAAAGAGAGGACCTTTGGGCACAGAGGGAAGATTAAGTGAAGACCTACAAGGGGAAGCTGGCCATGTAATTTGGAGGGATGCATCCACAAGCCAGGAAGTGCAGGACTTCACCAAACACCAGAAGCTGGGGGAGAGGCCTGGACCAACTCTGCCAGCACCCTTATTTCAAATTTCTAGCCTCCAGAGCCGAGAGACGTACATTTCTGTTGGTTTGAGCCACCCAGTTTTTGGTATGTTGTTATGGTAGCCTGAGGAGACTAACACAGGCAATTTTGTCTCATAATGATATCTTCATCTTCCTGTTCCTTTGGAAAGCGGGCTTTCCTCCCAGTCTATATTTTTGCTCTGAAGCCCTTGCAAGTGGTGGTGGTTTATTTCCATAGGCCTCCTGCTGCCCCAGAACACGAAGGAAGTACTTCTCACTATTACTTTTAAGCTATGCTCCTTTTCTTCCTTCCTGTAAGACCCCCAACTTTGAATTTCATGTTATCACATTTTAACCAATCAGTCACTCAGTTATTGCAGTCATCTTTTTTTTTTTCAGTGTTCCAAAATTCATTGTTTATGCACCACACCCAGTACTCCATGCAATACGTGCCCTCCTTAATACCTACTACCAGGCTCACCCAACCCCCCACACCCCTTCCCCTCCAAAACCCTCAGTTTGTTTCTGAGTCCATATTGCAGTTATCTTAGTGATTTCTGGGTCAGTCCTCATTTTTAAAATTTTAGGTCCTGGTTCACTGTCATTACCTGACTCTACTAAATTCTCGGTGATTTCAGAAGATATCCAAATGGACCTTCCAGTAGCCTAACATTTCTGTTCCCTGTATCTCTTTTACAGTGGTATATCTTCAGCTTCTCAGTATTGTGATCATATGTTAGACCTTGATATTTCCAATCATGTAACCCACATATAATATCAAATTCAGAGTTCAGTGTTAACTACTACCTTTCTACCCTTTCAGCTCACTCCCTCAGTACCTTCCTCTTGCTGTCATTTGGCCCACCTACGATCCTTGATTCAACTCTATTCACCCTTTTTCTTTTCTTTTCTTTTTTCTTTTTGCAATTTATTTATTTTAGGAGCGCCTGGGTGGCTTAGCCATTAAGCATCTGCCTTCTGCTCAGTTCACGATCCCAGGGTCCTGAGATTGAGCCCCGCATTGGGCTCCCTCTGGTGGGAAGGCTGCTTCTCCCTCTCCCACTCCCTTTGCTTGTATTCCTCTCTTGCTGTCTCTGTCAAATAAATAAATAAAATCTTAAAAAAAAAAAAGATATGTTTACTTTAGAGAGAGCTCATGAGCCAGGGACAGGCAGAGGGAGAGGAAGAGAAGCAGACTCCCCACTGAGTGCAGCTCCAACTCACAACTCTGAGATCATGACCTGAGTCAAAAGCTGAACTGACTGAGCCACCCAGGTGCTTCACATCCTCTTGAACACCTTTTTTTCCCTTCAGCCAGTTTTAATTTTCATGGACACTTGTTGTATTTCGTTGCATATAGTTTTGTCTCTCTTGCCCTCTCTTGCTTTATTTCCTTCCCATCTTTTTTATTTTAGCAGAACTGTAACCCTGATTAAATGTGATTTTTCACTTCCTTTTAGTCACCTAAGCAGTTGAATGTGGTCGAAAAGTACTGAGTGGTCTCACTTGAAGTTCACAGCCTTAGTGTTCCAGTGCATCCTTTTGCCCCTGCATTGTTCCCATAGTGGCCTTGTCCACTGCTCCCCATCCCAGCACTTGATGACTCCAGGACTCCTCGGACCCTCCCACCTCCCACCGCATCCTCCCCTTTCCCACTTTCCACTGATTGAGTCCTTTACTTGGTACTTCCTTCTAAGCTTAGATGTTTTTCTTGATGTATTTAGGTGTGGTTTTCTTTTATTTGTCCTGCTTTGGTTATTTGGGCTTCTCGAATCTGTGAATTGGTATATTTCATTAGTTCTGGAACTTGCTCAGCCTTTATCTCAAATGCTTCCTCCACAATATTTTTCCCTCTTCTGGAACTTCAATTCAATATAAAATCTCACTATATCCTTTCTTTCTCTTTTGCATTTTCCCTCATTTCACTCTGCTGCCTTCTGAATAACTTATTTTTGTCTATATTCCAGTTTACTTATTCACTCTACTCTACATTTCTGTCTGAACTACTTTTAAAGCTAAGTTTTTAATTTTAGCAATTTTGTTTTCCAGTTCTAGAAGTTCTATTTGGGGAATGCCTGGGTGGCTCTATCAATTAAGCATCTGCCCTTGGCTCAGGTCATGATTCTGGGGTCCTGGGATCAAGCCCCGTATCCGGCTCCCTGTGCAGCAGAGAGCCTGCTTCTCCTCCTCCTGCTGTTCCCCTTGCTTGTGCTCATTCTCTCTCTCTCTGTCAAATAAATAAATAAGTGGAATCTTTAAAAAAAAATTAAAAGTCATTTGTTCCTTTTCAGTTTTGCCTACCCTTAAAATTTCCTCTTCGTTGCAATCTTTTTGGGCTTGTCTTTTATTTCTTTAAACAGGATAAGCATAATTTTATAGTATGAGTCCATTAATTCTAGCATCTGAATTCTTTGGGGGTATCAGTCTTTGTCCAGTAGGAAAATAGAAACCATTTAGATGTTTAAAGCAGAGAAAGATGTAGTGAAGTATTAGTTTGCAAAGGTGCTAGAAGGGTTGGGCGCGTTGGGGGAGGACTTGTTACCTGGTTGCTCCTGGGCTAGCTGCTGAAGGGATGACTGCCCGGAAACTTCCTGTGGCACAGTCTGTGCAGTTTCCTGCCTCTCTGTCTTTTCCCACTACCTTTTAATTTCCCACCAGTGCTTCCCTTGTACAACTTAGCAAGACTCCAGCTGGCAAGAAGTCTTATATATGTAGTTTCAGACCTCGAACCCTCTGCAACAGAGGCGGAAGAGAGCTGAATACCAACAGACAGATCTGGAACTGGGTGTAGGCCATCTGTTGTTTTTGCTGTTGGTTCTTGCTCCCAGAATCTTGTTTGTCTTTGTGTGCCTGGTTATTTTTGGGTACTGGCATTTCAGAATTACTTGTAATAATTTGAAGCCTTGAGAAACTATTCCTTTGGTTGTCAGATCCCTGGGAGCTCTACCTGTTGGGGATATGGGATTATAAAAACAACTGAATACTAGAACTTTCTTCAGGTTCACCCTAGAAGAAATGATGATCTTAAATTACCTAGGCACTTGTTTTTTTCCTTTTAGTAATAATTGGTTATTAGTGTTGTAGTTGGTTCATTGGTTCAGGAGGTACTGGAGACCCTTCTTTGTGCTAAATGCTGGGGTGAGTCAGTGAAGTGAAACAACTTTGGGGAGATCGTTATGTATTTATGGGTGATAGAGACTTAAGTCCTTTGTACTGTGTGAAGGTGATGAGCTTTTTGTGGGTAGATCGAGCAGGACGGGGAAGTTGGGAACATGGATGCAAGGACTGCAGCTGTCTGGCTGTCACTGTGAAGGTGACATTTAAAGGGAGTGCACTAGAGGGACATCAGAAGAGTAGAGCCAAACCCAAAGCCAGTGACAGGGTGGGAAAAAGGCAGGGTGGGGGGCAGGGAAGTGAGGGCAAGTAAAGGAGGGAAGAACAAAGTGAGTGGGGCCTTGAAGGGACCCTAGTTGAAAGACTCTAGCTGAGGGAGAGAGTTCAAAGGAATGAAATGATCTGGCTTATGTTTGACGAGGAACACTGACTGCTGTGTTGACAGGAATGCATTTTCTAATGAAGTTAAAAATTAATTGGGATTTCAAAGGAAAATGATCTTTTTTTTTAAGATTTTATTTTCAAGTAATCTCTACACCCCACCCAACTTGGGGCTCAAACTTACAACCTGGAGATCAAGAGTTGCATGCCCTACTGACTGAGCCAGCCAGGCGCCTCTTTTTCTTGTCCTTTAAATACTTACATATATAGGACATAAGAATATATATATATTTTCATCTCCTGTAGAACCATTTTGACTGTTATAGTTGTTTTTCATGAAGAGAGTTGTTCTCAAGTCTTAAAGTACCACTTTTAAGTCACCTGAAACGTTTGTATATCTACCACAAGGTTTTATATCTGTGCCACTTAGGTGACCCCTAGGTTGTGCTGAGAAGAGGCATAGAGGAGGATTGGTGACCATCGCTGACTGTGTGTTTCTCAGTTATACTTGTATGCTTAGAAGCATTTTGACAGTTTTCAGGGATAAAGAGGAGGACTGGTGGGTAATAAGTCTCTGAATAATCAGTCTGGTGCTTTAACAGAGTATATGCAGGGAGGGGGGAATGCAATGCAGGTTTTTTCTCCCATCTCATTTATTTCAACATTTTGTTTTAAGTTGAATTTAATTAAAATGGACTAGCCAAATATCTTACTTAATGGCCTGTAGAGATAAAAAAGGAAAGTAAGCAATTCAGACAAACCCTTGCTATTGGCGTTGATGTAGTAGTTATTCATTTGGTTATATTTTTTAAAAGATTTATTTATTTTAGAGCAAGTGGGAAAGCATAGGGCAGGGGGAGGGGCGGAGGGAAAGAGAGAATCTGGAGCAGACTCCTTGCTGAGTAGGGCTCGATCTCACAACCCTGAGATCATGATCTGAGCTGAAATCAAGAGTCCATACCTTAACCAGCTGAGCCATCCAAGTACCCCTCATTTGGATATTTTATTATTTTACTTTTTGTTGAGGAATGAACATGGAAACATTAGCAAGATACAGAGGTACAAGTCAGTGATTTATCTCAAAAACAAATACCTATAACTCATACATTAATCATGGGAATGTAAAAATGGTGCAGCTGCTTTGGAAAGCCGTTTGGCATTTCCTCAAAAAGTTAAACAGTAACTATATAACCTAGCAGTTCTACTCCTGGGTTTATATCCAGGGGAATTAAACATATGTCTCCATGAAAAACAAGCAGCTGTTCATAGCAGCATTATTCATAATAGCTAAAAAACAGAAACAACCCAGATGTCCCAGAATGGATAAACACAGTGTGGTCTGTCCATACATAAGGGAATATCATTCACCCCCAAAAAGGAATGATGAAGTACTGATATATGCTACAACAGGGGTGGACCGTGAAAACATATTAAGTAAAAGAAGACCATATGATTCTATTTGTATTAAATGTTTAGAATAGGCAAATGCATAGAGACAAAATAGATCACTGCCAAGACCAGGGGTAGGGTAGGGGGATAGGGCTGGGGAATGATTGCTAATGGGTGTGAGATTTTTTTTTGAGGTGATGAAAATGTTCTGGAATTAGATAGCTGTGGTAACGCACAACTCTATTAATTTACCAGAACCCATCAAATTACACACTTTAAAAGGGTGAATTTTTATGGAATATAAGTTATATTCACAGCTGTTTTTATAGCAAAACAAAATAAACACATCCATGTGTGTTTGGGTTAACAGAGAATATAGACAGTGCCCCAGAAGCCCCCCTCCCTCCCTTCCAATCAATGCCACAAATTATTCTTGAGGGAAAAAATAGCAGCTGTTTCTACTGCTGCTGTTCCCTCGCAGAAGAAGCCATTGTTTTAGACTAAGCATGAAGCTTTATGCCCTCAGTGTTTGCCAGGCCTTGCAGGGTGCTTTTTGTAAAGTACCATTTTAATCAAATGCTTCTTTGTGATTTTATAGTACCCGTGTGACCTACCTTTCAAAACAGGTAGCTTTGCACTCTTGACTTGCTGTCTTTTTAAGACTCTTTTTTTAGGTTTATTTATTTCAGAGACAGAGAGCGAGCATGAGAGGGGGGAGGGTCAGAGGAAGAAGCAGACTCTTAGGGGCTCAATCCCAGGACCCTGGAATCATGACCTGAGCCAAAGGCAGATGCCTAACGGACTGAGCCACCCCGGGGTCCTACTTGCTCTTGTTTTAATAGAAATAATATGGAGTTTAAAGTTTTTGAAGAATTTTTTGAAGTAGCATGTATATTATTAGATCTCTTTTTTTTTTTTTTAAAGATTTTATTTTATTTATTTGACAGACAGAGATCACAGGTAGGTGGAGAGGCAGCCAGAGAGAGAGGAAGGGAAGCAGGCTCCCCGCTGAGCAGAGAGCCCGATGTGGGGCTCGATCCCAGGACCCTGGGATCATGACCTGAGCCGAAGGCAGAGGCTTTAACCCACTGAGCCACCCAGGCACCCCTATTATTAGATCTCTTGATCAGTAAGTAGCATGGACTTTATTAACTATTAAATACTTTTTATTTTATCTGCCTCATCGTAGCTGTTCCCTCCTTCTCCCCACACCCACACTAGAGATATAGGTTATTAATACTCTCTTTTGGGGAGCCAGATTAACATGAATAGTTCTTTTATTCTGTGTGACATTTTGGAGTTTAAATTTTTTTAAACTTTATTTATTTATTTGACAGAGATCACAAGTAGGCAAGAGAGAGAGCGGGAAGCAGAATCCCTGCCGAGCAAGAGAGCCTGATGTACGGCTTGATCCCAGGACCCTGAGATCATGACCTGAGCTGAAGGCAGAGGCTTAACCCACTGAGCCACCCAGGCAACCCTTAAATGTTATTTTTATTTATTTTTTTTAATAAAGGTTTTATATATTTTTTAAGTAATTGCTACACCCACCATGGAGCTTGAACTCAACAACCCTGAGATCAAGCGTTGCACACTCCACCGACTGAGCAGGCACTCCTGAGCTTAAATTTTAAAAGAAACTCTGCCCTTCCATGTTTTTATATGCTTTTAAATATTTTAAATTCAAGACCACTGTTGGTTCTCTTGCCTTTCAGCGATGTCTTGGCGTTGCCCATTTTTAAACAAGAAGATTCCAGCCTTCCACTGGACGGTGAAACTAAACACCCACCCTTTCAGTATGTGATGTGCGCTGCCACCTCGCCCGCGGTAAAACTGCACGACGAGACTCTCACGTACTTGAACCAAGGTGAGTATGGCTGCGTCATGCTCTGAACGAAGGACGGACACACAGCTCGAGCGTTTGGGCTTTACAACCGAATTTACAAGTAGTAATTTAAAATTAGATGATTTTTCTTAAATTTGACAACTTTAGTTAACAAAAACCATAGTAATTTACTGTTAGCCAGCAGAGTTGTAGTTCATGGAACCTGATATGCACAAAGAGGGCCCTTGCAATAAGATTTTTTACAGGGTTTTTCAGGCGAAATCCAAAGGAGAAGCAAGTAGGAAAGGATGTCAGTTATTTTTAAGAATGCTGGTTTCAGTATGGAACTTGAGAATGAATCAAGGAGCCTGGGTCTCAGGCCTGAAGCAGGTTTGTGCTGAAAATAGACAAGCTGCACCAAGATGGAGTCTGTGGCTAAAATAAGCCATGTCCGATTTTGTCTACTCATATCTTGTCCGCACTTTATGAGAATATGAAGTTTTGCTGATAGGAAAGTGAGAGCTGGCAGAGTGGAAAATAGAGATGTGGGGGTAGAATTTACTCTTGGAAATTATAAGGTATTTTTTTTGAGGTTCTCTTAGCAGTTTGGGCATAGGCCAGTGTGACTAACCAAATTAAACAAAAGTACTTTGTTACATAGCTATGAATTTGTTGGATACATTGAAAGCATGTTGCACCCTTTTTTTTTTTTTTTTAAAGATTTTATTTATTTATTTGACAGAGAGAGATCACAAGTAGACAGAGAGGCAGGCAGAGAGAGGGAGGGAAGCAGGCTCCCTGCTGAGCAGAGAGCCCGATGCGGGACTTGATCCCAGGACCCTGAGACCATGACCTGAGCCGAAGGCAGCGGCTTAAACCACTGAGCCACCCAGGCGCCCCTGCACCCTTATTTTTAAACAAAATCAGAACTTTTATTCTTATAAAAATAGTACATCCTCTCACTGTAGAAAGATTTAGGAAATATGTCAAGACATAAAGCTGGAAATTAACTGCTCTCACCAAGATAAAGTGGTTTACCTTATAGGTATATTTTCTTATATGTACATCTGCTTTATTTCAACGAAATTGGAGTTAATATCTGTTCACTTAAGAACATATTACTATTTTTCTGTCATTAAATAGAATCTTAGATTCTTTGAATGTTTGGACAGAGCTCTGGGTTTTGGACTGATGATTAGCATTCTGAAATGTGGAAGAATAACTTTAGCTTTTTATTCGATATATAAATGCAGGATCTATGAAGTTTTACCCCAGGTTATTCTACCATAGCACTTGTACAGTACCCTAACTCTGTTGTTAACATTGTTTGGGTAGTCATTCTGTTGTTTGAGACTTACATGTCTTTTTTTTTTTTTTTTTTTTTTTTTTTAAAGAGAGAGCATGAGAGGAGGGGGAGAAGTGGACTTCCCTCTGAGCAGGAAGCCCAGTGTGGGACTCCATCCTAGGACCCTGGGATCATGACCTGAGCTAAAGGCAGATGCTTAACCGACTGAGCCACCTAGGCATCCCTTAAGTGTCCTATTTGAAAGGCCCTTCATTGGGTTTTTCCCTTTCTTTCTGCCCCCACCCCGCTCGAGTCTGCTTCTCTCTCTGCTCTTTATCCCGCTTGTGCTCTCTCTCAAAGAAAATCTTAACAACAAAAAAAAGAAACTACTTTAAGTTTATATGGCAAGATTTATTTTAGATGTAAAAATAATCAGAAGAAACCATGTGGGGGCACGGTTATTCACTGTAGCTTTATTTCTAATGACTAGGAAATAACCTGTATTTCTCTTACTTGGAGAATATTTGAGTAAGAACTGTTATGTGCATATCATGGGATGAATGAGTGTACGTGCGTGCACACACACACACCCTTGTTTAAGGGAATGTGTTGGATGTGTCTGTCTGTTGGCCTGGGGAAGTATCCATAATTTATCACTGTTATTACTAAACTGGAAAAAGATCTCTCATGTTGATAAAAATTGCAATTCCCCATCTGTAGTAATGATATATTAGATTGACATTCTCTGAGTGCTTACTATGTATTGAGCATTGTACTAAGTACTGTGTTTTTTAATTCCCACAGTAACTCTAGTAGGAGAAGTTTTATTAATCCAATTTAGGGGTACTTGGCTGGCTCAGTGGTTAGAACATGTGACTCTTTTTTTTTTTTTTTTTTTTTTTTTAATCTTTTTCAGAGAGAGCGAGAGTGCATGGTGGGGGGAGAGGGAGAGAAAGAATCCTAAGCAGCCTCCACACCCAGCACAGAGCTCTATGTGGGGCTTGATCTCACCTCCCAGAGATCATGACCTGGGCCAATCAAGAGTTGGATGCTTAACAACAGAGCCACCCAGGCACCCCTGAGGTCCAGTATGTGACTCTTGATCTCAGGGTCATGAGTTCAAGCTTACTTAAAAAAGATCCACTTTCAGATTTAAAAACCAAGCTGAGAGCAGTTGATTAACTTGCTCAGTGTGAATTTGATCAAGCTTAGATTTGAAAACAACTCTTAAGTGTATAAATCAGTGAATTTTTACATGTATTATTCCCTTGAAACTACTGTCTCTGTCCAGTATTTCCAGCACCTTAGCAGGCTCCATTGTATGCCCCTCCCAGATGATACTCCAGCTTGACTCTAACTAGTGTAAGTGCAGGAGATTTTCTTGCACTTGACTCTGCTCACTGCAGTATTTTTTTTTTTTTTTTAAGAGTTTATTTATTGATTTCACAGAGAGGGAGTATGAGTGGCAGCGAGTGGCAAAGGAGAGAGACAGACATAGGATTCAACCCCAGGACCCCAGGACCATGACCTGAGCTAAAGGCAGATGCTCAGCCAGTTGAGCCACCTAGGCATCCTTGCTCACTGCAGTATTAATGATGTACCTTCTCTTGGTTGTAGAATTTATCTTTTAAGTTCTTTGTCTTTTAAGAAAAAAGTGGAAAAGTGAACTGCATATGTGCCTGGGTAGCTCAGACAGTTAAGTGACTGCCTTTGGCTCAGGTCATGATCTCGGTCCTGGGATTGAGCCCTGCATTGGGCTCTCTGCTCAGTGAGGAGCCTGCTTCCCGCTCCTCAACCCCCTGCTGCCTGCCTCACTGCCTATGTGTGATCACTCTCTCTGTCAAAGAAATAAATAAAATCTTAAAAAAAAAATATGGGGCATCTGGGTGGCTCAGTTGGTTGAGTGTCTGCCTTTAGCTCAGGTCATGATCCCAGGGTTCTGGGATTGAATCCCACATTGGGCTCCCTGCTCAGCAGGGAGTCTGCTTCTCCCTCTCCCTCTGCCTCTCCTCCCTGCTTGTGTTCTTTCTCTTGTGTGCTCTCTCTCTCTGTCTCAAATAAATCTTTAAGAAAAAACATGAATAATGGGGTGCCTGGGTGGCTCAGTTGGTTAAGCGTCCAACTCGTGATTCTGGCTCAGGTCATGGTCTCAAGATTGTGAGATCCGGCCCCTCATTGGGCTCCCCACTCAGGGAGGAGTCTGTTTCTCTCTCCCTCTCCCTCTGCTCCTTCCCTTGCTTGAGCACATGCGTGCACTTGCTTTCTCTCTCTCTCTCTAAAATAACTAAAATTGTTATTTAAAAATTACCATTTGGGGGATGCCTGCATGGCTCAGTCAGTTAAATGTCTGCCTTCGGCTCAGGTCATGATCCCAGGGTACTGGGGTCAAGTTCTGCATCAGGCTCCCTGCTCAGGAGGGAGATTTTTTAATTTAAAGATTTTTAAATCTTTAAAAAAAATTTTTTAAATGCCGTTTGAATAACTATTAAAAACACATTAGAGTATTCATAAAGGAATTATTTCATATACCTTTTAAAAGAATTGTAAAAACTTAAATACAATACATGAGTATCAGGTATACATACTACAGTGTGTATAGTTCTTTCACAGATTTGTCTCTTAGCATTTATCACTTGGACAAAAGGTTCTGGATGCATGATTTTTCATGAATCCCCTGAGATTGTTTTCAATTTTTTATATATGTGTATGTTTCTAAGGAGAGGATCCATAGCTCTTTCCAGAGACAGCAAGGTTTGGCTTGGGGTGAGGTGTGGCGGAGTGTCCTTCACCCCATCTCTTTAAAGCTGCGGAAGCAAACCGAGGTCCAGGCTCAGCAAGTACCTTCCGGTGATAGGACTCCCTTTTCAAAGGAAATATTCTCAGTAGTGCATGTGCAGTTTTGACTTTTTCTTTTTCTTTTTTTTTTTTAATAGAAACCTTTCCTGCAAAATAGTGTAAAGAGAATCTGGGTTAGGTATGGACAATAGTAATGAGACTTGATTAATTTTTTTTTTTTTTTTTTTTTTTTTTTTTTAGATTTTATTCATTTATTTGACAGACAGAGATCACAAGCAGGCAGAGAGGCAGGCGGGGGTGGGGGTGGGAAGCAGGCTCCCCGCCAAGCAGAGAGCCCAACGCGGGGCTCTATCCCAGGACCCTGAGATCACGACCCAAGCTGAAGGCAGAGGCTAACCCACTGAGCCACCCAGGTGCCCCGAGACTTGATTGATTTTTATCTGGAATCCAGTAAAACCCCATGAATATTTTTTTCAGCTGGAGTTGACATTGTCATGGAAAGTTCTTGTGAAGTCGTCCTGGCTGACAACATTTTAGTATTGACGATTTGACATAATTTACTGCCTGTGTTTTTAGGAATCAGATTGTCACTCATTTTTAAGTCTCATGAATCCTTTTTTTCTTTCTTTCTTTTAAAGATTTCATTTGTGTATTTGACAGAGAGAGACAGTGAGAGAGGGAACACAAGCAGAGGGAGTGGGAGAGGGAGAAACAGGCTTTTCACTGAGCAGAGAGCCCAGTGCGGGGCTTGATCCCAGGACTCTGGGATCATGACCTAAGCTGAAGGCAGACGCCTAACGACTGAGCCACCCAGGCGCCCCTCGTGAATCCATCTTCTTGAATTCAGATGAATTCTTCGGTTCCACCAAGGAAAATGACTTAACAATGTTGCCTTTTTTTTTTAATATCAAAAAAGGACATAAAAATTCTGTAAGAAGGGATTAGACAGCACGAGTTTATTCTTTTTTAACTCACATGTGAGTTTAGCTCCATTCATTCTAGTATACGGGAGGAAAATTGGAAATAATGGGTGATGATTAATGAAAGCACAGTTATCTCCATTTTATGATTATATGAAAACTTCAGAAGGAGTAATTACTCCTACAGTTACCTAGTTGGATTATTGACCATGCCATGCTTTTTACAGATAAAATTTAAGAGTATTCTGATTCCAAATCTAGTTTTCTTAACTACCCAAGTAATTATTGGAATAGTTACTAGAAAAGTTCCAGTGTTTTCTAAGTTTTAGTTAATTGCCACCATTTAAAATTTAACAAGTTTTTTTTTTTTGTTTTGTTTTTTAAGATTTTATTGACAGAGAGCAGGAGAACACAGGCAAGGTTGAGGGGCAGAGGGAGAAGCAGGACCCCCTGCTGGGTAGGGAGCCCAATGGGGCACGATCCCAGGACCCCTGGGATCATGACCTGAACCGAAGGCAGTCACTTAACTGTCTGAGCTACCCAGGTGCCCCAGAATTTAACGGTTTAAATAGATGATTTATATACATGATTCAAAATTCAAAAGGTATGAAAGGGTATACAATAAAAAGTCTTCTTTCCCTGTTTCCCATTTACCGAGTTCTGCTTGCCTCAGGCAGCCACTGAATTAGAACCATTTAAAAATACCTAAGAGGATTCTAATCATGTTTTATGACAGTCTTTATATAACAAAAATTTATATAGTTAATATTTTATTGAATTTATTCCAGTAAACTAAACTTGTTCATGTGATGGGTCAATTGTGTGCTTAAGCGGGATTATGGTTAATGTGATGGTCTTGTCACTAAAGGATGAAGTGTAAAAAAGAACTTAACCTTAGCATTTCTGTAGTAAGGTGTGGTAGTTGCTGTCATATGTGGCTGCTGATGAAACTCCACTGCCTGGGATGTAAACATCCCTGTTGCCTGTTAGATGTCCTTAAGCACATTCTTCACATACCTTTTGGTTTCTTTTAAATGTTTCTTTCACCTAGTTACAGTGAGCAGTGATTTAAATGTCTCTTGTGTCTTTTTTGCATGTGGTGGGGTGGGAGGTGGAGAGGGCCCTGGTAAGTAGGGGCTGTCTGCAATCTCTGGAACGAGGCTGCCTGTGTGTGGATTCCATGCCCTCATTTGCTAGCCTAGGCAAGTTCCTCAATTTAATTCTCTCCACATAAGGTAATTGAGAATTAAATTGTATTAATGTGTATAATACACTTATAAGCTAGGCAGCACACAGGAAGCACATGAACTTTGCTGCTGTTACTGTCGTTTATAGCTAAGTAGCGTTTTGGTTTCTGACTGTACTGGAAAACCCAACTATTTAGACCTTGGTTGCTCTGTTAGTTTCCTGTTGCTCTTGGATGAACAGTTCTTATAAATGGTTAGGACCCAACCTGGGACTCCATACCTGTGTAATGACTCAGGAGATTTGTCATGTATGTTGGAAACTGTGTTGTTATAGTCTTTTATTTTTTATATTATTTTTTAAAAATATTTTATTTCTTTTAAGATTTTATTTATTTATTAGAGAGTACAAGCTGTGGGGGAGGAACAGAGGAGAGGGAGAAGCAGACTCCTCGCTGAGCAGGGAATCTGATGGTGGGGCTTGATCCCAGGACCCTGAGATCACGACCTAAACTGAAGTCAGACGCTTAGCCAGCTGAGCCACCCAGGTTCCCCTGTAGATTTTATTTTTAAATAATCTCTATACCCAACATGGGGCTTGAGCTCACAACCCCAAGATCAGGAGTCACACAGTCCATTGATTGAGCCAGCCAGATGCCCCTAGAGAAACCATTTGAAGAATGACAAGTGTATGGGGACTTTTTTTTTTTTAATTACTTTTGATTTTAGAAGAATAAAAGTCTGTGGTAGTTTAATATAGGAACAACAAATCCTGAGCTGTGTTTGTAGAAATAGAGTAAACTTTATATTGAGCACAGAAATGTCCTTGTTAGATTGATTGGAATAAATGATACAAAGGAACATTGAGGTTTGTCCTTGATTTGTTTTTTTTTCAGTCATGAAAATTTGAGATTTTGAGGATCATAAGATAATCCTGGTGGGACAAGTTATCCTGGGCAGGTTGCTCAGCACCTCTTCCACCTCCCATCTCACTGGCTGCTTTTCTTACTGTCTATCCTAGAGAAGTATCTTGACCCTCTTCTCTTTTTTCTACATGCACTCCTCAGATGATCATGTCTTTAAGTAGCTTTACCTAACAGCTATAACCCTGAAAAGTCCTCTGTTGATATCTCCAATTGGGATTTCTTCCTCTTCACTCCAGATTTGTAAATCAATCTGATTATCAGTTTGGATGGCCAGTAGGTAGTCAGTTAATGTAGTCAATTGTGCTTATGATTTTCTCCCCTAGATCTACTCCTGGTGGTTTTCTTCATGTTGAGGACCTTCTGTGGCCAGAAGTTTGGAATAATCCTCAACTCTTTCTCCCCCCGCCCCCCACACTGTATATCTAATATACCAGAAAATGCTTAGGCTCTCCCTTCAGAATAATCTCCAGAGTGACAGTTTCTTTCCATCCCCACTCCTGCTATCCATAGAGTGACTGTTTCGGACTGAGGGATTTATGCCTACCTGATATGCGAGAATTGATTTCAGTGTGATTTTAATTTGCATTTCTCTGATGACGATTGGATGTCTTTTAATATGTTTAAGGACCGTTGGCATTTCTTCTTTTGTGAATGTGTTTATGTCATTTGCTCATTTTTTTTCTTGTAGGGATGTTGGACATTTGTGTGTGATTTTGTAGAAGTTCTTTATGTATTAGTGAAATTAGCCCTTTGTGTCTAATGTGAGTTGCAGATATTCCCCCTCTTGCATTTTTCCTGTTTGTATTGACGAGTCAGAATCCCCAGTCAAAGAATACGGTATTTAACTTAACAGGGGTAGCCAGGTTGCTTTTCTGAAGGACTTTCATCAGTTCATATTCCTCCCACATTTTATGTGCGCATTTCTCACCCACTTGCTTTTTAATTAAACATTTTTTGTTGATCTGATAGCATAAAACATTTTAATTTTTAAATTTTAAAATTTTTGTGAGGTTGAGTAATTTTAAGTGTATGATGGTATAGTTTTCAAAAATGCCTATTCATATGCTTTATTTTAAAATTATTTTCTGAGTTTAGATCCTTTGTTAAGTATGTTGCAAATTTAACTCTTTAAAAATGTCTCTTGTCATAATATCAGTTAGTGGTGATCTCTCTGTTTGTTGAATGACTTAAGGACTCTTCTTTAGTAACTTACTCTATATAATGGTTTTCTTTGACCAGCTTTGAAGTGATCTGCTTGTATTTTGTGACCAAATAAATGACTAGTATCCTTTGTATATTTTTATATAGGGTCAGCCCCATTGGAGTGTGGACTGGATCATAAAGATCCCCAACTTCATATGGTACTAGAAACATTCCTTAATTACTATTGATTTTCTTCATGTCAAATTATACTGTCCTATTTATTTTATTTTTTTTTTTAAGATTTTATTTATTTGACAGAGAGAGAGAGATCACAAGTAGTCAGAGAGTCCGACAGAGAGAGAGAGAGAGAAGCAGGCTCCCTGCTGAGCAAAGAGCCCGATGCGGGGCTCGATCCCAGGACACTGAGATCATGACCTGAGCCGAAGGCAGCGGCTTAATCCACTGAGCCACCCAGGTGCCCCTATACTGTCCTATTTATTACTTAATAACAGATAATTCAAAAATCATTTTTGCGGGTTTGGAGTACATTCTTAACTTTTGGCAGCAGCTCATTTTCCTAATTATATAGTTGGGTGTGTGACCATCTGTTTGTGTTTTCTTATGAACACTACCTGACCAGTGAGAGAATGTGAATAGGGCTCATTGGTCACAAGGAAGAAGGCTCTAGGATTAAAATTTGGTCTTAGCTCACACAAAATACAGTACACGTACGTTCATAGTATCACTACTCATAATAGCCAAGAAGGAGAAACAATCTAGATGTCCATCAGCTGATGAATGGATGAACAAAATGTGGTATGTTTGTGCAGTGACATAATATTTGCAATAGAATGTAATGCAGTACAGTCACACCTTGGACAGACTGCAGGTTCTGTTCCAGAGCTCCACAATAAAGTAAGTATTGCAGGAAAGTGAGTCAGATGAATTTTTTAGGTTTTTAGTGCATATAAAAGTTACCTTGACACCATTCTGAGTCTATTGTGTGCTGTAGCATTAATGTCTAAGAAAACATGTATATACCCTTTTTTAAAGGTTTTATTTATTTACTTGATAGAGAGCACAAGCAGAGGGAGTGGGAAAGGGAGAAGCAGGCTGCCTGCTGAGCAGGGAGCCCAACATGGGGCTCAGTCCCAGGACCCCAAGATCATAACCTGAGCCAAAGGCAGATGCTTGACTGGCTGCCCCAACATTTTTTTTTTTTTTTTTTTTTTTAAGATTTTATGTATTTATTTGACAGAGAGATCACAAGTAGGCAGAGAGGCAGGCGGGTGGGGGGGAAGCAGGCTCCCTGCTGAGCAGAGAGCCCGATGTGGAGCTCCATCCCAGGACCCCAAGATTATGACCTGAGCTGAAGGCAGAGGCTTAATCCCCTGAGCCACCCAGGAGCCCCCGCCCCAACATTTTTAATTAAAAAATTCTTTATTGCTCAGGCGCCTGGGTGGCTTAGTTGTTAAGCATCTGCCTTTGGCTCAGGTCATGATCCCAGGGTCCTAGGATCGAGCCCTGCATTGGGCTCCCTGCCCAGTGGGAAGCCTGCTTCTCCCTCTCCCACTCCCCCTGTTTGGGTTCCCTCTTTCACTGTGTCTCTTTCTGTCAAATAAAAATTAAATTTAAAAAGATTTTTTAAAAAATTCTTTATTGCTAAAAAGTGAGCTATAATGACTGATCACAGTTCACCATAACAACTATAATAATGATGAAAAAGTTCAAAATATTGTGAGAATTATTAAATGTGATGTAGCAACACAAAGTGAGTAGATGCTGTTGGAAGAAAGGGCGCCCCAATAGACTTGTTTGATGCAGGGTTGTCACAAACCTTCAGTTATAAAAAAAAAAAACAAAACTAATTTCTGCAAAGTGCGATATTTTAGTATATGTGCTGCCGAAGCGAGCACTGCAAAGTGCGATAAAGCAGGGCGCAACAAAAGGGAAATCTGCCTATCCTAGTACCTGCTATAACATATGAAAACCTTGGAAATATGCTTCATAGAAGAAGTCAGTTAATCACATAGGGTGTGATTCCATTTGTATCAAGCGTGTGAAGTGGGCAAATCCCTAGAGACAGAAAGTAGATTGATGAGGGGTTTCCAGGGGCTGGGGTAGGCGAGGATGAGAAGTGACTGCTGAGGGGTAGGATTTTCTTTTGGGGGTGATGAAAATGCTCTAAAATTGGCTTTGGTGATGGTTACACAATTCTGAATATACTAAAACAGTTAATTGTACACTTTCTTAAAATGGTGAATTTTATGGTATGTAAGTTATATCTCAGTAAAACTGATAAAAATTTGGTCTTGGATTATGCATGTATGCGTAATAAAAATTTAGTGTGGGAGTATAACATGAAAATCAATTATAAAACTCTTCAGTTTTCTGTAATTGTGCAAGGAGGAGAGTATGGGGTTTGCAGGAAAGAGATCAATATGAATTTGCTTCTCCCGTTAAGAGTTGAATTTTTTTTCTTTTAAAGATTTTATTTACTTATTAGAGTTGAGAGTGAACACGTATGTGCTCGCTCACACACACACACACACACACACACACACACACACACACACACACACAGGTGTAGGATCGGGAGGGAGAGAGAATACCGCAGATCCTGCTCTGAGCACAGAGCCCCATGCAGGGCTCCATCCCACGACCCCAAGATCATGACCAGCCGAAATCAAGAGTCCATAGCTCAACCTACCAGGCCACCCATTCACCTGGAGAGACCACTGAATTTTTATGTTAAACAGAGTGATATTCTTTATATGGCTTGTTGGTGATACATGATTTCTTTACATTCAGTAATTTCTTTAAAATAGGTCAGTCTTATGAAATTCGGATGCTGGATAACCGGAAAATGGGAGATATGCCTGAGATCACTGGAAAATTGGTAAAGGTAAGGATGATCCATCTTAATTCGTAACAGATACTACAGTGATTGAAAAAAGTAGCAGTTTTGCTGTTAAAAGTTTTGGGGTTTTGTTTGCACAAGAGTTATTTAAAAATAATTTCACTCTAAGGAAGTAATGGCTGTATTGAAACTCCTAACTTTTTGAGCTGTATTTTGTTTACTTATCCATAAAACAAATGATAGCAGTTATTGGGTAAAGTAAATGTGAAAACCCTTTGGAAACTAAGGTACCATAGTTGGGGCTATAGGAAAAAGCCTACCACCACATCAAAGACTTCTTTTTCTTCTTTTTTTTTTTTTTTTAAATTAACATGTAATATATTATTTGTTTTAGGGGTACAGGTCTGTGAATCATCAGTCTTACACAATTCACAGCTCTCACCATGGCACATACCTTCCCCAATGTCCATCACCCAGCCACCCCATCTGTCCCACCCTCTTCCACTCCAGCAACCCTCAGTTTGTTTCCTGAGATTGAGTCTCTTATGGTTTGTCTCCCTCCCTGGTTTTGTCTTGTTCCATTTTTCCCTCCCGTCCCCTATGGTCTTCTGTCATGTTTTTCAGATTCCTCATATCAATGAGATTATATGATAAGTGTCTTTCTCTGATTGACTGACTTCACTTTGCATAATACTCTCTAATTCCATCCACATCATGGTAAATGGCAAGGTTTTTTTTGATGGCTGCATAATATTCCTGAGTGTGTGTGTACACATCACATCTTCTTTACCGTTCATCTGTTGACAGACGTTTAGGCTCGTTCCATAGTTTGGCTGTTGTGGACATTGCTGCTATAAACACTGGGGCACACGTGCCTCTTCTGATCACTACCTTTGTATCTTTAGGGTAAATACACAGTAGTGTGACTGCTGGGTTATAGGGTAATGTCAAAGACTTCTAAGTTTTTCTTTCAAAATAAAAGATAGTATGGGGGAATGGAAGTGTTATATGAAACTTTTAAAAACCCTTTTATTTCACCTCTTAAATTTCTTTAAGTAAAATTTAAACTCTCGAGAGTTTACTCTTACTATTATATCTGAATGAAGACAGTCATTCCAAGTATAGGAAGCATAACTCATCCCTTTTAGGATATATCTTCAGAACCATCTCTGCCCCCTCCAGTGTCATGCAGGGTGGGTCCTCTGGCCTCTACCTGTCACTCACCACGGTGTATTATAGATTCTGTAGTATTACAGGGCAAGACTTTGGAAGAAGCTTAATTGGAAGAAGAGAACTTCAGTATATCTAAGTGTTAGCAAGAGAGAAGCAGGCATGAGTTCCCTTGATACTTCCATCTTCCCACGGAGAGGCATATAGGGGCCTGGGCACTGCCGGGCCCTCACTGTAGAGAGGCATTCCACTGGGAAGACTGCCCTCTGTGGATCTGCCTTTTTAGAGGGCGAGTGCAGGAAAGGTAGCCTTCACAGGGGGAATGGATATTAACATAAAGGTGAACAAATTTGGTGTGTCTGGGAAGCCAGTTGCCTAGCACCCAGAGGTCTTTGGGATGTTTTAGCGCTCCTCTGACTCCTGGAGGCAGGAAGCCCCCAGTCCTATGAGCAGTTGAGGGAAAGATGGGGGGTTCATGCCCCACCAGTCATTGTCTTGCCAATTGGACCGAGCTCCCAGACGTCTTCTGACTCCCGGGGCTCCCATCTTACCCGAAACAGGAAGAGAGGTTATTTGCCATTTGTACTCTGAGTCTATCGTGTCTGTGCTCAATTAGTGGATTTGGTCCTTTCTCTGGAGGGTAAATCAGATGGTCTTATTTTTTTTTGTTCCTTCCTGTGGGCATTCTGGCCATAGTGCATGCTGACTGGGCTCACCATTTAAAAAAGCCATCATGGTTCAGAGTGAGCAAACCCTACTTGGATTGGCTGTTCTCTCCTGGGCTTTCATTACAAATAGTGATGGTCTGGTGCAGGAGCCAAACTTAACAGCTCTCATTTTCCAGTGTGCAGGAAGCTTCGAATGTCCGAGATTCTCTCAGGATGCCTTGGTCCCAAGCTGGTTTATTTTCAGGCCATTGGGTGCCCTGGCTTACCTTCAGCAGATCTGCCAGTTGTCTCACACCCAGTTAAAATCCAACCAATGATACATATTTTAAGGGAAGATGTGGGTAAACTCTTCTTTCCCAATGAAAGTTAAATTTGGTGACTGTGAGATGCTGGCTTTTTTTTTTTTTTTTTTTTTTTTTTAATCAGTATAGAAGCGTAGAAAAATTGTTTAAATTATAGATTTGTCTATAAAATTGAGTAAGGCATCATCATGTGCCCTGTATTGAGAGCCTTAAAACTGGATCCAAAAATGTTAGAAAACTACTGAAAAACTACTTATATGATAAAATTGAAACATACCCAGAAGTAGAATGGTATGTTTATCCACATGTGTTTATCATGCAGTGGTTTCTGATAAACTTTACATGTGTATGGTGGGTGCTAGGGATAAGTTCTCCCATCAGCTGCCACCACTATCAGCAGTTTGCTAGTGTTATTTTATCTGTTCCGCCTTGTGCTTGCTTTTCTCTTTTTTCTTTTTCTTCTTCTTATTATTATTTTTTTTGGCTGGACTATAGAATTTACTGAATTTTAATTCCTCTTTTAAACTAATTTTTTTTTTTTTTTTTAAGATTTTAGTTATTTATTTGACAGAGACAAGGTGAGAGAGGAAACACAAGCAGGGAGAGTAGGAGAGGGAGAAGCAGGCTTCCCCCTGAGCAGGGAGCCTGATGAGGGGCTCGATCCCAGCTGAGCCAAAGGCAGACACTTAATGACTGAGCCACCCAGGCGCCCTTATAACGTAATTTTAACTAAGTTCATTTTTCATAGCTATTCAGCATTCTGAGGAAAATAAAACATACTTTGGCATGTGGATCCAATGCCAAAATTTAAGTTTCCCTCAAAGCACTGGGGAAAGTCACTTTTGAAGCAGGTTGTCATTTATCAGTGAGGATAAGCTGGCTTTCTAGGGTGGTTCCCTATGAATAGGTGGTAAGATTTCGAAAGAACCAGTCTGATAGGGGAGACTTAATGTTTTAAAATACTTTTGGTAAACTAGTTAAAAATACCGGTCAGGTTAACTTGGAATGGTGGGGTTAATTAAGTTGTTGCATGACTGCTCTAAGTTACCCTTCCTGGGATTTAGTTCCAAATTAAAATACGTAAAAACATTTAATATACGCGATTAAAGTAAGTCAAGAAATGAAGGCAAAAATGACTTCATCATGAGATCATGAACTGTTGACAGTAAAGAAACCATCCCCTTGTAAGTGCAAAGTAGAGGTTTTGTTGGCATTAAACCAGCATACTCTGTCTAGACAAGGGTACTTATTTTGAAAGCATCAGTTTCCCTAAACAGTTAACTTCTAGATTGGAAAGGTTAATTTTTAAAAGGTCTTAAATCTCTTTCATCTTCACCTGATAAACCACTTCTCTGATATTTGGTGGCTATGCCAGAAAATGTCCAGTTAGATCCTGAGAGCCTGCCTGGGATGCAGAGCGACAGTCAGCCACCACCACAGGTTGCAGGGTGAATTTCCTCAAAATCACATCATTTTTTGCCTAGGAGCTCCCTAAGTCTAATTCCTGGCCCCATGATCTTTGACTCTGCTAGTCTGGGGGAGTCTTGCCGAACAAAGGCTAAGGTGTCAGGGATGCTTTGGAGCTTGTTGACCGTGCTTCTGTACTCAGTGAGGTGCTCTAGTTCTATTTATCGTATTGTTAGGGCCCCTTTATCTGTTGCTGGGTGTCTGAATTAATGACTTTTTCCCTTCCAGTTTCATTTCAGAAGTTTTCTATATTGCCGCTTTTTAACTGTGGTTCTCCTTTCATATTCCTTACTGAGCTGTCTTAGTCTGACCTTCTAGAACAGGGTTTAGTAAAGCTCAAATCTGATACCTACATTCTCATACTGTTTTCTGAATTTGTGGATTCAGTTAAATACGGAAGAATCAAAATCATATCATTTCTCTGCTGCACTTTATCCTGAGTTCAGCGTGTTGGTGAGTGTGACCCAGTGGCCACCACCAGCCCGTGCACCTTCTCTGTGAGGTCTGCAGCCAGCAGGCGGTGGCGTGAATTGGGTGTGGTAGACCACCTGGGCAGGCTCTGTAGATGTGGGTACAGGTGGGGAAGGCAGATGGGCATGAATCAGAGCAGCGACTGCCTTTGTAGATTTCCACTTTGGTCCTGCAGCTGACTCGGCCTCTTTTTAAACAACAGTTGACCCTTGAACAACACAGCTTTGAATGGTGTGAGTCTGTTTATAGGCAGATTTTTTTCAATAAATACAGTATAGTACTGTACATGTATTTTATGATTTTCTTAGTAACTGATTCCTTTCCTGTAGATTGCTTTATTGTAAGAATACAGTATATAATATATAACATATATATGTTTTTCAGCTTTTGACGTTATCAGTAAAGTATCTAGTCAGTAGTAGGCTGTTAAGTACTTAAGTTCTCAGTACCCCTAACCCCATGTTGTGAAGGGTCAACTGTATTTCAAATTAAAATATGGCTACTTTGGGGCTCCTGGGTGACTTGGTTGGTTGGGTGTCTGCCTTCAGCTGAGGTCATGATCTCAGGGTCCAGGGATTGAGCCCCATTGTGGACTCCCTGCTCATAGGGAACTTGCTTCTCCCTCTCCTCCCTGCTCTGCTCTCTTTTGCTCTCAAATAAATAAAGTCTTTAAAAAAATATATGGCTCCTTTTAAATAGTTTGCTTCAAAATATTTATCTGCTATGGGCAGTACCTGGTGGGTAGGGAATACAGGGCCACTAAAGTAATATTTATATGTATTGCTAACAAATTATTTCCTATTTATACCAGAGTGTCTACTGGAAATGTGAATATCTTACTGCATCATGAGAAAGTTATCTATGCATGTGTCACAAACACAAATTATTGCAAATGTGGTATCTGAAGGCATTTGGATGACTTGTTTTCCTGTTCCTGGAGTGAAACAATAGTTGGCACTCCAAACCTGTGGGAGGCGAAGGAGGGATGGGCAGAGAGCAGAGAACTGGCCAGATTGTGGAGTGAAGTCTTCCCTAGGAACCGTAGTGTGTGGGTAAAGCTTACCTGTGGGTTGTTTTGTTTTGTTTTTTCTCTCCCTTGCTTACCTCAGATAACCTCTTGCAAATGAAATAGTAGAGAATGACTTTTGCATATATATTCTTTTTTTGCTGGGTCTTATTTTGCAGATTCCCCCACCTATTCCTTGACTATCTCTTTATTTTTTATTTCACTGAAGTATATGTTGACATGTAGTGTTATATTAGTTTCAGGTGTACAATATAATGATTCAGCATTTTTATATATTAGTATTTATCCTTGGGTCTTTAAAGAAGTCCAGTTATTAACTTATTTTAAATGAACAGTTTTACCATTGTACCTGGGTTTCTCTGTTTCTGTTTATACTACTGTTTGGCTTTAGTAATTCCTGTGTGCATCTGATGTTTTCTTCATAGAAATAGAATTCTTACTCAGTGATTTTATGGGCATATACCTTAATTTTGAATTGCAGTATCAGACTGTAAATAAAAATTTTACCTAAGTAATCATTTTATTTGTGCCTTTTATTTCTGAGTTATCCAGATATTCCAAGAACAAAGCAGTTCACTTAGAAAATGTTTAAAGCAGAATATTTTTTGGTATATTCTTCTATTACAGGTTAATGCATAAGAATCGAAAATGCTTCTGCATTTTAGCTGGACCAGTTTAAAAGTGTTCATTTTCCCCGCTTGTTCCATAGAGCATCATAAGAGTTGTATTCCATGACAGACGGCTACAATACACAGAGCATCAGCAGCTTGAAGGCTGGAAGTGGAATCGTCCAGGAGACAGACTTCTCGATTTAGGTACGGGTGGCTGTCAGAAGACTCTGGAGAGATGAAGGCAGTTGTTTGGTAGAGAAGGCACCATGTATAATTGTGTGGAGAGAGTGTTGGTGTTAGCAGATCCTGCGTGCCTTGCATTGTTAAATAATTTAGAAATGAAGTAGTTTTTTGGTGCTTAAAGAACCTGAGCCAGGAATTTGGAGTTTGAAATCATTTATTTAATTCTTTTTTTTTTTTAAAGATTTTATTTATTAATTTGACAGATAGAGATCACAAGGAGGCAGAGAGGCAGGCAGAGAGAGAGGAGGAAGCAGGCTCCCTGCTGAGCAGAGAGCCCGATGTGGGGCTCAATCCCAGGACTCCGGATCATGACCCGAGCCGAAGGCAGAGGCTTTAACCCACTGAGCCACCCAGGCGCCCCCATTTATTTAATTCTTAATTGACACCATCCATCATATGTTGAATAAAATGAAATAGAAACCATGGTGGGAGAAAGTCTGGTAGCTTTAGATGGGTTTCCATATTAGCATCATTGACCGGGAAAACATTGAAGAAAAAGGTTGTGTGTGGAGGTGAAATAATTTCATTTGAACATAATTATAGTAAGTGGTAAGCTTTTTAATTATTCGTAGTGGATGAATTTCTATGTAACTTTTTAAAAAATACAGATATTCCAATGTCTGTGGGAATAATTGACACAAGGACAAATCCAAGCCAGTTAAATGCGGTTGAATTTCTGTGGGACCCTGCGAAGCGCACGTCTGCTTTCATTCAGGTTTGGAGTTTTTACATTAATAAAAGTATACTAACCTAGTCATTTGAAAGGCCATAGATGAGGTTAAATTCTTGACACATGATGTTATCTTCTTTAAATGCTTATTTGTAAGCTATCTTATAATGTCTTCTATTTTATATATTTTAAATTTACATACGTATAGACTGTTAAATAGGAGTTAATTTACTACATTTATCATTTATAGGCTGACATATATAAAGACAATCTGATATGTAAAACGTGAATCAGATGTTAACTTTTACCATTGGTAGTGACAGTAATCAAAACTTCTATTTTTCATAAGATGCATTTCTCTTTAACCAAAGCTCCTGTTTAAAAGGGTAGGATTAGTGTGCCTGGCTGGCTTGGCCAGTAGAGCATACGAATCTTGATCTCAGGGTCATAAGTTCAAGCTCAGTACTGGGTGTAGAGTTCACTTAAATAAAATAGAGTAAAAGGGTGGGATTGAAAAAAGTGTATGTTTCAAGATTTTCTCTCTAGCATAATTAAAAGACATTCTAATATTGAAAATTTCAAACCCCACAAAAGTAATAGAATAGTAATGAATCCTCTATGTACCCATCACCTGGCTTCAACAGTTATTAGTAGTTTCCTCTGTTTTAGTTATTGATGGAATACATTTTTTTTTTTTTTTTTTAAGATTTTATTTATTTGACAGAGATCACAAATAGGCAGAGAGACAGGCAGGGAGAGAGGAGGAAGCAGGCTCCCTGCTGAGCAGAGAGCCTGATGTGGGGCTCAAACTCAGGACCCTGGGATCATGACCTGAGCCGAAGGCAGAGGCTTTAACCCACGGAGCCGCCCAGGCGCCCCTTGATGGAATACTTTTAAGCAACTCCCAGGCATTTCGTTTCACCCATAAATACTCAGCTTGTATCCCTAAGACATAAGGTTTTTTCCAAAGATTTATTTATTTATTATTTATTTATTTGACAGACCGAGATCACAAGTAGGCAGAAAGGCAGGCAGAGAGAGAAGGAGGGGAAGCAGGCTCCCTGCTGGGCAGAGAGCCCAATGTGGGGCTCGATCCCAGGACCCTGAGATCATGACCTGAGCTGAAGGCAGAGGCTTTAACCCACTGAGCCACCCAGGTACCCCCGAGAGATGAGTTTTTTGGGAAACGTTAATATATGTAAAATATGATTGATAGTAATTTTTATACCCTGTATATTCAGATTTGTAAGTGGTGGAATTAAAACTGAGTGGGTAATCTTTATGTAGAAAGGGAGATTGCTTAATTGCTGATCAATCTAAGTAGTCTCTGATTTGTATGAACTGTAAAGAATATTTGTTTACTTATGTATTTATTTTTTAAGAATCTTTAGTATTTTGTGGTTTTTTGGTTTACCAAATACTCTCTGTATCCTGCCAACAAATAGTCACGTGGGACATGGTTTATGTCAGTTGACATTGTGCTGGTGTTAGGAGAGGGGCAGAAGTCGTAGGAAATGAGCATTGTCCTCAGTGAACTTTGCAGGTTGACAGAACAGTTTAGGTCGATACAGGCAGGGTGAGTAGTAGCCACTCCCTGGGCAGTGTCACAGCTTATGTATGTAGGCACAGCAGTAACCTGATGGGTTGGCTAGAGTTGGGGCAGTGACAAAAGAGGGCAGGTGACAGAAGCTCTCAGCAATGGGTTTGGTTGCTGTGGACTGAGCCACGTGAAAGGCCAAAGACCCTGGGTCTGAGAGCATCATTCGGTCCAGAGTGGAGGTAGAGGCGTCCCTCTAACCCGAACAAGTCCTGTGTGAGAGGAGAGGCATTGGACTGGGGAAGAGCTCGTCGCCAGAAAGTTCAGAAAGGCCCAGTTGGATTTGTGAAAGGAAAGCCATACGGAAGAATTCATGACAGCCATCTGGCCAGTATGTAAGAGTTTGTTTGAGGGATCCTGAATTTATGGCTGGGGTAGGACATCTGAGAAGGAGCAAAATAGAAGGAGACTCAGTGGATGATACTTTGAGTCCCTTTCAGCTTGAGCTGTTTTCCAGGTACACTGCATCAGCACAGAATTTACTCCCCGGAAGCACGGAGGTGAGAAGGGAGTGCCTTTCAGGATTCAGGTCGACACCTTTAAGCAGAATGAAAACGGAGAATACACGGATCATCTACACTCAGCTAGCTGCCAAATCAAAGTGTTTAAGGTACGCGATAGAAACTGGGCTTTTTAGTAAGGCCCAGTTGTGCTTGTAAATTGTCCGTCTTCAGCCTGATGGAGGAAATCATGCACTTTGTTTTTAAGCCTAAAGGTGCAGACAGGAAACAAAAAACGGACCGAGAGAAGATGGAGAAGAGAACAGCTCACGAGAAGGAAAAGTATCAGCCATCCTATGACACCACCATCCTCACCGAGGTAATGCGGGGCTGCGGTTTGGTTTCTGAGGAGAAGCAGCGCTTTGCATAGTAGCACTCACTCTACGGAGGAGTTTTGCTACAAAGGGGTTGGGGAAGATTGGGTGGTAGATTGACATAATGTTCTTTGTGAAATTTGCGGGGGAAAGATTTTATTTAAATTTGGGGGTTTTAAATAGATTAGTTTCCTGGGTGGGGTCGTGAATGAAGATGCTGAAATCCCAATCTGGTCTCAGAAACAGACCTTACAAACCCTGAAGTTGGCAAGAGATTAAGTCGGGGCCTAGAATGTCTGATTTTTGTCACTGCTGGGGTTTTGCATTTTCTTTAACTTTGAATCCTGCTAGTCATACAATTGTTTAATTGGACTGCAGAGACATAAAACAGGGTATTAGATCTTTCTTTGTATAATGAAAAGACATTGATCCCAATCTTTGGTGTTTGTCCAGATGAGGCTTGAGCCTATAATTGAAGATGCAGTTGAACATGAGCAGAAAAAGTCCAGCAAGCGGACTTTGCCAGCAGACTACGGTGATTCTCTGGCAAAGCGAGGCAGTGTAAGGGACTTCTGCTTCTCTTTTCATTGTGCAAGAAACCTTGTGCAGTGTTAGATATAGGATCAACTTCCACCGAAAAGTAAAGCCAAATTTGTTTTTGATGTCCTTGTCTTGATTTAATTTGCTTTTGTTTAGACTTCCTGCTTTCTGTTTGTTCCTCACTGAGGAAAATTTCCTAAATCTAACACTTTAAAACAAAGTTGACCATAGTGGGTGGTTTTGGAGGGAAAAACGACACTCAAAAATGTGTTCCCTCCCTGTCTCCTCCCCCTCCTCCCTCCCTCCCTCTCTCTCCTCTGCACACACACTTCCTTCAAGAGCACTGAAATTAATTGAAAATACTTTCTTTAGTAAAATAGTTACCATTTTTGTGTAATTAAAGGTTTTGCTTTCTCATGTGTATAACTGATAAGAAACTTTCATGGATATTTAGAGACATGATGGCAGCAAGCTTGACATTAACATGCAATACTTTGTGTCACATTTCCCTGCATGTAGGATAAGAATGTGCGTCTGTCTGTGCTTTTAAACGCCTGTTTGGCAGCACTGGTAGAAAGAAATCTTTGAATTGGTGTTTCCTCTTGCCTCCTGCATTGTGATCTTCTGCTTCAGGCCAGAATAGTGCACCTTGGTACCCTCAGACCTGATTGCCCCAACATCCAGTCAGGGGGTTTGGCTTTGTCAGCTTCAGGGCAGCAGATCTTTATTTCATGACCCAGTTCTTTATCGAATGGTCCACCAAGGTTTATCGTATTCTTTAGACTTTGATCACAACGTACCCACAGTATATGTAAATATTCAAACACAGAGCATTCTCGAATTTTTTTTTTTTAATTTATTTGACAGAGATCACAAGTAGACAGAGAGGCAGGCAGAGAGAAGGGAGAAGCAGGCCCCCTGCCGAGCAGAGAGCCCGATGCGGGGCTCAATCCCAGGACCCTGACATCATGACCTGAGCTGAAGGCAGAGGCTTAACCCACTGAGCCACCCAGGCGCCCCGCATTCTCGAATTTTTAAAAGTAGCTGTCATCATATGTATTGTTGGCTACTCTCTTCATCTTATTGCAGCGTTTGTACTATCAAGGGGCCAAATGGGATTTCCACACTTACATATGTATGTGTAATTTGCTGTGCTATGAAAGTCACAGGCACTATCACAGGAACCTCATTTCCAGGTTAAAGCATTGCATGACAGTATTTTAAGTGCTTCTTTATGCAGTAAAGAAGTAGTAGTCATCGGGATGGATGGGGAGCATACATGATGCATTTTCTTTAACTGGGCTTTTGGGATTTGGGTCAGAGGTTGTATGGAACAACTATATGCTCCTACCCCAGAATGCCCCTCTCCAATTTTATGTTGTTAATCCTCTGTCTCATTTCCCAGCTGAAGACACAGATAGTTCTTGGTAAACTTTTCTGGGGAGATCCTGGTAACTCAATTCACTTTACCCTTCTTGTTGGTAATGATTTAATTGAAAGGAATGGGTTCTGATATTTCATAAATTAATCTGTTATAGTCCAGAGCTAATCTGGAGATGGTAGAATTTGTTGGTAAATTATTAATGATTCTTAACTCAAGTCTAAAGTGTGCAAAACGTCAGCAGTTCACTGGCCTGGGATTTCACATCTTCCTAGAGCGTGTTGTTTGCTCCCATGGGCTGAGTTTGGTTGGGTTAAGATACTTGTAGGGGGTGGTTAGAGATCCTCTTTGAAACCTGTTTTAAAAAAGCAAGGTACAGATTAATCCCTTAAAAAAAGTCTGCAGCATTTCCTACATTTCTGCAAGTGCCTACAAAGAAAGGCCAGCGTTTCTCGCAGTTGTTGGATAGTGACAGTTGACTTTTGTTAGGAAGGGAGGTTAGGCTCCCCTGTTAAAAGGCGTTGCATGAACTGGTCCCACACTGAATGGAGGCCCTACTGCTGGTTAATAGAGGTGAAACCTTTAATGCGTCCTCTGGTCTTGGTCTCTGAGCTGTGTTGCATTGGCTCACCTTGGGGCTGCCAGTGTCTCCACTCTAAGGTGGGTCGGCATTTCCCAGTCTATCAGGGGCGGGACTTTGTTTACAGTGCACGGAAACTGCCCACATGAGTCCAAGTCACATGTTGCTGGAGCTGTCATGAATTATAGACTCTCCTCGGGAACAGAGGCAGTCCCACACTGCTTACCTTTACACTCAGGGAGGCAGGACAAGGTAGGAGAAACATCGGGCAGGTCTTCCTCCATGTGCCTTGGCCTCCTGGTTTCAGACTGGAAGAGGAGCCCATAAGATACGGGCAGGCAGGCCATAGTGTGGCAAGCAGCCTGGCCATCGGACATCCTGCCACCCATTACTCCCAAAAAGCTGAGGCCTCCTAGCAGGACTAGTTTTCTCCGAACACTGATTTCCTGGTGTTCAGTGAGTCTGGCTCCTATTTATTGGGCAAGTTTTAGATGTCGGCCATTGTTTAGCAGCCCTGCTTTTCTACTGTTAAAGGAATCAAGCTTGTGTTAAAGTGAAATAGGTGTGTTTAGGGAGGTCCTATACCTTGGTTGTCCCCGCCGTCTTCCTGTGCTGTTAACTTGAAGCTGTTGATGGCTTCATGTCTGCAGACAGTGGGCAGTGATGAGCAGGTATGCAGAGGCTTGATATTAAAAGGTTCACCCCACTTAGATGTGCATGTTAGATTACCTCGTATTTTATATCTGGGGAGGATGGTGTAGCATGAAAATCATCTTCCAGGTAGTGGAGCTGATTATGGGCATGAGGCATCCAGAAAGTTACTAGATCTGTTAGCTGGTTCCTCAGACCGCATAAACAGGGGACATGCTACTCTGTCAGGTGAAGGGAGAAACAAGGCCCCAGTTTGAAAGGAGGGAGCCCTGTTGTGCAAAAGGTTGTTGAGAATGAAATTGGTGTGCGTGCAGTGAATTCATCTGTCCTGTCCAGCTAATATTCGATTGCTTTTTTTTAATTTTTTTTTTTTTAATTTGACAGGCAGAGATCACAAGTAGGCAGAGAGGCAGGCAGAGAGAGAGGAGGAAGCAGGCTCCCCGCAGAGCAGAGAGCCCGATGCGGGGCTTGATCCCAGGACCCTGGGATCATGACCTGAGCCGAAGGCAGAGGCTTTAACCTACTGAGCCACCCAGGCGCCCCTCGATTGCTTTTTTGAAAACTAGTAGTAGTTGAAACAGTAAGTCTGTAGTTACTTTTCCAGTTTTTGAGGGAATACACAATGGGTGGTTGTAAAGAATGTTAAGAACCTGGGATTTGTTTTATTTTCCCTCTATCTGTACTTTTTTTTTTTTTTAAGATTTTATTTATTTATTTGACAGAGAGAGCACAAGTAAGCAGAGCGGCAGGCAGAGGGAGAGAGAGAAGCAGGCTCTCTGCTGAGCAGGGACCCTGATGCGAGGCTCGATCCTAGGACCCTGGAATCAGGACCTGAGCCAAAGGCAGCCGATTAACCAACTAAGCCACCCAGGCGCCCCTCTATCCGTACTTCTGATGGGTGTCAGACCCGTTGTAAGCACCTGTAACCGTCGGGGAGACTAGTTTCTGCCCTCAGTGCTTCACAGTCTCTTAGCTCCTTCACACTGGGGTCTGGACACTTCTACACGCAAAAGAATTTTGAAAAAGTATGTACTCCCTTGCACGTTTTCAGGTTGACGTGAAAGTTTTCATCATAAATCTAAACAGTTGCAAAGGACAATTTTCTGGCATCGTGAATATTTGTATTATAATTTAAGATAAAACTGTTATACTACTTTTGGAAGTGTATTCATAGCAATTTGACACCCATTATCGTTCATTTAAATAGCTCATGATGAAGCTCTTTAGTTAAGTCTCAAATTTTATCCCACTCTTGTGCTCGCTTCGGCAGCACATATACAAATTTTATCCCACTCTTCCTTCATGATCTCTTTTCTCTTCCACTCCCCATAAATAATTTCATCCCAATATGATGTACTTTTATGCCTGAAAATCTTTATTTTTTACTTTTTTAAAGATTTGTTTTATTTATTTATTTGACAGAGAGGTAGCATCAAGAGAGGGAACACAAGCAGGGGGAGTTTTAGAGGGAGAAACAGGCTTCCTGCTGAGTAGGAAGCCCGATGTGCAGCTCGATCACAGGACCCTGGGATCAGGACCTGAGCCGAAGGCAGACACTTAACAGCTGAGCCACCAGGCGCCCCTGAAAATCTTTTTTTAGAGATTGATTGATTGATTTATTAGAGAGCACATGCAGCGAGCAGGGGGAAGCGTAAGGGGGCAAAGGGGGAGAGAGGGAGAGGGAGAGAATCAAGACTTCCTGAGGTACTGAGCCTGACATGGGGCTCAATCTCACAACCCTGAGATCATGACCTGAGCTGAAACCAAGAGTCAGATACACAACTGACTGAACCACCCAGGTGTCCCTGCCTAAAAATCTTAATGATCACCCTGGTTACTTTTTTTTTTTTTTTTAAAGATTTTATTTATTTGACAGAGATCACAAGTAGGCAGAGAGGCAGGCAGAGAGAGAGGCGGAAGCAGGCTCCCTGCTGAGCAGAGCGCCCAATGCGGGGCTCGATCCCAGGACCCTGAAATCATGACCTAAGCCGAAGGCAGAGGCTTTAACCCACTGAGCCACCCTGGTGCCCCACCCTGTTACTTCTTTATGACAGACTTACAGAAACGGAGATTTATAATTTCCTTTGACCATAAAGCCTGTCAGTTGAGAAATTTTTTTTTTTTAGGTAAATCATTGTGGGGCCTGAACTCAGGACCCTGAGATTAAGAGCCACATGCTCTACTGACTGAGCTACCCAGGCTGCCCAAAAAATTGAAAACTACTTAATGACTGGTACCAGTTTATCAAAACAACAGATCATACACATTTTGATGAACAGTTGTTTAATTATAAAAATAGAAATGTTATTGGAAATATGTCATGAAGAACGAGACAGGGTAGAATGCAATCAAATTCTAGATTTTTTTTTAATAGATAAGAGAAACTTCATTTAGATGTGCTTATTTTTCTTTTATCAGTGTCACTCAGGTCTTGAAATTCCTGTTGAGTTATCCGCACAAAATCCCAGTGACCTATTTTTGTATGAACTGGTAGATTATTTCAGTACGTGTCAGCTGACACCAGGTCTCCTTCAGTTTTTGAAGACAAGGAATTGAAAACTGCCTGACATACAGAAGAATTTACATTTTTAAAATTTATTTTATTTATTTCAAATATTTTATTTATTTCAGAGAGAGAGTGAGAGAGAGTGTGAGAGGGGAGAGGGTCAGAGGGAGAAGCAGACTCCCCACTGAGCATGGAGCCCAGTGTGGGGACTTGATCCCGGGACTCTGGGATCTTGACCTGAGCCAAAGGCAGACGCTTAACTGACTAGCCACCCCGATGCCACCGGAAGAATTGTTTTAGAGTCACGTACTTTTAAAATTTATCCTAGTGTCTTTGAATGGTCTTTTGCTTGGTTTGGGGGAGGGTTTTCTATCTCTTGTCCATGGTGAGGTATGACAACTGTTTTGTGTAAAATAGGACCATAGTGATTCTGAAGGGGGCTTTGAAACCGAGGATGTCCTAACACAGACTCATTCTAGAGGGAATATCAGAATATGAGATGGACTCGCTCTGTACATAGCTCAGGTTTGAAGGCTCGTCCTTGGCTGCCCTGGCCTGCTCAGCCTGCTCAGCATGCTTTTGACTTTAGCTTTTTCACCTCTACTGATTGTAATAGTCAATGCGTCTTTGTATCTTTGTTCTATCTTTGGTCAGAATGGTACATGGGATTGAAAAATACCCTAGTTCACCATGCACCTTCCAGAAACTGTAAATAGTAAACAGGTAGACAGAGAGACATGGGCAGCATGGTACATGTTGATGTGTGTTGATGCTCGGCCTGCCTCACTTTGGTTGGGGATTATTAATCTTAGAGGACTCCAAAGAAAGCAAGGGGGTACTGGCCAGGCTGCTCTGGGTTAGCGGGCAGAGGAGTGCTAGGGGGACAGAGCCACTGTCCTGGTCACCATAGGTGTCAGATACTGCTTGTGAATCCATTTTTGCCTCTGCTGTTCTAAACCTTGATAGGTACCTGCTACAGAACTGATAAAGTGGGGAGTGAAAGTTCTTAGAAGTCAGCTATACAGAAGTGTACGTTAAAAATGCCTGCATACATTTTGCTGCTGTCATCACTTCAGGTCTTCCCTGAGATTAAGCAGTGTGTAGTCGTGGGTGGCAGGTAAAGCCACACAGAAGTAATAAATCTGATATGTTTCTGTGAAGGTTGCTTGATGAGTGTCAGGTGTCTTGTGTTTTATAACCTCGCATTTGGCCAGATTAGAGAGTGACTTACGAAAATATTTCTTCCGTACACTTCTAAAAGCATCTCATTAATTTATTTTTGTTTCTATCCTTAGTGTTCTCCATGGCCCGATACCCCCACAGCCTACGTGAATAGCAGCCCTTCCACAGCGCCCGCCTTCACGTCCCCACAGCAGGGCACTTGCAGCATCCCCGACAGGTACCGCATCGTGCCGTCGCTCACCCGGGGCTGGCCACACTGTGCTCCTTCACTGCCCTCTCTCTCACTTCCCAGCATCCTCTTTTTTATATCTGTCTGAGGTTTATAGTCACGGGAGCTAGCCGCCTCAGCTTGGGAGGAAAATTGTCTTTTCTTTGCCTGCCAGCCTTTTTGCTGTTCGCCCTTCATGCCTCATATATTCACAGCTGTAGGAATTGTAGAAAAGGAGGCATTTTCAAGGTACATTCTTTGTGAGAGAAAAAGAACATGAATGGAGTTCATAGATAGTGGACAGTGAGTTATTAAGGTGAAACTGTGACTCGGATGGGTTCAGATTGCATTTATTATAAAGTACATCTGTCTTCAGTGCGCACCATATCAGAGAGCTGTTCCTGCTCTGCTTTTTCTGCCTCACGTTACACAGACTATTTACTTCTTTCTTTATTATGGTAAGTCTTTAAACTTATAGGAAAGACTTTCAGTTTCTAAAACTTCACTGTGGTTTTAGAAATGGGGATGGTGGACTTGTTCTGTTTTATTCTCTGGCTGTGATTGGCATCTGTGAACCCTGCAGGCTCTGGGTGGGGGCAGGGGATGCTGTCACATGGGTCCTGTAGGTGCCACATGGTGCTGGAGGTGGGAGGGGGCTTGCCTTCCTGGGGCTCTGCTGAAGAGCTGATCCCGAGCAGGTCAGATCAGAAGTGCCCTGTTGTTGGGAGGTTTCTCACTGGGAAGGGAAAAATACACAAGATTGGGAGGGGAAGGTTCTTTTTCTTACACTCGGGCCACACCAACAGGTCTGTCTTTGTCAGCTGTGGCTACTGTGACAGAACGCCAGACCAGGGCCTTAGAGACAACAGAAACTTGTTTGTCGCAGTTGTGGAACTGGAAGTGTGAGGTCTGGGTGGTTCTGGCAAGGGCCCTCCGGGTTGCAGGTGCCACCTGGGTTCTCACGCAGTGGAGCAGACACCATTTTGAGCTTGCCTTCCTGGTCCCTCCCTGGGGCGCCACCTCCTCACTGTGTCATGCCGGGGGGGCGGGGTGTGTGTGTGAGGATGGTCAGTGTATGCATTTTGAGGGAACACAAATATCCTGTCTGTAACAGGGTCTGATAAGAACACAAAAAACATGCTTTTTCCTGTGAAGATGAGTAGACCAGCAGGCAGCTCATCTTGTAGATCTTTGTGCTTTACGAGGAGGAACACACTCTTCGACTCTACGTTGGAGAGCCCAGGGACTGGCATGTCCCCATGTGGGGGCCATTCTTGTCTTACAGCCCAGGCCGAGTCGTCTGGGGCAGAGGTCATGACTTCAGAGGGGGGCTCTGGGCTCCCGCACTGCTGGCTGAGCACACAGCTTCTGGGAGCAGCCGCGCCCTGTGCTGGCCAGGAGCTGTGCTCTCCAGGTGACCCACACCTTCCCTGTCCGTGTAGGCCCAGAGGTAGAGTCACCAGTCAGCATCATAACTTACATAACTGAAGTACAGGTGCTAAGAAAGGAGTCTGAGCCCAGGACCAGGAAGGCGCCACACTCCCTGTGGAGTTGTCTGCGGTTTTGTTTGATCTTAAAAACTCAAGGAGAGTGGCACGCCATTATTCCTTTTGCTTCCCTGAATTTCCCATTCATTAATCATGGGTAAATGTATTAATTAAACAGATAATTATTTTCCATTTTTACTTAGGACTATTTCTTGGACCTCCTTATTTTATTAAGTGTGTGTGTGCATGTGTGTATGTATTTTGCAGTACTTCTAACTCTATCTTGATTTCTCATACTATTTTCTTACTAAAATGAATGAGTGTCCTTCATTTTCCTGGCACCCCTGGAAATAATTGGAATCCTTTTGTTTCCTAAAACTTGAAGTTCTTACCTGGAACTGCTAGAGAAGAGGAGGATGAGGCGATAGCTGAACAGCCTCCTGTCACTTTCCTCATACTCACTGCCTGACCAGTGGTGCCAGCATTCTCAATCACAGATCTACACTCTCTGTCCTACAGTATTATATTACACTGACCCAGTTTAATAGCCTTTAATGTTTTGGTTTTAAGTGTGTGTGTGTGTGTGTGTATAATAATTCTCCTCTCCTTCCTTCTGTTCTCCCCAGCAATTCTTCTTCCCCAAACCATCAGGGAGATGGAGTTTCACAGGCCTCCAGTGAAGTAAGTGTCTTCATCCTGAAGCTGTCCGAAGCTCTAAGGATCCTGCATTTTTGAGGCTCTTACAGGGGCTTGAGGCATTGTTTGGGTCTCTGAGTAGTCAGACCTGTCCTCCTCTTGAGTGGGTTTGTTTTTTTGTTTTGTTTTGTTTGTTTTTTTGCTTAAACTTGGAGTATTTCTGTGTTTTGTTTAAATGTTTATAACATGCCAGTGACTTGGGTTTTTTATTAACTTTGAATAGTTTCTGTTTATGTTCATTTTCCTTGTTAATAGCAACTTCAGCCTTCAGCCACGATCCAGGAAACCCAACAATGGCTGCTCAAAAACAGATTCTCTTCCTATACAAGACTGTTTTCCAATTTTTCAGGTATGTTTTGTGTTTGTGTGTGTTTGTGTACATGTGTGTTTTGTGCTTGTTTCTGTACTTTTATTAACCTTGATTTTAAAAATTTTTTGAAGTTATGATGGAGTCATACCCAGTTTCACCTAGTGGTGATATCCTGCATACCTCTTATGTCAGGAAGCTAACATCAGTAGTCTCCCAGTTCACCAGTTTCAGGTACCTTCATCTTTGTACAGGTGTATACAGTTCTATCCAGTTTCTCTCATTAACTTCATTTTGAAGTAATTTTTGCCTTATTGTCTTTTGCGAAGATAGAGATGTTCTGTGAACCCTTCACTCAGTTTCTCATGTAATCATAGTATGATAGCAAAACTAGGAAATAGACATTGGTGCAACGTGTGTATATAGGTCTGTGTCATTTTATCACACATATGGACTTGTATAATCACTACCAAAGTTAAGATACAGAATTATGACATCATCACAAGGATTTCCCTTATGCTTCCCTGCCCCTCCCCCACCATACCTACACCCTGGCAGCCCTTAATCTGGTTTGTCTCTTGGACTTTGTCATTTCAAGACTATTATATACATGGTATCACAGAATATGTGACCTTTTGAGACTGACTTTTTCTCCGATCAGCATAATAATGCCCTTGGGTCCATCCAAGTGATTATGTATATTAGTAGTTCCTCTTTATTGCTATGTAGTAGTGTGTGGTATGAATCTACTCGGATATGGTTTCTGTGTACTTAAGTTCGTTTTTTCTTGCAGTGTTAGCTAAGGGAGTATGTAGGTGGGGTTTTTTGGTATTTTTTTTGTTTGGGTTTTTTTGGTTTGTTTTTTAAAGATTTTATTTATTTATTGGACAGAGATCACAAGTAGGCAGAGAGGCAGGCAGAGAGAGAGGGGAAAGCAGGCTCCCTGCTGAGCAGAGTGCCAGATGCGGGCCTTGATACCAGGGCCGTGAGACCATGACCTGAGCTGAAGGCAGAGGCTTAACCCACTGAGCCACCCAGGCACCCTGTTTGTTTGTTTTTAAGATTTTATTTATTTATATGAGGGAGAGAGAAAGAGCACAAGTCGGGGAAGGAGCAGAGGCAGAGAATATCTAAGCAGGCTCCCTCTTGAGTGTGGAGCCTGACACGGGGTTCGATCACATGACCTATGAGATCAGGACCTGAGTCGAAACAAAGAGTCAAACGCTTGACTGAGTCACTCAAGCACCCCTGTTGATGGAATTTTAAAAGGGACCAAGTGGAGCTTCTCCAGGTGGTGCTCTAGGAAACCTGTTTGGAGAGATAGTGATAGACTATGTGGGGCAGGGGCAGCATTTCCCAAGTGTGTTTGGCCCTGGGACCCTTTTCCTGGCTAAACAGCTGCTGAGAATTGCTGGGCCACAGTAAACTGGTAGAGAGCTTGCCTTGCCCGAGGTGCTGTGGGGCCAGGGCAGGGCAGTGTGAAGCTTTGAAGGGACAGAACTATGTGCACACACCTGGCCTAGGGGAGAGCTTGATTGCACAAAGAACATGATTTTCTCTTCCGTCAGCCATTTATTGTTGTTCGACAAGTAGTCATTCCCTGTGTAGCTCTTTGTCTCTTGAAGATTTATTTATTTATTTGAGAGAGAGAGCATGAGAGGGGAAAGGTCAGAGGGAGAAGCAGACTCCCTGATGAGCAGGGAGCCTGATGTGGGACTCAATTCCGGGACTCCAGGACCATGACCCAAGCTGAAGGTAGTCGCTTAACCACCCAGGCGCCCCTTTGTCCTTTAAAATTAAAGTAATGGATGAAAGTCTTGCTAGTTTGTAGCCATATTTTTATATGACTATATCTTTGTGAAAAATTGGAAATTTAAAAATTTCATTGTTTGGGGAAGATGGATCTTGAACCCTCATAGGAAAGACGTGAAGAGCAGAGTACATACAAAAAGCTCCGGCTGTGGGAACCAAGGGAGGTCCTGTTATGTGAATACAGGTTTCTCTCTGGAGAAGTTTCAGCTCTTTTCGCTGTGAGCATTGTTCCCTCGGCTTGGCCTCCTGCATTTCCCTTACACAGGAGCTTCCCAGCTGTAGAATGGGGAGGAGGAGGGGGAACCTGCTGGCTCAGAGTCTGTGGCCATTCATCTTCGGTAAAGGCTGTGCACACGAGTATCTGTCCAGTTCTTTATGCAAGTTGAGATTCACACACACATCTCTGGCCACAGCTGTGGGACTCCGGAGAGAGTGGGGAGATAGCCAGTCTTTGCTTCCCTGGCTCTGGAAAACAACTCCTTTAGTGTTTGTGCCTCCTGGAGGTGGCCTTCTGTGGTCTTTCTTTTATAAGGCAGGAAGTTATCAGGCTCTCACCTTCAAGCCTTCAAAAATAGATAACTCCATTATCTTGTTACATACCTAAGCGGGTATTGCTTGGAAGTCATGCCTTAATCCCAGAGGTTATCTTAATTATAGCAATAAACTACACCTTGAATGTTAATAAAAAAGATTGTGGACACAAACATAAAAAGTAGGAGAGGATGAACTTCCATGTAACCATCCCAGCCTTTGGTTGGTTTTGCTTTCTACTCTTTTCCATCCCACTTTTCTATTCTATTTTGAAGCAGATCCTAGATGCTATGTTATTTACACTTAGCAGTGATTTGGGGAAATCGTAAGGTGTAATGTGTGAGTCTGTGCCATGTTTTCGCTTTCATTTTAAAACTGGCTGCTGTGACAGTAATGTTGCAGAACGTTTGGAAGTTGCAGTATCACTCAGAGGGAGCCAACTTGGGCAGGTCCCCAAAACTCTAGACTTCCATTTCCTCTTTTTGTAAAATAAAACCTTATTATTGTGATCTCAAGGTTAATTATCAGGGGGTCAGAATCCTGCTTATCCACAAAACCAGCAGCCAGCCAAAACAAGGTGGGTGGTGAAGTTGTGTACTGGGAACAGACAGCCCTGTAGGCCCCACTCATCTGTCCGATTGACCTGCATCTGGGCTTCTGTGCTCCTCCTCCATTCAGGACATAGAAACGCCAGCAATGTATTTATTTATTTATTTTCTCTGTGGGACAGGGAGTGTGTGTATATGCTCTTTTGTTTGTGTCTGTGAGTGTACACACAGGAGACCGTGATGGTTCTGAGGGACAGTTCACCGTGTGAAGACCGATGCTGTAACCGGTCGTGCTGTTGTTTTTCCATCTCTGAAAAGAATCTCTTTTTGCTGTTCTCCAGGTGCCGACTTATTAAAACTGACAAAGGAGGATCTAGTACAAATTTGTGGTGCAGCCGATGGAATTCGGCTCTATAATTCCCTGAAGTCCAGGTAAAATACAGCGTTTAAAAGGAACTGTTGGGGGGCACCTGGGTGGCTCAGTGGGTTAAAGCCTCTGCCTTCGGCTCAGGTCATGATCCCAGGGTCCTGGGATTGAGCCCCGCATCGGGCTCTCTGCTTGGCCAGGAGCCTGCTTCTCTTCCTCTCTCTCTGCCTGTCTCTCTGCCTACTTGTGATTTCTGTCAAATAAATTAATAAAATTAAAAAAAAAAAAAAAAAAAAGGAACTGTTGGCTTGTGATGAGGACAGATGTTTGTGTGGGGAGCTCTGGCGGGATGCTTTCCGGTGTGGGCACTGTGGGGCGTCGGGCCTCATGCTCGGGAGGAGACTTTTCTGTGTGCACCCTCAGGGCAGGCACTGATGAGGGCAGAGGTAGACTGTAGAAACGCACATGCGCAGGACTGATTTCTTGAAGACCATTCAGTCGAATCTTACTAACTTTAAATCGCTGACTTAATCTTGAAACTTAAATTTACCAGTATCTGACACACCAGCTCAGTGGTTTAAAGTCTGGATCATCAGATTAGACCACCTGTGATAGTTGGTGTGAGGTGTGTGTTTTTATATTTTTATTAGTCATTTTGTGTAATGAAATGATACCGTAAAGTTCTCGTAAGGAGATAGAACTTAGAGTCCTGTAGTGGTCTTTTGTACCTGCTGCGGCTCACGTGGGGCGTCTTCTGATTGCAGGTCGGTTAGGCCCCGCCTGACCATCTATGTCTGCCAGGAGCAGCCGAGCAGCTCACCGCTGCAGGGCCAGCAGCCGGCTGGCGGCGGAGGCGACAGTGGCAGTGGGACGCCATACGGTGGGTCCTGAGGGCATCACGGCTTCCCATCGCACCTTTTCTGTCACGGAGGCAGAAGCAGGAAGGCCCCGCGCGGGGCTTGGAAGGACCGCTGAGCTGCCTGGGTGGGACTGCGGACAGCAGGAGGGGCAGTGGTGCTGGGGCCAAGGCCTCGGGAGAGGGGAAGCTAGCTGCCTTTCTCTGCTCTTTCCAGCACTCTCTGAGTCTCCTTTGTATTTGGCTTTCTGTGCTGGAAAGCGCCAATAAGTGAAAGACCAGCTTGAATGCCTTTTGGAGTTTAGCTGGCTTTTAGTCCCCCCTTACATCTCAAATTTACTGAAATGATGACTGTAACATTGGCAGCTTGGCAAGAAAGCAGGAGGGTTTTTCTTTTTTTTTTTTTCTTTTTCTCCCTGCCCCCCTTTTATTGACTGGGGGAAAACCTTAAAATATCACATGTGCAGAGATTCACATGTGTTCCAGCACTAAGTGTGTGGACTTGTCTCCAACAGACAGCGGGCCAGTGCTGTGAGCTGTGTGCTGAGCGGCACCACGTCCTTGGGGCACCGTTCACACACACCAGGCAATTCTCCATCCATAGAGTGCTGGCTGAGGGCAGACACACCCTGGCCCTTCTCTCCTCTAAATACGGCCCTCAAAAACAAAAGTAGTTACGCTTTTAAAGGATGTGTTTTCTCATCTGTAAGGTTGGGTGTGTGGTAATACCTCCCTCCCCTCTGCCCTATTCTCAAGCAAAATAAGGGCAACATGCTCAGAACTCTCCAGAAAGAAGTGTGTTATGGAATTCACAGGGGCAATCATTTACCTTATTTCGGGTAGACCTATAAGTGTCACTTTGTGTTTGAAAAATCCCAGTCTCTTGTGAGTTTTTCCACTTGGTGTCATTTTGACTTTAAAAGCTGTGAGTTTGAAGACTGAAGATAAAAAAGTTAATCTGAAAGGATAAAATTCTAAAGGAGCTCTCCAGGTATCAGGATCTTGTGTATCATTTACATCTATGTGGTCAGGCCTGTTGGACTTGGGAAGGTGTTTGTGGAGGAATGTAGGAAATGTTGGCCAGCTTAGCCCTAGGGCAGGGGTTTTCTGCATTTCCAGCAAACTTCCTTAAGAGGCCAAGTAGGAAATGCCTTGACTTTGTGGACTTTGGGGGCTCTTTCCCACCAGACACCGGTGATGGGCGCGGCCACATTCTGATACAGTTCTGTTGGAAAAGAACAAGTGAGGGCAGCGCTGGGCTTACACAGGCTTTAGTTTGGGGACTCTGCTCTAGATCAGCTCTCTGTCTCCCCTTGACTATAGTTCCACATTCTAAGCTTTCCATAATGTGTAATTAGTAGAGGTTTCCGTTACTGTAGGCACACGAGAGACCCTCCTGTTTGGGGAAGGTGCTGGAGAGTTCTAGCACGGTGATCTGCTCACTGGCTGGCTTGAGTCCAGGACCGAGCAGGACCTGTAAGAGCCAGGCTCCCTGGACATGCACGTGGCAGCAGACGACAGCTGCTGCAAAGGGAAATGTTCCGGAAACACAGGCCTCTGGAGGACGCAGCAGCACGCATCACTGTCCACATCCTTAGCTTTTTATGTGGTGTCTTCTGTACCGTGTTTCATTCTCTGGGGGATTCCTTGGGATAAATTTCCAGTAGTAGGATTACTGAATCAACAGCGATAGAGTTCTTTTTATATATTGCTAGACACACATGATAATTTGAAAACTGTTTCCTTCAGCTGAAATTTACCATAAAATCCTTCCATTGTAAGCGTCCAGTAAAGGACATTTTAGTAAATTGAGAGTTTTGCAGTCACTACCTCCATCAGGTTTTAGTCCCATTACTCCATAAAGACCCCTGTGCACATTTGCAGTAAATTCCTGTTTGTTTTTTAAGAAAAATGAAAACTTCAAACCCTATTATACAGATATTACTGTTAACGTTTATTAAATTATACCTGTGACATTGTTAATTTATTATTATTTCAGGGGGTAAGGGAGGAAAGATACTAGTTCCCATTTTTAATTTTTATACATATGTTTTTTAATACTTTGAAAGGGGTGATCTTAGAGATGTGGAAAACAGATCAACGATTACTGCTAAAAAGCTACTCTTATTTTTTATTTCAGTTTATCATGCAATCTACTTGGAAGAAATGGTTGCTTCAGAAGTTGCTCGAAAACTTGCATTGGTGTTTAATATTCCTTTCCACCAGATTAACCAGGTCTACAGACAGGGGCCCACCGGTATTCACATTCTTGTTAGCGATCAGGTAATGTGAACTGGCGTGCCATCGCTTTTCCCTTCCACACTGGCATATCCTTTCTCTTTATCACTGAAGAACTATGGAAAAATTCTGTGATCCCCTTATGGAAGTACTCCAGAGAATCCGTTTTAAAGAACTGGTGTCAAATTTGTAAGAATCTAAAACCAGGAGTTTCAGATATCCTGGTGATACAAGGAATATAAACCCAGACCTGTGGCTTTGGCCCCTCTGCTCCCCTACCCTCCCTTAGACACTCTCCGGGAACTTCGGGGTTAGCATGGCTTTGGCCCATTTTATGTAAGAAGTGTGTTTGGATGTGTTTTCCTTTTGTTCACTATTGGATGATTGATCTTTATTTAAAAAAAAAAAAAAAATTTTTTTTTTTTTTTTTTTTTTTTTTTTTTTAATTTTATTTGAGAGGGAGAAGCAGAGTCCCTACTGAGCAGGGAGCCTGATGGGGGCTCGATTTGAGGGCCCTAGGATCATGACCTGAGCCAAAGGCAGGTGCTTAACTGACTGAGGTGTCCCTGATGATTCATTTTTAAAAATGTTAAGGTTCTCCCAGTGTTCAGCAACAAACAGGTAATAATAGACCACTAACGCTGTGACTCTGTGTTAAGAGTCATTACAGGGCCCAGCCGGGAAAGCTCCCAGTGGGTCAGGCGGGTTGTGGTGCTATCTCAGGGACCAGACATGGGCAGGCCTGGTCAGCTTGAGGCCCTGCCAGTGTAGCAGGTGCGAATGTTTACCACCTCATGCTGCCTTCACGAGTTACTGTTTTGACCACTGAGTTCTGTATTTGTGCAACAGTGTACAGATGATGACATTTTCCTGGAGCTGCTAATTCTACTCTTTTCTGATCAGCTCAGGGAAAAAACAATTGGATCTTAATTGTTATCTGCTTTATCTTTCTAGATGGTTCAGAACTTTCAAGATGAGAGTTGTTTTTTATTCTTCACAGTAAAAGGTACTTTGCATGAGTGCATGTGTCTTGAAATGCTGAAATGAAAGATGGTGTGTGCTTGTAATCAGTCACCTTGTGTGCTTACTTTTGAAAATGCTGGCTTTACTAGTTTTAAGAGTTTGAAAAATGAATCAAGAGAATATTTCTAGTGGTTGTAATAGAAACTAACAAATAAGGAAGGGGAGTCAGTCCCAGATTATTGGGAAAAAGTACTGAATTCAGCCACCATTTTCTTGAGTACCTTGTGTCAGACAGCTTTTGGTGCTAGAGAGGTCTTTAACAAAACACTCCATGGAACTCCTGGTAGGGAAGGCAAACCAGAATTAGCCACCAGATGCATGCAATTACAAAATCTTTTAAGTGCCTTGGAGGAGTGGGTAAGTGGGAGGTGCTTGTGTTTAAGGGGGTGCTGGGTAGGGGGGACTTGAAGCGGATGGGCAAAGCCTCTCTGAGGAGGTGTTAGTAATGCTGAGACTTGAAGAGTTAGGGGAGATGCCCACCTGAGGAACACCCCAAGGTGTACGCAGGAAAGAGCTGGGCTGCTGTGCAGGGCCAAGCAAAGGCTGTGTCACTGCCACACAGCGTGAGGGGCACACAGAGCAAGAGTCAGAGTACAAGGTGTGGTCTGGTGTGCAGGACCTGGGCATGAGGGTAGCTGAGATTTTATTTGAAATGCATTGGAGACATCAGTGAAGTTGTTTCAACAAAGGATGAATGGGATTAGGTTTTTCTTCCACCCTTTTATTTTTTTTTTTTTTTTTTTTTTTTTAAGATTTTGAAGTTTATTTATTTGAGAGAGAGCAAGAGAGGGGAGAAGGTCAGAGGGAGAAGCAGACTCCCCGCGGAACTGGGAGCCCGATGTGGGACTTGATCCTGGGTCTCCGGGATCGTGACCTGAGCGAAGGCAGTGGCTTAACCAACTGAGCCACCCAGGCGCTCTTTTCTTCCACTCTTATGACTCTGTGAAAGCAGATGGGAATTGGAGGAAAGCTGGAGGCAGGAGAGGTCACTGGGGTCTGACACATTTATGGGCGGGTCCTGCTGGGCTCTACATTTGAGTGGCACTGTGGGGGTAACTCTTGTTAAGAGCCATTGGGCAGACGGTGTACCTAGTAGAGAAGCAGGACTGGTTGGGAGAGACACAGTCAAGAGTTCCATTTTATATGTGCTTGGAAAAGCCAGGTTGGCAGTGAATTATCCCCATCTGGAGTGGGCAGGAAAGGCCTGGACTTGAGATGGAATTTGGAAGCCTTTAGCACATCCACAGTGACTCTAAGCCGTGGAAGGCACTGCAGTTATTTAGGGAAAAAATACTGAAGAAGGGCCCGGATGGGGCTCAGAGGGCTAATGGAGGGATTTTTAAATGCAAAATTTTTATATGAGGAGACTTTTTAAAATCCAGTGGGTTAAGAGCCGAATCCAGGCCTAACACAAAAGCTGCACCTCAGAGAGCAAGGCGCTGTGTCCCCCTTTCCCAGTAGTCCCTCTCGAAGGATGGAGTCCAAAACTGCAGCGCCTGGTCGGCTTCATGTGCGTGTGGCATCTTGTGTTTGCCATTCCGTTAGCGGTAGGCACAGTAGCTTCCCCTGAGCTGGCTCACTCCCTCTTTCACTGTCACAGCCTCTTGGGCTTAGCACTCTTCTGCTCAGCATTTTGTCGTCAAAGCAGTACAGCTTTTACTCTCCAAAACTCAAAAGGTCTAAAAAAGGAAAGTCTTACTGTAATCATATCATTGTGTTCTAAGAAAGCAGTGGATGTTGCTAATGTCAGACATCTTAGCACATCCCCTCTGATCGCAGCATGTTATTCAGACTCCTGTCCTCATGAAAACATTTTTGTTCCGTGATGAATGCCTGTACTACTTCCAGCCATTTCCTGAGAAACACTAGGCCATCAGACAAAAGTAGTGATTTTTTCAGAATGTCTCAGATCTGCCTCTGAGGAGGTTAAAAACTTCATTTCCAGGAAAGGTGGATGGAAGCACCCAGTGTGCGTGTGTCATGCGGAGTTGGCTGGCCTGGGGCCTGCCCAGGAGTCTGCGCCAGCCCCAGCTCCCGCCCCCTCACTCCCCCCACGCCCCAGAGCAGACAGGCAGCAGGGGTACTGACCCTCATGGGCACATGGGCCCCACATCAGAAAGTAAAATACCCCAACAGGGATTGTGCAGATGCTCTCTCTCTAGACTTAAAGGTAATTTGAATTGGGAAGAGAAGCTATAGCTTTCTGGGAGTTTGCAGTTTAATGGCCTTGATTTTCCTAAGCCCGCCCAAAAGAACTGTGTGTCACATTTCTTTCCTTTTCCTGCAGCTGAGAACGGTGATGGTATCCACATAGTTTTGAAGTGATGTCGTACTTAGTCTGAACTATATTCAGTACCAAATAAAGTCACGCTTAAAAGTGTGTGAAGACTGAATCCAAGAAGTCTTGGGATTGGATTTTACCGTATGAAATGTTTCATATTGAAAACACAAGATGACCTTTCTAATGAGCTGTATGAGAGGCGAATCTCCTCACTGTCACTGCCATAGCCAAGCATCCTCGTGAGAGTGAGCACGTCGGGACAGCACGCGTGCGGCTCTGGGGCCACGTGCCAGCGGGGCTGCCTGCTTCTCTGGCAGAGGCCAGTAGATACAGTTCCTAGAAGCAGCCTTTGCTGTCTTTTTACACTGTATGCGGTTTGGAAATGAATGTAAAAACGTACTGTGGGCATTTACCTTTCTGTGCCAGTTTGGCTTTTATTGCCTGAACCTTATGCTGACCCAGAGCAGGGGTGGGGGACAGTGCTGTCATGGAGCCAGCACGGAATCTGTCTGCAGATGCGATGTGCCGAGACCGTGATCAGGGGTCAGGTAAGAGGCTTGGCACCTTCTCGGAAGAAATCATGTCTAAGGGTGTGTGTGACGGGCTTGTGCCAGATCGGGAAAGATCCGAGCCAGGAAGGCGGGCTTGAAGCAAACTGCATTATCAAGAGTACCTTGGTGAGAGGATCAGTGTAAATCCTAATAGGTACAAAGACTTTTGTGTTTTTGCTTTGTCACAGATTATTGAAAACCTTTTGCTTCTGCTTTATTTTTAGAGTTTTGTTTCTGGTTTTCATTTTTGAAGTCCCTTTTAAACTCGTGTGGTATTCCTCCCTTTCTCTGTCCCTCCCCTCCCCAACCCACCCCATCCTGTTCCTGAATGTTTTTAAAGCCCTGTCCCAGACAATGGAAACTGGTGACCTAGGTAGGGGGAAATGTATGGTCGTTTCTGACTTGCTGTTAAGGGGTCTTCATTATCAACAAGTTGAAATTATTTGTGGCAAATGAGATGTCATAAATGAAACACTAAATTGTACCATAAAAATACCCCACACTTTTGAAATATGAGCTTTAGTACAATCATGGGTAAATATTTTGGTGATTATTTAAGAGGCTTTCTTATATACTACATAATAACTTTTTTCTATAAAAAGGGTGCCTCTTCCACAAAACCAAATGCTTGTTTGCCAGTACACTTCTCAAAGGGAGCCCACTGCTTTTGCAATTTTCCTTTCTTGGTTCCCTCTGCCCGAAGCCTTCCCCATGCACACCAGCAAGCATCTGTGAGGCCTGTGGTGTAGCAGACTTCTGTTTCCCTTTAACTATAGCAGCTCTGACCAGTTACCCAGCTGTCTTGGTTCTGAATGTGTTTATTTGAATCTTACCTTTGTTCAGGCAGAAATAGGAATGAGTAATTTAGGCTTTGAAATCCCCCAGAAGACAAACTACTTCAGTGGGTAAAAGCTTTGACCTTTTGTGTTTAATTCTTAAAGGGTTATTGGATACAGAGAAGCCCAGTCTCTAAATATTTTCATCTTCAGTTTGAAAATATATGTAACTCCTCTAGACCCTAAAAGCAGAGGAACTTTCCTTTCTGTCATCTCCCTTTGCTTCCATATGAACACGTTTTCTGTACCAACCACTTGAAAGAAGTGAGCATACTGTTTTTGCTTGTCTGTTTAGCATTCCTTTTTGAGTCTCAAAGATACACGGAAATAAATGTCATTTAATGCTGTGTGCTATTTTGAATTCCTCATCAGGTTTTAAAAGCTCATTGAACTTGAAATTATACCAAGCAGCATTGACCATTAGTCTGTCCCAGTGAAGCAGGTTAAATTATGGCACCAGCAAATTTGCTACTTTGTTTTTTTAATAGTAGGATGTATACATTTCAGTATAATAAATGTTTTCCGATTGTTTTGCAAATGCGTGTCTCATTTAAAATCACACTTCCTAATGGTGTCCCCTGAAGTCCTGGAATCTGAGGGGGTTCCATGCAGGTGTTCTGAGCACCCCCAAGTCCACATGTTGTAAGAGGCAAGGCCTATGTGTTGTGTTCTTTCTGGTTTGTTTTCTCAAAGATGATGCAACTGAGGACAAATGATTCCTCTCACTGTTCCACACCTACAGAGGAAGCAAACCTGATTTTCTAATCTGAGAAACCTCACCTGAGCTGCTCTTGTGTTCTAATGAGGTCATAGGTCATTGAGGAATGAGTCCAGTAACTCTGATAGGTTGTGTCCTGGCTCAAAAGAGACCGTATAGAAAGCCCTGGTCATAGAAATTTTTAAAAACAGAGACTATAATTTACTGACACAAGTCTGTGTTTTATGCTATTTAAATAGCTTCTTGCATCAGTCATGCCCCCACACATAGTGGTGTAAATGTATATTAAAATAACCCCTGTGGTATATACGTGCACATTCTAGACCAGGAAAAACTAGAGGATCTCGCCAGGTGGTGAGGTCATCAGGGCTTGAACGCTTATTCTGATAATCTTGTTAACTTAAGGGGTCATGTATGCACCTTCCTTCTCTTCTGCTGTACCCTAAATGCTCCTAAATGGTCCATCTGTTGGAGGTACCACTGGTCACGGGCAAGTACCGTGTCGGGTTCGCTGTTCCACTCCAGCCTCCCGTGAGCTGTGCTCTTCATGGTGGGGAACGGCTGCTAGGAAGTCTGAAGTTCATGAGGTGAGAGTGGTGATGGGTTCCTGATTTTCATAAATATCACATATGTGGACAGCACAGAATGGAAACTAGTGCTTACCTGATTCTAGATATTAGGGAGGTCTGAATTTGGAAAATGGTTTTGCTCAGATTTGTCTGCCATGAAGATTATAGCAATAAAACCCTCTGACTTAAGCTTTGCAATGGTTTATTCATTTTTATGAGTCTAAAAGGTGCCAACACTTTACTGAGCTGAGTTTTAAGTGTGTACAATTTTGGAATAGTTCTGGTGTAACGATTTCTAAGGTTTTAAAATAAACTTGGAAAAAATCACATCCATTCTACATGCATCCATTCATTATTTTTAATTGATTATATATATTATAGATAACTTAAGCCTTAATTCTATTTCTTTAAGGTCCCCCAAATTTTGTGAGAGCTGACACGATTAGCTTTTCTCCTAGAACAAAAATGCACTCTGCAGTAGCACCTGCCACAGCTTGTTTCCAGTCAGGCAACATGGACTCGGTGGTTTTTGTCTAGCTTTTGGTCCCCAAAAGAGTGTATGACAAGTTGATAGAAAGGTGAAGGCCCTGCTCCACCCAGTTCAGAGTCCTCATTTCTTTGGTGTCTCATGGAAACCTAACTTGCCTCCCACCTAAGTCTCTACGTATAAAACTCTCAGGCATCACGAATTTGCAGTACAGGTCACTTTGAGAAAGTTACTATTTCATCTTCAAAGTGGAAAAGTCCTGCTAATCCAAATGAAATCACTGTGAATTAAAGTAGGCCACTGGCTTCAGTATCAGGTAGAAAATCAACAGCTTAGTCTTTCTGCTCGGTTTGTGCTAACACTGATGGTCTAAGGAGCGCTGACAAAGCCAACGGCAGGACGCTGGTACCTAAGAAGGCACCCACCTCTTAAGAGATCCAGGTCCCCTTTGTGGTCCAGGCTGTGCTGAGACTACTCTTGCCATGTGCTGGCAGACACAAGGCTTTGATTGGATTGTATCGTAGCAGAATGAAGGTGAGAACTATCACCAGAGTTACTGCAGTCCCTACTGAAGTCTTTTACCTGTAAATGTCTTTCCCAATGGAGAACCAAGAGATCTGGGTGAAGGCGGAGCAGGAAGACCCGGGTCTTCTCTGGAGGAAGGGACACTTCATCGTGCCTTGGACTGAGGCAGTCGCCGTCAGAGAATGACACAGCACCTGCACAGTCGCTGTCCACTTCCTCCCACTGCTGTCGGGGGGGTGACAGGAGCAAAGTAGGCATGGACTTTGACATGAGGGAGCTGAGCCTGGAGGCAGAAAGCAGACAGATGTGGAGTAGTCATTACGTGTGTATTTGAGGATTACAGGCACAATCCTAGACAAGCCCGCAATTTGCCTTGTAGAATTGACCCTCCTTGATTCTCAGGCAGATAGTTCAAATACAGTTTCTCATGTAGGCTAGAGCTATTCCTGTTTACATACGTATCCTTCTGAAGTGAGGAGACCTGAATATCTGCCCTGGGGGCAGTCGCTGGTTCTGTATGGACACTGAGCGCATCCTTGTAGCCGTTAGCACCTGGGGCAGCTCTGGGAGGTAAATGCAAAGCTGCTCAACGTAAAGTGTATTCAAGAAAACTATGTGAACTATGTGGGACAAGAAAAGCCATGTTCTATCTAAGCCCTGTTCTCTGGAAGTTAACCAAGACCATGGTTTCCTTCCTGCTGGTAATGACTCTAAGTCTCTCTCCCTACAAGGGTCTGATCACCAGACTCTAGAACCTCTGTCCCACACCCATTCTGGAAGTTGAATTGGCCGGAGTAAGATCTAATAAGGAAATTTTGAACAAGACGACACTTGTAGAACATCACTATAAGCTTAGAATAAAATGTGGAAGATAGAGTCTTGACATACTCGTTTGCTTAGGAAGTGTGCCAGCCCCGCCTTACCCGCATCCGCTTGATGCCTGCGCGGGTAACCTGCTGGCAGTCATACAACTCGAGGCGCTCCAGGCCGCGGCAGTTCTCCAGGTGCTCCAGGGCCACGTCGGTGATGAGGAGGCAGTTGTCCAGTTCCAGTACCCGCAGCCTCTCGTGACCGCAGGTGCTGTTGCTCAGGTGCAGGATCCCGTCATCTGTGATGAGCTCACAGTGGGACAGACTCTAGAACAAGGAGACACGTGTGGATATCTGAGAGACCTGCTCTTTCCAAGGCTCCGGGCCTGGGCTGGGCAGCACCCTATGGTAGCCGCTTATCACTGGAGGATTAAACACAAAATCTTGGGGTCCTGTGGCCATGGGTTTGCTGCACTCTTGGTGGCTGCTCTCATCTTTCCAATTATGTAAAGATGGAAATCAAATTGCAGGTGATGATACAGTTGAAGAGGACAATGTGAAAGGATCCTGAACTAACCTTTCATAAACTCCCCAATTCTCAGCTACATAAAGGACAGCCTACTCTGAAAAAACAAAAACTCTAAAAACTGAGTGACTCCTACACATTGAGTGAATGAGAGAAGGTCCAGGTCACGGGCTAGGAGAAGCTGGGACACAATCTTGCCATAAGTACCACTCCCAATGCGGAGACTCACAGCTGGAAGGGAACTCAAAACCTGGAGTTCGTCTCTGAGGAGCAAAGGGCTTGAACCCCATGTTGGGCAACCCAGCTCTTAAGATCTGTACCTGAAAGACAAGCCCCTAAAATAGCTAGCTTTGGAAACCAACAGGCTTACATCCCCGAGACCCACAAGACTAGCAATCCCAGCAACAGCTCTTAAAGGGCTCACACATGTGGACTCACCCACCTCAGGGCCCAACCTGGACGTGGCCCATTCAGAGGTGTCTGGACTTTGTGTGGGAGGGTCTTGTTTACTTGTCTTGGACACTGGCCTGAGGGTCAGGCACCTGATCTGACACATTTGGGGGCATGCTGGGGTACTCTAGGTATAGGGACTGGTGGGCACCCATCTTTGTGCACCCCCTCTATCTTGCTCCAACTGGTGGATGCTTAAAAACAAAACAAAAAACCCTCTAGGCTTTTTTTTTTTTTTTTTTCCCTTTCTCTACTTTTCTTTCTTAGTAGGCACCATCTCTACACTCTCCTCTGTCACTCCCCAGCTAGTGGGTGCCAGTTTCTCCCTCTCCCTCTGCTGTACTTGAGAACACCATTCTCTCTCAGGAAGGAACTTCTATAAGTGTCCGTGCCCTGGTTTTACATCTGGTACCTTGGTTTTTGCAGCTGTTGCTAGAGGACACCTTTGCATTTCCTGGCTCTGGGGGCCCATGGGGCTTATGCTGGTGGGCCTCACAGGACTGTAACCAACAGAGAAATAGTTCGGAAATGGCCAGTATCCCCAGGGCACAGCAAGAGACAACAGGCCCAGGAATTCAGTCTGTAAAAGAGGACTAACAGCTTATTATCACGGACACCTGGGTGCATAGTCGCTTAAGGGCCTGTCTTCGCTCAGGTCAGGATCCCAGGCTCCTGGGATTGAGTCCCACATTGGGCTCCCTGCTCAGTGGGGAGTCTGCTTCCCCTCTGCTACTGCTCCTCCTGCCTGTGCTTTCTCTGTTCCTCTCTGATAAATAAATCTTTAAAAAAAAAATAGCTTATCATCATAGCTGCAGGCTGAGGGGCAGGCTTCAGATTAAACACATTTTAAGGGCTGGCAAGACTTACTGGAAACCTCTGGGGGACCCCAGGATGTCTTGGAGGGAAGATTTTATAGGCATCTTGTGTCCCATTTTTACTTCTGGTGCCCTAGTCTTTGGGGCCTGCCACTCAGGGATGCTCCTTGATCACCTAGTTCTGAGAGGATGCTGAATTCCCCTCCTATAAGCACCCCAATTCTACAGCTATAATAGAGGAAAGAAAGTGAAGATGGTATAAGAGACTTAAGGGACAACGTGAAGTGGACTAACATTCATATCATGGGGCTCTCGAAAGGAGGAGAGAGGAAAGGAACAGAAAAATTACTTCAAAAAATAATGGCTGAAAGCTAACCTGGGGGGAAAAACAGAATCCAGATCCAGGAAGTCTAGAGAGTTCTATAAATATGAACCCCAAGAGATGCACACCAAGATAAATTATAATTAAAATGTCAAAAGTTAAAGAGAATCTTGAAATCAGGAAAAGAAAAACTTGTTATGTACAGTGGAACCCCCCCATAAGACTATCAGATTTTTTTTTGCAGAAACCACAGGACAGAAGGCAGTGGCATGACACATTCAAAGTACTGAAAGAAAAAAACACTTCCAGTCAAGAATACTCTTAACTAACAAAGTTATCATTCAGAATTGGAGTAAGAGTTTTTCAGACAAGTTAAAGCTAAAGGAGTTAATTACTTTACTAAACCAGCTTTACAAAAAATATTAAAGGGACTTTGTTGAGATGAAAAGACAGGGCACTAAATAAAATGTGAAAGTATAAATCTCACTGGCAAAGGTAAATATATAGGAAAGATGTAATGGGCGAATCATTTATAGAGCTATTATGAAGGCTAAAAGACAAAAGTAGAATAAAAACAACAACAAAACCCAAACTACAAACAAGTGATACACGAGATGAAAAGATGTAAAATGTAACATCAAAAACAAAATGGAGGAGGGAGGTAAACACATAGAACTTTAGAATGTATTCAGATTTAAGCTGTTATAAAATAGACTGATACAAATATAAGTTGTTATATGTAAGCCTCCTGGTAACCCCAAAGTAAAAATCTATAGTAGATACACAAAAGATAAAAGAAATTAAGTGTACTACTATAAGTCATTAAACCACAAAGGAAGAAAACAAAGGAACAGAAGGAACTACAAAACAGCCTGAAAACAACATAATGGCAATAAGTACACAGCTATCAATAATTACTTTATATGTAAATGAGCCAGATTCTCCAAACAAAAGACAAAGAGTTGGGGCATCTGGCTGGCTCAGTCAGTTAAGCATCTGCTTTTGGCTCAGGTTATGATCCCAGTGTCCTGGGATCAAGCCCAGTAGTAGGGTCCCTGCTCAGTGGGGAGCCTGCTTCTCCTTCTCCTCACTTGGGCTCTCTCACTATCTCTGTTGCTCTCTCTCTCTCAAAATTTTTTTAAAAGATTTTATTTGAAAGAGAGACAGCGAGAGAGGGAACACAAGTACGGGGAGTGGGAGAGGGAGAAGCTGGTTTCCTGGTGAGCAGTAAGCCTGATGCAGGGCTTGATCCTAAGACCCTGGGATCATGACCTGAGCTGAAGGCAGCCGCTTAATAGCTGAGCCACCCAGGTGTCCCTCAAATTAATAAAACCTAAAACAAAACAAAACAAAAAACCCCCAAAAACAAAAGAAGTAGAGTGCCTGAATGAATTTAAAAAAAAAAGACCCATTTATATGCTGCCTTTAAGAGACTCACTTCAGGTGCAAGGACACACACAGACTGAAAGTGAAGGAATGAAAAAAGATAGCCCATACAAATAAAAACCTCCAAAAAAGTTGGAGGTTGGGGCGCCTGGGTGGCTCAGTGGGTTAAAGCCTCTGCCTTTGGCTCAGGTCATGATCCCAGGGTCCTGGGATAGAGCCCCGCATCGGGCTCTCTGCTCCGCGGGGAGCCTGCTTCCTCCTCTCTCTCTCTCTCTCTGCCTGCCTCTCTGCCTACTTGTGATCTCTGTCAAATAAATTAAAAAAAAAAAAAAAAAGTTGGAGGTAGCCCTAATTACATCAGACAAAATAAACTTTAAAACACTATAATAACAAAGGACAATATGTAATGATAAGGCGTCAATCCAACGAGAGCATAAATATTGGTAAATATTTATGCACCCAACATAGGATCAACCTAAAATATATAAAGCATATACCAACAGACCTAAAGTAATAGCACCAGTAATTAGAGGACTTTAATACCCACTTACATCAACAGGTAGATCATCCAGACAATATCAGTAAGAAAACATCAGCTGTACACAATATGATGGAACAGATGGACTCAATAGATATATACACTCAATAGATATATACAGAACATTCTATCTAAAAGCAGAATACACATTCTTCTCAAGTGTATATGGAACGTTCTCTAGACCAGATCATATGTTAGAACACATAAGAAATCTTAATATGTTGGGGCACCTGGGTGGCTCAGTGGGTTGAGCCTCTGCCTTCGGCTCAGGTCATGATCTCAGGGTTCTGGGATCGAGCCCCACATCGGGCTCTTTGCTGGGCGGGGAGCCTGCTTCCTCCTCTCTCTCTGCCTGCCTCTCTGCCTACTTGTGATCTCTCTCTGTGTCAAATAAATAAATAAAATCTTTAAAAAAAATCTTAATATGTTTAAGATTAAAATCATTATCAAGTACTTTTCCAACCACAATAATATAAAAGTAGAAATAATTACAAGAAGAAATGTGGAAAATTCACAAATATGTGGATATTCAACATGTTACTGAACCACCAACAAATGGGTCAAAGAAGAAATCAAAAGAAAAATGTAAAAAATGTCTTGAGACAAATGAAAATAGAAATGTAAAAATCAAAATTTATGGGATGCAGCAAAAGCATTTCTAAGGCAATAGTTCATAGCAATAAAGTCCTACCTCAAGGAACGAGAAAAGTCAAATGACCTAACTTCACACCTTAAGGAACTATGGAAAGATGACAAAGCCCAAAATTAGTAGAAGGGAGGAAATAAAGATTAGAGAGGATGTGAATAAAAGAGACTAAAAAGACGGGACTGGAGGAGATTATGCTGAGTGAATTAAATCAAGCAGAGAGTCAATTACCATATGGTTTCACTTACTTGCGGAGCATAGGGTTAACACAGTGGACATTAGGAAAAAAAGAGGAGAAGTGAGTTGGGGGAAATTGGAGGGGGTGACAAACCATGAGAGACTGTGGACTCTGAGAAACAAACTAAGGGTTTTGGAGGGGAGGGGAGTAGAGGGTTGGGTAAGCCCGGTGGTGGGTATTATGGAGGGCACGTATTGCATGGAGCACTGGGTATGGTGTATAAACAATGAATCTTGGAACACTGGGAAAAAAAAAAGACAACCGAAAAGATCAATGAAACTAAGAGCTGGTTTATTAAAAGATAAGCAAAACTGACAAACCTTCAGTTAAACTCACCAAGAAAAATGAGATGACTCAAAATCAGAAATGAAGGAAGAGAAATCATAACTGATATCACAGAAATACAATAGATCATAAGAGACTATTAAGAACAATTATATGCCAACAAATTGGACAACCTAGAAGAAACTGGTAAGTTCCTAAAAACAAAGGCCAACCAAAACAATAATGAAGAAATAAAAAATCTGAACATACTGATTACTAGTAAGGAGATTGAATCAGCAATCAAAAACCTCCCAACAAAGAGAAGTCCAGGACCAGATTGCTTCATTTGTGAATTCTACCAGATATTTAAAGAATTAATACCAATCATTTTCAAACTCTTCCAAAAAAAAGGAGGGAACATTTCCAAACTCATTTTGCAAGGTAAACATTATCCTGATACTAAAACTAGACAAAGACACTACAAAAAATGAAAATTACAAACCAACATCTGATAAATAGAAGCAATAACTCTCAACAAAATATTACCAAACTGAACTCAACAGTACATTAAAAGAATTCTATACCGCAATCAAGTGGAATTTTTATTTTAGGGATGCAAAGATGTTTCAACATTTTCAAAACAATCAATATGATACAGCATAAGCAAAATGAAGAATACAAATCATATAATCACCTAAATAGATGATGTAATAGAATCTGACAAAATCAACATCCATTTGTGATTTAAAATATGGGTAAAGAAGGGACATACCTCAACATAATAAAGACTGTATATGACAAGCTCATAGGCTAACATCATACTCAATGGTGAAAAGCTGAAAGATTCTCCTTTAAGGTGAGAAATAAGATAAGGATGCCCACTCTTGCCATGTTTATTCAACATGGTATTAAAAATCCTAGCCAGAGGAAGTAGGCAAGAAAAAGAAATAAAGACATCCAAATTAGGAAGAAGTAAAACAGTCACTATTTGCAGATGATGTGATATTATATACAGAAAACCCTAAAGAATCCACCACAAAACCTTAGAACCAATAAACAAATTCAGTAAAGGATACAAAGTTAACATATAGAAACTGGCTTCATTGCTATACGCTAATAATGAGCTATCAGAAAGACAAATTAAGGGGCGCCTGGGTGGCTCAGTGGGTTAAAGCCTCTGCCTTTGGCTCAGGTCATGATCCCAGGGTCCTGGGATGGAGCTCCGCATCAGGCTCTCTGCTCAGTGGGGAGCCTGCTTCCACCTCTCTCTCTGCCTGCCTCTCTGCCTGCTTGTGATCTCTGTCAAATTAAAAAAAAAAAAAAAGACAAATTAAGGTGCACCTGGGTGGCTCAGTCAGTTAAGCATCTGACTCTTCATTTCAGCTCAGGTCATGGTCTCAAGGTCATTAGATTGAGCCCCACATCTGCTTCAAATCCTCTCACTCCCTCTCCCTCTCCCCTGCCCCCACTCACATTTGCTCACTCTCTCTAGAAAGAAAAAGGAAGAAAGAGAAATTAAGAAAATAATCTCTCTTACAATTGTATCAAAAAGAATAAAAGATCTAGAAATAACTTTAACAAGGAGATGTAAAAAACCTATACTCTGGGGCGCCTGGGTGGCTCAGTGGATTAAGCCGCTGCCTTCGGCTCAGGTCATGATCCCAGGTCCTGGGTTCAAGCCCCACATCGGGCTTTCTGCTCAGCAGGGAGCCTGCTTCCTCCTCTCTCTCTGCCTGCCTCTCTGCCTGCTTGTGATTTCTCTCTGTCAAATAAATAAATAAAATCTTAAAAAAAAAAAAAAAAAACCTATACTCTGAAAACCATAAGACATTGATGACACTTAAGATGACAGAAACAAATGAAGAGACTTTGTGTTCATAGATCAAAATTCAAATTGTTAGAATGTCCCTACTACTCAAAGCAATCTATAGATTCAAGCAATTTTTATCAAAATTTCAGCTGCATTTTTCATAGAAATATAGAACAATTCTGGGCAACCTTCTCGGGTCCCCTCCCTTTGGGGGAGCTTTGTACTATTGTTCAATAACTATGGCTCAATAAACTTTGTTTTGCTGCCTACCAAAGAAAATATAGAACAATCCTAAAATGTATACAGAACCCTAAAAGACCCTTATTAGCCAAAGCAATCTTGAGAAAGAAGAATAAATCTGAAGGCCATTATACTCCCTGGTTTGAAGTTATATTACAAATAATGCTATAGTAATAAAAATGTACAGTATTGGCATTAAAAACAGACACACAAATCAATGGCATAGAATAAAGAGCTCCCAAATAAGCCCACCCATTATTAATCAATTAATTTATGACAAAGGAGTCAAGAATATACAGTGGTGAAAGGACACTCCAATAAATAGTGCTGGGAAAACTATAGCCACATGCAAAAGAATGAAAGTGGACTCCTATTTTATAGTATATACAAAAATCAACTCAAATTAAAGACTTAATGTAAGACCTGAAACCATAAAAATCCTAGAAGAAAACAGGCAATAAGCTCCTTGACATTGATCTTGGTAATGATTTTTTTTGAAAGAATACTAAAAGCAAAGGCAACAACAGTAAAAATAAACAAGTGGGACTACATCAAACTAAAAGCTACTGCACAGCAATGGAAACCATTATAACCAAATGGAAAGGCAAAAATGGGAGAAAATATTTGCAAAACATATATCTGATACAGGGCTAATATCTAAAATATAGAAATAACACATATAACCTAGTAGCAAAAAGAAAAAGTGGTCAAATGTCCTGAAAAGACATTTTTCCTAATATGACATACAGATGGCCAACAGACACATGGAAAGATGCTCAACAATGCTAATCACCCCAGGGAAATGCAAATCAAAACCACAATGAGATATCACCTCACACCTGTCAGAATGGCTATTACCAAAAAGATAAGAAGTGATAAATGTTGTCAAAGACATGAAGAAAAGGGAACCCCTGTGCACCACTGATGGGAATGTGAATTGGTGCAGCCACTACGGAAAACAATATGGAGGTTCCTCAAAAATTAAAAACAGAACTCTATATGATCCAGCACTTCCACTTATAGGTATTTATCTGAAGAAAATGAAAACACTAATTCGAAAACAGCTGTACTCCCATGTTCACTGCTGCATTATTTACAACAGCCAAGACATGGAAACAACCTAAGTGTCTACCAATGGATGAATGGGTTATGAATGTCACACACACACACACACACACACACACACACACACACAAAGAGGAATATTATTCAGCCACAAAAAAGAATGAAATCTTGCCATTTGTGACAACATGGCTGGACCGTGAGGGCATTAAGTGAAATAAGTCAAGCAGAGAAAAATACCATATAATGTCCCTTATATGTGGAATTTTTAAAAAAACAAGCAAATAACTAATCTCATAGAATACATCCTGAAACTAATATTACACTGTATGCTAATTAACTGGAATCTGAATAAAATTTGAAATATAAAAAAAGAATACGTTGGTGGCTGTCAGAGGTGGGGTGGGGTAAGTGGATGAAAAGGGTGAAGGGAGTCAAAATGGACAGATCTCCAATCATTAAATAAGTTACAGGGATATAATGAGAGAAAATCTGAAAAGTTCTTAACCTAAGAAAAAAATTTTATAAATAGGGAGACAGATGTCAACTAAACTCATTCATGTTGATCATTTGGCATATATACAAATATCAAATTGTTATGTTGTAAACCTGAAACTAATATAATATTTTACCAAGTATATCTCCATTGAACAAAAAGGAACCAGAGCTGGTGGTACCCAGGAGTCTCTCTGAGTAGCAGTAATTCTGGAACATTCAAACTTTAGTGCCAATGAGACTTGGGAATAAAGGAGTAAATGCACATAAGTGCCCATCAAGGCAGAGTTAATGGGTTTTAACAGAAACTGAGCAGATCAACCACCTGCTTTCAGACGGACGGCTCTTCTGTGGAATCCTGGGGGGTCTGCCAAAGCAGGAATCCCCACACTCCGGGGCAGGGGGGCTCTAAGAATCCAATTCAATAATGAACAAAAGAATAATAGATAGTGCTTACTGCCCTCAGTTAGAGACAGGTAGGCAGCAGGGTGCTGAAGAAAAGCAAACTGCTGGATATTAGATTACAGTGTGGACTGAAACCACTTACGCTGTGGCTTTGCTATTATTCTGGTGATTAAGGAATGGAATCAAAGCCCACTCTTACCATGGCAACAAGTAAGCTGCTAGCTCATTTTTATTAAATTGTTATTAATTCACTCATTTGTTATTAAAGACCATTTTAAAAGTTAAAAAAAAAAAAAAAAAGATCGCAGGGGAAATTTCAGTTTACTCCATTCAGTGCAATTTCATAGCCCTCTACTCCACTTGAGGACGCCAGTGCAATAAGTCTGATGTCCATGTCATTTAGAAAATTGTGCAAACAGCCATGACACAGAGACTTACTGAACACTCTTGATGGTTATAATTAAATAGACCTTGGACACTGTGATCTGACATTACTGGTTTCTCTTGGGTATAAATAGTAAAGGCTACAGAACGTAACAAATTCAGATGAACATTGTATAGCCAAATGGCAATTCTTTTTTTTAAAGATTTATTTATTTATTTTAGAGAGAGTGCATGCACATGAGCAGGGGGAGGGGCAGAGGGAGGAGAGACTGCCAAGCAGACTCCATGCTGAGCACAGGGCCTGAGGTAGGCTCGATCCCAGGACCCTGAGATCATGACCCAAGCCAAAACCAAGAGCTGGATGCCCAATTGACAGAGCCACCCAGGTGCCCCCCAAATGGCATTTCTGTAATTAAAGTTCTACATATCAATAGTTTCAGATCTGACATTTTATCCAAATGCATATAAAATGCAACATTCACCCCACCATAAAAGTTCAGAGGCAAAAAGTAGTACATCAAAGTCCCATTATTCGTTCGTTCCTTCAAATAAAGGAGTTCTAACTCTGTGCCAGGCCCTATGTTGTGATGGTGAGTAAAAACACACTTTTCTGCACTGGTGGAGCTGAGGGTCTTGAAAGACATAACTATTAAGCTGAAGTTAAGGTAAGTGCTCTCAGAGCACATAGCAGTGGAATGTGACCTGAGGAAATGACCACTAAACTGATGTCTGAAGGATGAGGAGCCAAGAAGGAGAAAGAGTGTGAAGAGTGTGTTGTGTGTAGCACCCCAGGTAGTGACAAGTACTGTGCATGGGAAGAAAGGAAGATGCAGATGGACTTGCAGAGGTGGAGACCAGATCACAGTTGTGCAGGCCACGTAAAGGAATTTTATTTTGATCCTAAGGTCATTGGGAAGAGTTTTAAGGAGAATGTGATGTTTGTTTTTCAAAGAGACCATCATGTATTATTACATACCCACCAGAATGGCTAAAATGAAAAAGATGTTACTGGTGAGGATGTGGAGCAACTGGAACTCTCCTACATTGCAGCACGATTTGGATATTCCTGACTGGAATGCATACCTGTGTTCACCACAAGTCAGAACAATATTGGTTTTAATACCCTCAAACTGGAAACTACTCAAATAATCAGTACTAGAAAGGATAACTAAATCATACTCTGCCCATTCCATACAGCAATGAGAATGAACAGTGTTCATTTATATGTAAGAATATGGATAAACTTCACAGATATAATAGTGAAGACAGACACCAAAGAGGACACATAATTCCATTCATAGTTTATTTTTTTTAAAGATTTTATTTATTTGAGAGAAAGAGTGAGAGAAGAGCACAAGCAGTAGAGAGGCAGAGGGAGAAGCAGACTCCCCACTGAGCAGGGAACCCAATACAGGGCTCGATCCCAGAACCCCAGGATCATGACCTGAAGACAGACGCTTAACTGACTGAGCCACCCAGGTACCCCCCATTCATAGTTTATAGATAATAAAGTACAAAACAAGGGCAAAACTAATGTAGGGTTAGAGTTGGAAGTCACTCCCTTTGGTGATGGTGGTGGTGGGGGATGTCTTAGTGACCAGAATGGAGCAGCAGAAAAGGGTTGTCTGGAGTCTGGTAAGGCTGATTCTTCATCATTTAGCTTATGCAAATGCACTGATATATACACCTATAATAAGTGCTCTTTTCTGCATGTATATTTTACTTCAGTAAAAAATTAAAACTGAAAAGATAAACCACCCTGGAGTGCCTGGCTGGCTCAGTTGGAAGAGCATATGACTTGTGATCTTAGGATCATGAATTTGAGCCCCACATTGGGTGTAGAGATTACTGAAAAATAAATCAATTATTTTTAAAAAAAGAAAAAAGAAAAGATAAGCCACCCTGACTGCCAGATTATTCAGAATGTAAATGTGGATGTAGTTGAGCAAATAGACTACTACAATCTTTGAGGCAAGGAAATGCCTGCCAATTTTGGACCTGATGAGTTACGGTGGAGGAGACAAGTAGATGGGTGTGAGGTATTTCTGCAAAGTGAAAAAAAAAAAAAAATCAAGAAAGCCTGATAGTGGATACAAGAAATAGGCAGCTGAGTACAAATTAGAGGGAAAGGAACCTAGAAGGAAAAAAATTCTGTCAGAACTTGGAGCTTGAATGGTTCTTTGAGCAACATGGGAAATATTTCTTCTCATGAATCCAATCACAACATATGATTCTACATGAAATAGTACTTATGTAATCAATTACTGCTGTTCATTTTTCTTTAGCTTTGGAATTGATTTGTGGATAAAGCCAGGAGGTTGTTTAAATTAAGAAACAGAATTTGAGGGGCAGCTGGGTGGTGCAGTCGGTCGGGTGTCCAGGGTCATGAGATCCAGCCCATGTCAGGCTCCGTGTTCAGTGTGGACTCTAACTGGGACTCTCTCCCACTCCCTCTGCCCTTCTCTCTCTAAAATCAATAAATAAATTTCTTAAAAAAAAAAAAAACCAACAGAATTTGGAAAGAAAATTTAATTAAAAAATTTTAAAAATAGAATTTATTTACAATAAAGTACAACCAAAACAAAGTGTATATGTATCTTATTACTTACATATACACATACATGAATATACACACATATAACCATGTAGATTAGAGGAAGATGATGGAGATGGTGTCAGAGAACCAACTTCATTGTTTTAAAACAGGAAAATTGAGGAATCAAAAAATTAACAGTTGCATCTGGGACCAAGGAGACAGCTGCTTTCATATTAACTGAAAAGCTTCTATACTGGCATAGGTAAGTATTTATATAATTTAAAAACTGGTTTAATTTAAGGATAATCAGAGGGGCCAACATGTCAAACAAGCTTGACATGTTCCCTGAGTTCCTAGGAAAATCTGCCAATATGGTTCACAGAGCAGAGGGGCTTTTAGTTTATGCTAATAAAGAGCCAATAGTCAAAGCCATCTGCCACTCATTGTTTATATATTATCTCATTTATGCTTCACAGCCTCCCTACGGAGTAGGTATTATGATTGCCATTTTACAGATGAGGAAATCAAGACTCAAAGAAGTTGAGACTTGCCCATTATAATAAGCTCAGGCTAGCCTTAATAAACCTTTCCCCTCTCCTGCATTATTTTGCCCACCCCTAGTATCCTACGGATTTAAGTCTGTTTTTATTTCCTCATCTGTTTATGGCAGGTGTGTTAGGAGGAAGGGATACTCCAGAAAAACAAGTTTGCCACTGTTAGGCACTATCTACAGACTAATTAGGAGAGCCACATTCTGGAAGTGCTTATACTAGCATTCCAGAGAAGGCAGAAGTGGTGGTGGGGGAGGCGGCAAATATGCACAGCAGGGAGTACAACTGCCTTTAAATGCAAAACAGCAGGTGTCTTTTGCTGGGAGGAGGGCGGGTGGGGGGAGAAAATCTCTCAATCTCACATAGAATTTCTCTAGAAGGAACAGACATTGGCCACAGAGATTATCCCTGAGGGGGCAGGTGGGGAAATAGGGTAACTGGGGGTTTTAAATGAGATAGGGGATTTTTCTCTTGTATTCTTGGCATTTAAAAAAATACCTTGAACTTTTTCTTTTGAATTTTATCAAATTTTTTTTGCTTTGATATGATCATTAATTTTTCTTCTGTAGCCTGTTAACATGGTGGATTACACTGATTCATTTTCAAATATTAAACTAGACTTGTGTCCCCGGAATAAACCCTGCTTGGTCAGGGTGTATAATTATTTTTATATATTGCTGAATTCTATTTGCTAATATTTTAAGGGCATTTGCTTCTATATTTATGAGGGATACTAGTCTGTAGTTTTGTCTCTTGGTACTATTATTACCTAGGTTTTATATCTGGTTATTTGGCCTCATATGAGTTGTGAAGTACTCTGTCACCTATTTTCTGGAAGAAATTGTGTAGTTGGCTTCAGTGTTTGATAGAACTCTTCAGTGAAACCATCTGGAGATTTCTGTTTTGGCAGTTTAAAAATTATAAATCAATTACTTTAGTACTAACAAGCTATTCAAATGATGTTTTATAATGAATGAGCTGTGCTGGTCTGTGCTTTTAAATGTGCTGGAAGTGGTCAAATGGATTTATGTGGAGGTGTTCCTAGTATTCCCTTATCATCCTTTACTGTCTTCACGGCCTGTGGTGGTGCAGGTCTCAGTCTGTTCCTGCGCTGTAACAAAATGCTACAGAGAGGCTGGCTTATAAACCACAGAAATTTCTCTCTCACGGTTTGGAGGCTGGAAGTCCCAGATCATGGTGCAGGCAGATGTGATGTGATGGCTGGAGACGGCCCCCTTCCGGGTTTGCAGCCAATGCCTTCTCGCTGTACACTCCTCCAGGGGTGGATGCAGGGAAGGATCCATCTGGAGACTCTTTTATAAGAGCATTTAACCCATTCATGAGGAAGTTCTGAACCTGGTCGCCTCCCCAAGATCCTAAGACCATCCTGTTGGGGGGTAGGATTCAACATATGAATTTTGGGGGCACACAAACATTCAGACCATAGCACCCCTGTTTCATTCTCATTAATGGTAATGTATCATTTCTTCATCAGTCTTGCTAGAGGTCTGTTTCAAAGAACAAGCTTTTGTTTTGCTGTTTTTTTCTATTGTTCTTCATTTTTTACTTTCATTGATATCTATTATTATCTTTAGTACATTCTTTCTTTTCCTTATTTTGGATTTATTTTGTTCTTCTTTTTCTGGTTTCATCTGGGTGGGAGTTTAAGATTATCAAGACTTTCCTTATTTATCTTCAAGTTTACTTATTTATTTATTTCAAGTAATCTCTACACCCAGTGTGGGTGCTAGTATAAGTTTGAACTCACAACCCTGAGATCAAGAGTCATGTGCTTTACCAACTGAGCAAAAAAGACACCCCAACACTTTCTTTATTTTCAGTGTAATCATTTAATGCCATACATCTCCCTTTTAGCACTGCTTTACTGCATCCAACATATTTTGATATGTTCTATTTTAATTTTCATTTAGTTGAACTTTTAAAAAATTGTGCTTAGGGTGCTGTTTACCAGAGTGGCTGTGACAGTTTGCATTCCCTTAACGGTGTTAAGTTCTCTATAGTTGCTGAGTTTCTGTCTGGTTGTTCTATCAACTGTTGAGAGAAGAATACTGATGTGTCCAACTATAATTGTGGATCTTCTGTTTCTATCAGTTTTTGCTTCACATAATTTGCAACTCTGTTGTTTGATGTATATACATTAAAAATGGCATTATCCTCTTTTTTTTTTTTTAAAGATTTTATTTGTTTGAGAGGGAGAGAAAGAGAGAGCACAGGCGGGGGTTAGGGATAAAGGAAGAGGGAGAAGTAGACTCCAGGGTGAGCAGGGAGCCTGACTCAGGGCTCGATCCCAGGACCCTGAGATCATGACCTGAGCCAAAGGCAGATGCTTAAATGACTGAGCCACCCTGGCACCCAATCATCTTGGTGGATTGACTCTTTTATCTCTATGTCATATCCTTCTCTCTTCCTGGTAAATTCTCCTTGCTCTGAGGTTTCCTGTATCTAATAATAATATAACCATTCCTGCTTTCTTTTGTTTATAAAGTTTCTTTTGGGAGCACCAGTGGCTCAGTCAGTTAAGAGTTTGCCTTTGGCTTGGGTCATGATGCCGGGGTTCTGAAATCAAGCCCCACAGGCTCCCTGCCCAGTGGGGAGTCTGCTTCTCCCTCTCCCTTTGTCTCTCCCCACTGCTGTGCTCTCTTGCATACACTCTCTCAAATAGATAAAATCTTAAAAAAAAAATAAAGTTTCTTTTTTATATCTTTCTTTTTCTTTTACTTTAGCCAACCTATAGTATCACATTCAAAGTAAATTTCTTACAGCTTATACTTGGATCATGTTATTTTATCCATTTGGGCACTATCTGCCTTTTAATTGGTATATAAATTAAGACCATTTATATTGGGACACCTGGGTGGCTCAGTCCATTAAGTGTCTGCCTTCGGCTCAGGTCATGATCCCGGAGTCCTGGGATCAAGTGCCACACCTAGCTCTCTGCTCAGTGGAGAGCCTGCCTTTCCCATCCCTCTGCCTGCTGCTCTGCCTACTTGTGCTCTATATCTCTCTCAAATAAATAAATAAAATCTGTTAAAAAAATCATTTATATTTAATGATATGCTTGGGCTTAAGTCTGACCCTTTTCCCCCTATTCTTCTAGATTTTCATTTCTCTGCCTGCCCATGAGTCTCTGAAACATTTTTTGTAGATTTCCATTTTGATTTACCTATTTTTCCATTTTTATTTATCTATTGTATTTGAGTGTCTCTCTTTTGTAGACTTCTTAGTGGTTGCTCTAGGTATTACATTATGCAACCATAACTTATCACCACCTACTGGCATCAATATTTTACAGGTTGAGTTAAATATGAAAACTTTATCTTTTTTAAAAATTTTCATTTTTAAATTAACATGTAACGTATTATTTGTTTCAGGGGTACAGGTCTGTGATTCATCAGTCTTACACAATTCACAGCACTCACCATGGCAATACCCTCCCCAATGTCCATCACACAGCCACCCCCTTCCTCCCACCCCCTTCCACTCTATCAACACTTAGTTTCTTTCCTGAGATTAAGAGTCTCTTATGGTTTGTCTCCCTCTCTGGTTTTTTTTTTCATTTTCCCCCTCCCTTCCCATATGATCCTCTGTTGTTTCTCAAATTCCTCATATCAGTGAGACCATATGATAACTATCTTTCTCTGATTGACTTATTTTGCTTAGCATAATAGCTTCTACTTCCATCCATGTCGTTGCAAATGGCAAGATTTCACTTTTTTGATGGCTGCATAATATTCCACTGTGTGTGTGTGTGTGTGTGTGTGTGTGTGTGTGTGTGTGTGTGTGTGTATACATATACCACATCTTTATCCATTCATCAATTGATGGACATCTAGGTTCTTTCCATAGTTTGGCTATTGTGGACACTGCTGCCATAAACATTTGGGTGCACATGTCCCCTCGGATCACTACATTTGTATCTTTGGGGTAAATACCCAGTAGTGCAATTGCTGGGTTGTAGGGTATCTATTTTCAATTTTTTGAGGAATCTCGTTTTCCAGAGTGGCTGCACTAGCTTGCATTCCCACCAACAATGTAGGAGGGTTCCCCTTTCTCTTCATCCTTGCCAATACCTGTCAATTCCCGACTTGTTAATTTTAGCCATTCTGACTGGTGTGAGGTGGTATCTCATTGAGGTTTTGATTTGTCTTTCCCTGATGCCAACTGATGTGGAGCACTTTTTCATGTGTCTGTTGGCCATCTGGATGTCTTCTTTGCAGAAATGTCTGTTCATGTCTTTTGCCCATTTCTTGACTGGATTATTTGTTCTTTGGGTGTTGAGCTTGATAAGTTCTTTATATATTTTGGATACTAGCCCTTTATCTGATAGGTTATTTGCAAATATCTTCTCTCATTCTGTCAGTGTCTTTTGGTTTTATTAACTATTTCCTTTGCTGTGCAAAAGCTTTTGATCTTGATGAAGTCTCAATAGTTCATTTTTACACTTGTTTACCTTGCCTTTGGTGATATGTCCAAGAAGAAATTGCTGTGGCTGAGGCTGAAAAGGTTGCTGCCTGTGTTCTCCTCAAGGATTTTGATGGATTCCTGTCTCACACTTAGGTCTTTCATCCATTTTGAGTTTACTTTTTTGTGTGGTATAAGGAAATGGTCCAGTTTCATTCTTCTGCATGTGGCTGTCTGATTTTCCCAACACCATTTGTGGAAGAGACTTTTTTCCACTGGACATTCTCTCCTGCTTTGTTGAAGACTAGTTGACCATAGAGTTGAGGGTCCATTTCTGGGCTCTCTACTCTGTTCCACTGATCTGTGTGTCTGTTTTTGTGCCAGTGCCATACTGTCTTGATGATTACAGCTTTGTAGTATAGCTTTAAGTCCAAAATTGTGATGCCACCAGCTTTGGTTTTCTTTTTCAACATTCCTCTGGCTACTTGGGGTCTTTTCTGATTCCATACAAATTTTAGGATTATTTGTTCCATTTCTGTGAAAAAAGTTGATGGTATTTTGACAGGGAGTGCATTAAATGTGTAGATTGCTTTAGGTAGCATAGACATTTTCACAATATTTGTTCTTCCAACCCATGAGCATGGAATGTTTTTCCATTTATGTCTTCATCAATTTCTTTCATGAGTATTCTATAGATTTCTGAGTACAGATTCTTTGCCTCTTTGGTTAGATTTTTCCTAGGTATCTTATGGTTTTGGGTGCAACTGTAAATGAGATTGACTCCTTAATTTCTCTTTCTTCTGTCTTGCTGTTGGTGTATAGGAATGCAACTGATTTCTGTGCATTGATTTTATATCCTGCCACATTACTGAATTCCTGTATGAGTTCTAGCAGTTTTGGGGTGGAGTCTTTTGGGTTTTCCACATAAAGTATCACATCATCTGCAAACAGTGCAAGTTAAACTTCTTCTTTGCTGATTCCGATGCCTTTTATTACTTTTTGTTGTCTGATTGCTGAGGCTAGGACTTCTAGTACTATGTTGAATAGCAGTGTTGATAGTGGACAGCCCTGCCGTGTTCCTCACCTTAGGGGAAAAGCTCTCAGTTTTTCCCCATTCAGAATGGTATTTGTTGTGGATTTTTCATAGATGACTTTTTTGATTTTGAGGTATGTATCCTCTTTCCCTACAATGTGAAGAGTTTTAATCAAGAAAGGAAACTGTACTTTGTCAAATGCTTTTTCTGCATCTATTGAGAATCATATGGTTCTTGTTCTTTCTTTTATTAATGTGGTATACCACACTGATTTGCAGATGATGAACCAATCTTGTAGCCCAGGAATAAGTCCTATTTGGTTGTGGTGAATAATCCTTTTAATGTACTGTTGGATCCTTTAGCTAGTATTTTGATGAGTATTTTTGCATCCGTGTTCATCAGGGATATTGGTCTATAATTCTTTTTGATGGGGTTTTTGTCTGGTTTTGGGATCAAGATAATGCTGGCCTCACAATATGAGTTTGGAAGTTTTCCTTCCATTTCTACTTTTTGCAACAGTTTCAGAATAGGTATTAATTCTTCTTTAAATGTTTGGAAGAGGGGCGCCTGGGTGGCTCAGTGGGTTAAGCCGCTGCCTTCGGCTCAGGTCATGATCCCAGGTCCTGGGTTCGAGCCCCACATCGGGCTTTCTGCATACATATACCACATCTTTATCCATTCATCAATTGATGGACATCTAGGTTCTTTCCATAGTTTGGCTATTGTGGACACTGCTGCCATAAACATTTGGGTGCACATGTCCCCTCGGATCACTACATTTGTATCTTTGGGGTAAATACCCAGTAGTGCAATTGCTGGGTTGTAGGGTATCTATTTTCAATTTTTTGAGGAATCTCGTTTTCCAGAGTGGCTGCACTAGCTTGCATTCCCACCAACAATGTAGGAGGGTTCCCCTTTCTCTTCATCCTTGCCAATACCTGTCAATTCCCGACTTGTTAATTTTAGCCATTCTGACTGGTGTGAGGTGGTATCTCATTGAGGTTTTGATTTGTCTTTCCCTGATGCCAACTGATGTGGAGCACTTTTTCATGTGTCTGTTGGCCATCTGGATGTCTTCTTTGCAGAAATGTCTGTTCATGTCTTTTGCCCATTTCTTGACTGGATTATTTGTTCTTTGGGTGTTGAGCTTGATAAGTTCTTTATATATTTTGGATACTAGCCCTTTATCTGATAGGTTATTTGCAAATATCTTCTCTCATTCTGTCAGTGTCTTTTGGTTTTATTAACTATTTCCTTTGCTGTGCAAAAGCTTTTGATCTTGATGAAGTCTCAATAGTTCATTTTTACACTTGTTTACCTTGCCTTTGGTGATATGTCCAAGAAGAAATTGCTGTGGCTGAGGCTGAAAAGGTTGCTGCCTGTGTTCTCCTCAAGGATTTTGATGGATTCCTGTCTCACACTTAGGTCTTTCATCCATTTTGAGTTTACTTTTTTGTGTGGTATAAGGAAATGGTCCAGTTTCATTCTTCTGCATGTGGCTGTCTGATTTTCCCAACACCATTTGTGGAAGAGACTTTTTTCCACTGGACATTCTCTCCTGCTTTGTTGAAGACTAGTTGACCATAGAGTTGAGGGTCCATTTCTGGGCTCTCTACTCTGTTCCACTGATCTGTGTGTCTGTTTTTGTGCCAGTGCCATACTGTCTTGATGATTACAGCTTTGTAGTATAGCTTTAAGTCCAAAATTGTGATGCCACCAGCTTTGGTTTTCTTTTTCAACATTCCTCTGGCTACTTGGGGTCTTTTCTGATTCCATACAAATTTTAGGATTATTTGTTCCATTTCTGTGAAAAAAGTTGATGGTATTTTGACAGGGAGTGCATTAAATGTGTAGATTGCTTTAGGTAGCATAGACATTTTCACAATATTTGTTCTTCCAACCCATGAGCATGGAATGTTTTTCCATTTATGTCTTCATCAATTTCTTTCATGAGTATTCTATAGATTTCTGAGTACAGATTCTTTGCCTCTTTGGTTAGATTTTTCCTAGGTATCTTATGGTTTTGGGTGCAACTGTAAATGAGATTGACTCCTTAATTTCTCTTTCTTCTGTCTTGCTGTTGGTGTATAGGAATGCAACTGATTTCTGTGCATTGATTTTATATCCTGCCACATTACTGAATTCCTGTATGAGTTCTAGCAGTTTTGGGGTGGAGTCTTTTGGGTTTTCCACATAAAGTATCACATCATCTGCAAACAGTGCAAGTTAAACTTCTTCTTTGCTGATTCCGATGCCTTTTATTACTTTTTGTTGTCTGATTGCTGAGGCTAGGACTTCTAGTACTATGTTGAATAGCAGTGTTGATAGTGGACAGCCCTGCCGTGTTCCTCACCTTAGGGGAAAAGCTCTCAGTTTTTCCCCATTCAGAATGGTATTTGTTGTGGATTTTTCATAGATGACTTTTTTGATTTTGAGGTATGTATCCTCTTTCCCTACAATGTGAAGAGTTTTAATCAAGAAAGGAAACTGTACTTTGTCAAATGCTTTTTCTGCATCTATTGAGAATCATATGGTTCTTGTTCTTTCTTTTATTAATGTGGTATACCACACTGATTTGCAGATGATGAACCAATCTTGTAGCCCAGGAATAAGTCCTATTTGGTTGTGGTGAATAATCCTTTTAATGTACTGTTGGATCCTTTAGCTAGTATTTTGATGAGTATTTTTGCATCCGTGTTCATCAGGGATATTGGTCTATAATTCTTTTTGATGGGGTTTTTGTCTGGTTTTGGGATCAAGATAATGCTGGCCTCACAATATGAGTTTGGAAGTTTTCCTTCCATTTCTACTTTTTGCAACAGTTTCAGAATAGGTATTAATTCTTCTTTAAATGTTTGGAAGAGGGGCGCCTGGGTGGCTCAGTGGGTTAAGCCGCTGCCTTCGGCTCAGGTCATGATCCCAGGTCCTGGGTTCGAGCCCCACATCGGGCTTTCTGCTCAGCAGGGAGCCTGCTTCCTCCTCTCTCTCTGCCTGCCTCTCTGCCTACTTGTGATTTCTGTCAAATAAATAAATAAAATCTTTAAAAATAAATAAATAAATAAATAAATGTTTGGAAGAATTCCTCTGGGAAGCTGTCTGGCCCTGGGCTCTTGTTTGTTAGGAGATTTTTTTTTTTTTAAATTTATTTGACAGATCACAAGTAGGCAGAGCAGGCAGAGAGAGAGAGAGGAGGAAGCAGGCTCCCTGCTGAGCAGAGAGCCCGATGCGGGGCTCGATCCCAGGACCTTGAGATCATGACCTGAGCCAAAAGCAGAGGCTTTAACCCACTGAGCCACCCAGGCGCCCTGTTAGGAGATTTTTGATGACTGTTTCAATCTCCTTACTGGCTATGGATCTGTTCAGGTTTTCTATTTCTTCCTGGTTCAGTTTTGGGAGTTTATATGTCTCTAGGAATGCATCCATTTCTTCCAGATTGTTTAATTTGCTGGCATATAGTTGCTCATAATATGTTCTTATAATTGTATTTCTTTGGTGTTGGTTGTGATCTCTCCTCTTTCATTCATGATTTTATTAGTTGGGGTCCTTTCTCTTTTCTTTTTGATAAGTTTGGCCAGGAGCTTATCAATCTCGTTAATTCTTTCAAAGAACCAGCTTCTATTTCATTGATCTGTTCTATTATTCTTTTGGTTCCTATTTCATTGATTTCTGCTCTAATTTGTATTTCTCTTCTTCTGCTGGGATTAGCTTTATTTGCTGTTCTTTCTCCAGCTCCTTTAGGTGTGAGGTTCAGTTATGTATTTGAGACCTTTCCTGTTTCTTAAGAAAGGCTTGTATTGCTGTCTACTTTCCTCTATGGACCACCTTTGCTGCATCCCATAGATTTTGAACAGTTGTATTTTCATTTTCATTTGTTTCCATGAATTTTAAAAATTCTTCTTTAATTGCCTGGTTGACCCATTCATTCTTTAGCCTCCATGTATTTGAGTTCTTTCCAACTTGCCTCTTGTGATTGAGTTCTAGCTTCAGAGCATTGTGTTCTGAAAATATGCAGGGAATGACCCCAATCTTTTGGTACTGGTTGAGACCTGATTTGTGACCCAGAATGTGATCTATTCTGGAGAATATTCCATGAGCACTAGAGAAGAATGTGTATTCTGTTGCTTTGGGATGGAACATTCTGAATATATCTGTGATCTCCATCGGTCCAGTGTGTCATTTAAAGCTTTTTTTCCTTGTCGATCTTCCGCTTAGATAATCTCTCCATTTCAGTGAGGGGGTTGTTAACGTCCCCCGGTATTATTGTCTTATTATTGATATGGTTCTTTGATTGTTATTAATTGGCTTATATAATTGGCTTCTCCTCTGTTAGGGGCATATAAATATTTACAATTGTTAGATCTTCTTGTTGGATAGACCCTTTAAGTATTGACATAGTGTCCTTCCTTATCTCTTATTATAGTCTTTGGCTTAAAATCTAATTTTTCTGATATAAGGATTGCCACCCCATTTTCTTTTTATGTCCATTAGCAAGGTAAATGGTTTTCCATACCCTCACTTTAAATCTGGAGGTGTCTTTGGGTCTATAATGAGTCTCTTACAGAGAGTATATCGATGAGTCTTGTTTTTTTATCCAATCTGATGCCCTGTGTCTTTTGATTGGGGCATTTATCCCATTTACATTCAGGGTAACTATTTAAAGATATGAATTTAGTCCCAATGTATTGCCTAGAAGGTTACTGTTACTGTATATTGTTTCTGTCCCTTTCTAGTCTATGTTACCTTTAGTCTCTCTTTGCTTAGAGAACTCCTTTCAATATTTCTTATAGGGCTGGTTTGGTGATGGCAAATTCTTTTAGTTTCTGTTTGTCCTGATTTACCTCCATTTTAAAAAGTCCTTTCACCCATCCTCATTTCATTCATATATATATATATATATATATATATATTTTTTTTTTTTAAGTGAACTCTATGCCCAGTGTGGGGCTTGTACTCACAACCCTAAGATCAAGAGTTGCACACACCGCTGAGTCAGCCAGGTACCCCTACAATATGCTGTCTTAATTACTTCCTCTATATACATTGAGAACCATACCAATGTCATAATTTTTGCTTCATCAAATAAAACTTAGAAAACTCAGAGGAAAAATGTTTTATTTATACATTTTTCCTGTTCTTTCCATTTTTCTTTCTTCCTAATGTCTTGGGATCTTTTTTATTTTTCATTTCCATTCTTTCTTTAAAACTTCTAATTGTGGGAAAAACCACATAACTTAAAATTTATCATCTTTACCATTTTAAAGTATACAGTTCAATAGTGTTAATGTATCTTACATTATTGTGCAATGGATCTTCAGAACTTTTTCATTTTGCAAAACTGAAACTCTATACCCATTAAAAAGCACTCCCCATGTCCCTGCCTCCAGCCCCTTGCAACCACCATTTTGTTTCTATGAATTTGACTACTGTAATACCCTCATATAACTGTTATATAGTAATGTCTTTTTTTAGATTTTACTGTGCTAAAAGCACATAAGCTGTATCCTTCTAACACATTTTAAGTGCATATTATTTTTGACTATAGGTACAATATTTTACAGAAGATCTTTAGACCTTATTCATCTTACTCAACAAAAGCTTTATGCCTGTTGATAACTCCCCACACACCCCAGTAACCACCAATCCAGTCTTTGATTTTATAAATTTGACTATTTTAGATACTACCTATAAATGGAATCATGCAGTACTTGTCTTCCTGTGCCTGGCTTATTTCACCTAGCATAATGTCCTAAAGGTCCATCCATGTTGTCATATATTGCAGAATTTCCTTCTCTTTGAGGTTGACTGGTATTCCATTCAGTGTACAGAATACATTTCATGTATCAGTTCATCTGAGGATGAACATTTAGGTTGTTTCCATATCTTAACTATTGTGAATAGTGCTACAGTGAAAATGAGAGTGCTAATCTCCCTTCAAGGTGATTTAAATTCTTGAAAACCAACTGACACATGGATTAATTTCTGGGCTCTCTATTCTATTCCACTGGTCTACATGTTGGTGTTTGTACCAGTACCATATCGTTGTGATTACAACACCTTCAAAATATAACTTGAAATTAGGAAGTGTGATGCCTCCAGCTTTGTTCCTTCTCAGAACTAGCTATTCAGAATCTTCTGTGGCTCCATATGAATTGTAGCATCACTCTATTTCTGTAAAAAATATTTTTGGAATTTTGATAGGTACTGCAATGAATCTGTAGATTGCTTTGGGTAGTATGGGCATTTTTTTTTAAAGATTTTATTTATTTATTTGACAGAGTTCACAAGTGGGCAGAGAAGCAGACAGAGAGAAAGGAGGAAGCAGGCTCCCTGCTGAGCAGACAGTCCAATGTGGGGCTTTATCCCAGGACCCTGGGATCATGACCTGAGCTGAAGGCACAGGTTTTAACCCACTGAGCCACTCAGGCACCCCAGTATGGGCATTTTAATAATATTAACACCTCTAATCCAGGAACATGGGATGTCTTTCCACTTATTTCACTTCTTTCATCAGTGTTTTGTGGTTTTCAATATATAAGTCCTTCATCTCCTTATTCTTTTTTTTTTTTTTAAAGATTTTTATTTGTTTATTTGTCAGACAGATCACAAGTAGGCAGAGAGGCAGGCAGAGAGAGAGAGGAGGAAGCAGGCTCCCCACTGAGCAAAGAGCCCGATGCGGGGCTCGATCCCAGGACCCTGGGATCATGACCTGAGCCGAAGGCAGAGGCTTTAACCCACTGAGCCACCAGGTGCCCCAGTTAAGTTTATTCTTAAGTATTTACTTTTTTTAAAAGATTTTTTATTTATTTAACAGAGAGAGAGTGTGTGCAAGCACAAGCAGGGTGAATGGCAGGCAGAGAGAGAGAGAAGCAAGCTCCCCACTGAGCAGAGAGCCTACTGTGGGGCTTGATCCTAGGACCATGGGGTCATGACCTGAGTGGAAGGCAGACACTAACTGAGCCACCCAGATGCCTGTATTTTATTCTTTTTGATGTTACTCTAAACTGAATTTTTCCTAATTCCCTTTTTGAATAGTCCATTATTAATGTATAAAAATGCAACCAAATCTTGTATGTTAATTTTGTATCCTGCAACTTTAATGAATTTATTTACTAGTTCTTTAAGTTTTTAAAATGGACTCTTCGGGATTTTCTACTCTTAACAACCAAGTTGTTTGCAAACAAGGATAATTTTACTTCTCCCTTTCCAATGTGGATGTCTTTTATCTCTTTTTATTATCTAATCTGTCTGGCTAGGACTTTTAGTACTATGTTAAATACAAATGGTACAAGTGGGCACCCTTGCTTTATTCTGGATCTTCTTTCTTTTCCTAGTTTGTTGAGAGTTTTTATAATGAAAAGGTGTAGAATTTCATCAAATTTTTTTAAATAAAGATTTTTTGTTTATTTGACAGAGAGAGAGAGAGGTAGAACACAAGCAGGGGCAGTGGGAGAGGGAGAAGCAGGCTTCCCGCTGAGCAGGGAGCCCAATGTGGGGCTCGATCCCAGGACCCTGGGATCATGACCTGAACCAAAGGCAGACGCTTAACAACTGAGCCACCCAGACACCCCTCATCAAATGCTTTTTATGCATCTGCTGAGATGATCTTGTGATTTTACCTTTTATTCCATTGATGTGCTGTTGGATTCAGTTTGCTGGTAAATTACGGAGGATGTACCCATCTATATTCATTAGGGATATTGGCCTATCATTTTCTTTCCTAGTGTGTCTTTGTCTGGTTTTGGTACCAAAGTAATGCTGGCCTACAAAATGAGTTTGGAAGTGTTCTTACCGTTTCAGTTTTTTGGGAAAATTTTGAGAAGGACTGGTATTAATTCCTCTTTAAATGTTTGGTAGAATTCACCAGAGAAGCTATCTGGTCCCAGGCTTGTCTTTGTTAGGGGGTTCTTGATGACTGTTTTAACCTCCATACTGGTTATGTGTCTGATTAGGATTCCCATTTCTCCATGATTTACTTTTACTAGGTTATATGTTTCTAGGAATTCATTCATTTGTTCTAGATTGTTTGTTGGCATATAACTGTTCATATTTGATTCATTTTATTCATGTCATAATTGTAATGTCTCTTCTTTTGTTTCTGACTTTACTTGTCTTCTCCTTTTTTCCATAGTTATTCTAAGGGTTTGTCAATTTTATTTGTTAAAAAAACTATTTCATTTGTTTTTTTCTATTTTCTATTTTTAAATTTATATTTGCTTTAATTTTTGTTAATTTCTTCTTTCTGCTAACTCTGGGCTTGGTTTCTTTCTAGCTCTAAAAGTTAAATTGTTTTAGGTCTAGCCATATAGCTGGGTCACGGTTTTTTATCCATTTGGTCCTTCCATGTCTTTTGATTGGGGGAATTTAATCCATTTACATTTAGAGTGATTATTGATAAGGAAGGACTTATTTTTGCTATTTTTAAAGATAAGGAAGTTCACTTATAGCAGAGATAGGAGGCTAACATGATAGCACTCAGACTTGTTTTTCCTTACCCCCTTTCTTCCATTTCTACTAGGCTGCTAGGGGTCTCCTAGGATTCAGAAGTGTGTTTGTATGAGTGTGTGTGTCCCATATTCTGGGCAGTGCTTCCCTCCAAAAGCCAGGGATTTAATGGAATTCGAACTGAAATGTTAAAAAGAAAAAAATTCAAGCCACTTATCTGTTAAAATTAGGATAGGCCATGCCCTGAGTAATCCAGACATTCTCCTCTTCTCCAGGGCCCAGAATCTTCCCCTGAGATCTGTTTCAACATCAAGAACTCTTTCCACCATCCTCCTTTCCTCCCTGAGTTTGGTGGTGTGAAACTCAAGAAGCTGGTCATGCTGCCTTGACAAGGCTGCTTGATACTATGGGTAAGGCGAACTTGGGGAAGTTTAGGATTCCTGAGTGTAGGAAACTTCTTCCAAAACAGCAGCTTCTCATGGTGGGGTTCTAGTATGGCCAGGGAACCGCTGGCAGTCTCCTGAAAAGGGCTGCAATCCTTGGGATCTGAAGCACCACAGTTGTAGGGATCACCCTCATTACTCACACAACAATTTCTGTTTCTGACTTTCTCATATTTGGGCTGGCTTGTTTACACCCCACTTTGTCCCTAAAGAGGACTGGAAGTGGCTTCTCTGGCTAAGCCTTGTGCAAGGTGCTACTGGTAAAGAGAGAAGATTCTATTTCTGTCTTCTGGGAATTGACAGTCCAAATTCCAATCCTAGACTACCCCTAAATTCCCACTGAAGAAAGCTTCCTTGGCTATTAGTGCAAGCACTAAAAAAATCAAGGCATAGAGATATGACTAAAAACGCCAACAGACAAATTAAAATGCAGTTAAAATGAATATTTAGTTAACTCAAAAAGAAAGTGGGAAAGAAGGAGCAGAGAACGGAAAACAAAAAGGAGAAAACACCCAACTGTATCAATATTACATTAAATATAAATGACTAAACATTTTGATTAAAAGAAAGTTTATCAGACTGCATAAAAGCAAGATAGCTTTTATATATAAAAACATAAGTTGAAGAAAAATGATATGTATGCAAAAATAAGCATAAAAAGACTAATATTAACACGAGATAAAGTAGACTTCAAGACAAAGAGTTTTATCAGTGATAAAGAAGAACATTTAATAATGACAAAAATGTCAATTCTTCAGGAAGATATAACAGTCATAAATTTGTGCGCACCCAAATCAGAGGACAAGATGTTAGTGAGGATAAATTTAAAAGTCTTAGCTATGGGAGGCTACTGTGAACTGGATATGGGGTTTAGTCTCAGCAGCTGGTACAGGATTTGTGGGTACCCATGTGAGCATGGAATTGTTCTGCTTATAAAATTCTAGGAGTAGTCAAAAGCATCTAGTGAATCTCAACATTCTAAGCTGAGACAATTAGAAGAAATGAATAAAGCAGGGTCTCCAATTTGGGAACAAAATATGGGCCAGGCTGCTCTTTCAGGTGTGCCACAGAACACTGGCCCTTCAGACTATGAGCCCCCATCTCAGCTTTTCATGTCACCTTGGTAAGGCTCACAGAGACAATTGAGAGGAGCAGGTCTATTCTCCTTAGCAGGGGCTATGAGGCTTTGGTCCTGCTTCCCATTCAGCCTCATCTCCTCTCCTCCCTCATTCTGAAACCCAGCCATGGCTTCTGTCAATCTAAGAATATGTGCTGTTTCCTCCATTAAAAAATGCCAGTGAGCCTTCTCTACTGTACTCTTGTTCCTACTTCAAGAATGGCTCAGCAGCTGACAGTTAAACAGAATGGCAGCTGAGCTAATTGAAGAAGGAAAATCTTGAGGATCAAGGAAATGAGTTAATAATTGACCACACAATTTAGGCTGAGTGGGAAGGGGGAAGGGACATCAAATGAGGATTGACAATGAAAAGATGATGAGTTCAAAGGGACCCATTTAGGTTCAGTCTTGGTTGCAATTCAGTGACAGATGGAGTAACTGGGAAAGACAGGAGATGCTGGTCAGACTGTGGAGGTGTGACACTGAAAAATGAACATACATTCTACTTCACATTGTTATTTTCTGAGGTGTTCAATGTTTCATTTTAAAATGGATGAAATATTCATCTAAATGTTATCAAGTCTTGAGTCCCTATTTTTCCTCTTGTGTCCCAGTTGAGTAGTGGTTTGATAACAAAATTGTCTCATATCATCAAGAGCAGCTTTCCACGAGTTAGGTAACCTGTATACTTGTCATTCTGAAAGGACAGTGCCTGACTAGACACCTGATGGCCTAGGCTCCTTACACAACATCACTGAGTTTTGATAAATCATGATGAAAGATAAAAATCTCTAGCAATGAAGACAGTCATGGGGATTTCCTTTTGGGCTATATTCCTTATTCTTTAATATCATAAACTGCTAAAATTCTTCTTGGATAGCTTCCAGGACAAATGAGTTGCATAATAAGATTTTTTTTTTTTTTTTTTTGCATAATAAGATTTTTAAAAGCTCACCAAAATTGGCTCTGGTATTGAAAAGGAAACCAGGAAACAAAGCAAGTTTCAGAATCAGCAGAACCTGCTGAAGATACATCCTACAAGTTTAAAACTGGCATACAGAAAAGGATCCTTGTCTAGATTTTATCATTGTAACATGCTAAGTTTCACTCTCCCTGACACAGTGGACATGAACGTAGTAGTAAGGACATGGGTCTCTATTATAGGTTCATATCCTAAGATGAAACCAGTAACATTTAGATAACCTGCCTCCCAAGTTAGCCCAACTAATAGATCTTTGAAACCAGGAATGATGATACCTTTACAAAAAGGAAAACCACACAGATTCTTGCTATGGTCGGAGAGTTCTTTCATCCCTAAGAGGTGAAGAATGTCAGGAAAAACTCAGACTCACCAGGGCTTGCAGTTTAGGACAGTGGACAGAGAGCTGGATGAGTGTGCTGTCGGTGATCTGGAGGGAAACAAGCTGTGTCAATGTGGCTTCCACACCAGAACTTAATACCTAAGTTTGGTTTCTCCTGAACATAAGAATCAAAAGGTGTAAAACAATTAAAAACTCATCTCAAACACATTCAGGCTGGGAGCCCCTCTCTTCACCAACAACCTCAAATCTTGTAGACACAAAGCTGTTCTTGGTCTCTCCTCTGTGCCTCAAGGGGGTCCAGGGATAGGGGACAAAGAAGGAGTAGGTAAAGAGGGTCCCCAGGATTCTCCTCTGTAGTCACCTCAACACTGGACATGCAAACTTATTTCTCCCTTCAGTTCTGTGGAAGTTTTTTTTTTTTTTTTAATGTTTGGCAAAAACTGGAGCTACCCTGAACTTCTCAGCTACAGCTCTGATGGCTGAGAAGAGCCCAAACTTCATGCATCCCACTGCCCTAGCCCTTATGGGGGTCCCAATTCCTGACATGCTGGGGTGAGAAGGGTCCAGACAATAGCCAGCTGGGGTCTCTGGCTATGCCTGGTTGTCTCTTAGGTCTGAGGGGCAGCCCTGCAGGACTTGTCAGGAGTCTACTTACCAGGATGCATTCTTCAAGATCCATCTTCTCCAGGTCATGGCAATTCTGGAAAAGTCCATAAGATACCACCCCCCCACCACCACCATGTGGTCAGTGGTTAGGGCAACATGGGTGGCTTGCTGTATCCCTCTGAGTACTGGCCCAGTATCCTTGTTCTCTTCCCTTTAGGAGTATGTCCTGTTCCTAAAGTGACCCAGTGAGCCAGCACTTCTGAGCAGGTGCTTTTTGAATCACATTCCCTTTGGCAATGGGAATGTGGCCACCCTGGGCTACAATCCTTCTCTCACCTGGAAAGGTAGTGGCCTCCACCTTCCCAGTGGCTATGGATATCATCCTGTAAATTTTAGCCATAGAATAGGCTTGGAAAAGCATGGGGGTGGGGTGCTCAGGCACAGTTTGGACAGGTGAGTGTTAGGGTAGAGGAAAAGTATCACCATCCCCAGAAGGTCATGGGTTCCCAGCTGCAGACAAGAGGAACCCCCATGATAGTCAGCATCTGCAGGGTGATGTGGAAGAAGGAGCAGAGGCAGACAACAGCTCAACTGGGGAAGCTACTGAGAGACTGAGTCAGGGTTTGAATGAGGAAGGGCATGTCCTGCCAGGGAGGAAATTCCTCTTGTGGTCCCGCCTGACCAAATGAGAGTGAGATTTAGACCTGCTCCAGAAACCCCTACAGGACCACCTTAGCATTCTGGGGAAAATGGGAAACGTATCCTGAGGACCCTAGTCTACTTGGTACCTGTCCTTTCTAAAGGTACATAATTTTGCACACCCTAAAACCACAGCAAGTTATTTTGAAATGAGAGGTAAATTATAGTTTGGTTTTGTTTTTTGAAACCTCTGGCTTACCCGAGCTAAAAGTGTAAAGCCTGCATCAGTCAAATGGGAACATCGGGCAGCCTCCAAAATCCTGGGATACAGAGTGCGTGGGAGGAAAAGGCAGTGACTGGTTAACAACAGAAATACACACTTTATGAAGCACACTCTTGAGGTTATTCTGCCTTCTGACACACCTCTGCTTCTGGAATAGTCCTGAGGACAGTAAATGCAAATGCTGTCCCACAGGATAGATGATGGGAAGAAGGCTTAGGGGAAAGTGTGGCCTGCCCTAAGTCCCACAGTTCCAGCCCAAATTCAGGGAGAAAACCCAGGAATCTTCCCACAATTCCAGGACATTGCTGCTGTTGCTGCTATTTTCAAATATTATTCCAATATTTGTTGACTCTTAAACACAATTAAAATGAGCTTTTACTCAACAAAATGATCTTTATATATATTGTATTTAAATGAAATTCCCAGTTACCCTAAAAGGAATTTTAAAAATTTGTAGCCAGTGAAAAACGTGAGTTAATTCTCAATGCCCATGCTTAGTAGGGATGGAGAAATAACATTTTAAAGTTAAATACTCCCCTGTAGCAGTAATTTTGACCACCTTTCTGACCAGTTTTGATCACCCACATTCCTTCTACTACTCAGAAATATCAAAATAGTCTAGAATCATCCCCAATGAAACAGTAAGAAAAATGGGCAAAGGACAGCAATAGATAATCGGTAAAAGATGTGAAACTGGTGTAAGCATGAGAAACTGATCAGTTCCACTGAGAAGTAAACAACAAAATAAGTTTCTTTCTTCTGTCTTTTGTACAAGGGCTAAGATTGCTGGTTCTGAACAACGATTCAAGTTCAAACTCTAGTTTTACTTCCTTCTCATCATATGACCCAGGATAGATTATGTGATTTTCTTTGACTCCCAGTTTCTCATCTGAAAAACAAGTGAGAATGATAGTGCATATCTCCTAGAGAAGTGGAGAGGACTAAATGAGATAATGCTTATAAAATTGCCCAACACAGAGCCTGGAACACAAATGAGTTCAACTGGTGTGAACTATGATTAGTACTTTGTTGCCATAGTTAAAGTTTTACTATTCATAATATTATTGGAGAAAATAAATCTTTATTTGTTAAAACAAAACTTTCTTCTTCTAGGAAAGGTGATAAATAAGGTGACTGTGATCCCCCTCCCCATCTTCTGTCCATTTAGCAACTGGTTTAGGGGAGAATCTGGTAACACTGGGATGTGAGGCTGTCATTCTGACCCTATCAGATCACTCTGATGTCAAAGCTATAACAGGATGAGGCAAATCAGGTGGGCACATGTGTCAAGTCCACCAAGAAATTATAGTTCAGGTTCCCTGGTGGTGTACAGTTCATCCCATCCACTCCTCCCATACATCCCTAAATAAACCAGATTACGTATTGTTCTACCCCAACCCATCTGATAAAAGCCAACAATAACCCAACCACTGCCACCACCTCTATCATTACCTATCCACCTGCTGGTAAGGCTTTCCCTTCCTGCAGGAAGCCCTCCTGGTCAGTCCAGCAAGCTCTGAGCTACAAAGCAAAAGAATGGTGCACTTACTGAAGTCTTGGGCAGTTCAAAGCCAGGGCCGTGAGAGAGGCGTCTGTGAGGTTGCTGCAGCCAGAAAGGCACAGAGCCTGTAGCCGATGGCAGCCCCTGCATATCTGCACGACACCTTCATCTGTAATGCGCTGGGGAAGTCCAAACAGGAAGGAACATCAGAAGGCACCAACAATATTGAAAAATAGGATCTACTGCTGGTCAATTAGTTGGGCTGCCAAATACCAGCATTTTATCCTAATAATTTAATAAAACAAGATGAAGTACAGGGTTGACATGTATTTGTTATCTCTGTACAGTTTTAAAATATTCTAGTACTGACAGAGAATAAAATTTTTTATAAATACAAATTTATTTTAAGATTTTATTTATTTATTTGACAGAGACCACAAGTATACGGAGAGGCAGGCAGAGAGAGAGAGAGAGAGAGAGGGAAGCAGGCTCCCTGCTGAGCAGAGAGCCCGATGCGGGACTCGATCCCAGGACCCCGAGATCGTGACCTGAGCTGAAGGCAGCGGCTTAACCCACTGAGCCACCCAGGCACCCGAGAATAAAATTAAAAAAAAAAAAAAAAGATTTTATTTATTTATTTGACACAGAGAGAGAGAGAGATCACAAGCAGGCAGACAGGCAGGCAGAGGTTGGGGGGAAGCAGGCTCCCTGATGAGCAGAGAGCCTGATGCGGGGCTCGATCCCAAGACCATGAGATCATGACCTGAGCCGAAGGCAGAGCAGCAGGCAAAGAAAGAGGGGGAAGCAGGCTCCCCACTGAGCAGAGAGCCTGATGTGGGGCTCAATCCCAGGGCCCTGAGATCATGACCTGAGCTGAAGGCAGAGGCTTAACCCACTGAGCCACCCAGGTGCCCACAGAATGAAATTTTTTTAAAAGATTTAGAGAGAGAGAGAGCGAGTGCACAAACAGGGGGAAGTGCAGAGAAGAGAGAGAGGGAAAGACTCCTCAAGCAGACTCCCTGTTGAGCACAGAGCCTGACACAGGGCTCTATCCCAGGACCCAGGGATCATGACCTGAGCTGAAATTGAGTCAGATGCTCAACTGACTGAGCCACCCAGGTATCCCGCCAAGAGTGAATTTTAAAAAAAATTTCATCCCCCTCCCCAGAGTTCATTTGATTTTTTTTTTTGAGGAAAAATTCACAAACTTAAAAATCTTAAAAATCAGATTAAATAAAGAGCTCATAAGATTTGCCTGGTTAAGGGCACCTGGGTGGCTCAGTGGGTTAAAGCCTCTGCCTTCGGCTCAGGTCATGATCCCAGGGTCCTGGGATCAAGCCCTGCATTGGGCTCTCTGCTCTGTGAGGAGCCTGCTTCCTCTTCTCTCTCTGCCTGCCTCTCTGTCTACTTGTGATATCTCCCTGTCAAATAAATAAATAAAATCTTAAAAAAAAAAAAAAGACTTGCCTGGTTAAGTGACATCATAATTTTTGGTTGAATTTCTACAGATTAATGCTTTAAATATCTGCTATATAAATCATATACATACATATATATGTTATATATATATGTATTTTTAAAATATTTTATTTATCTATTTTACAGAGAGAGAGAGAGAGAGAACACAAGCAGGCAGAGGGGCAGACAGAGGGAGAGGGAGAAGCAGACTCCCTGCTGAGCAAGGAGCCCAATGCAGGACTCAATCCTAGAACCCTGGGAACATGACCTGACCCAAAGGCAGCCACTTAACTGATTAAACCACCCAGGGGTCCCATATATGTATATATTTATAATATTTCCTCAAATGTTTTAGAAAATAGCAAATAAAATATATCACTAAATTATTGTTAAATGACTTGCATTTTTTTATAAAGATTTATTTATCCATTTTAAAGATGGACAGAGAGAGAGAGTGCTGGGAGGGAAGAGGAGGGAGAGAAGCCTCAAGCAGACCGGCAGAGGGCCCAGTCCCACAACCCATGAGATCATGACCCATGACATCATGTCCTGAGCTGAGACCAAGAGTCAGATGCTCAACAGACTGAGCCACCCAGACGCCCCTGGCTTGCACATTTATATTCTACTTTAAGTCGTCTGTGAGTGCTCTCACTACAAGATCCTAATACTGAGCAGTACCGTAAGTCATCTGTCCACATGACAGTTTCTGTTCTATCTTCCACCATCAAGGATTCTAAAGACATGACTCATTCACTGAATACCAACTGCAAAGATTTCTCTTAACATTTCTCAAAATTTATGTTCCCCTTGGGAAGCCCAGGAGCATGTAGCAAGCATTCTCTTCAAGGATCAATACTGACAATGGCAGTGAGGACGGAATAATCGTTTTTCACATGTTAATGTCACGATGAAAATTACACCTTGCTCTTGAATACATCCTTCATGTTTCAAAGCATTTTCACATCTCTCATTTCATTTTGTCCACTATCATTATCCCCAGCTTCTAAGTTAAGAAAAAATAAAAGACACTGAGACCTTATATGAATTTGTTCAGCTTAGTGACTAGTTCATAGCATTTCTATCATAAAATAAACCAAGACGTCAATTTATGTTATTTTTAGGGGGAAATATAAGTGGCTTTGTATGGGCCACCTTGTTTAGACTGTTATTCTTTCATCTTGTGGCAAACTGACAGATCGTATGAGGACAAAGAATAAGAAAACAGGGTGTGACGACCATCCCTCCTGCCTGGGGGCTTCAAAGTGGGGCCCACAGGAGACTCAAGGAACGTGGCACAGGAGGACACTCCCAGGAAAAGCGTGTTACTTACTGAGCAGGACTGTAAGTTGAGGCTCACAAGCTCATGGCAGTAATTCTGAATGTGTTTCAGAGCTTCATCTTCTAACTGAGTGGACAGAGAGAACAAAAGGGGGATGGAACCAGGTGAGGGAATAGTGGCGAACCAAGAAAAATGCAACAGCAAGTTCTCTAATGAAGTGCCCACACCTCATGTTAGAGAAACAAACCTCAACCAAGCCCTCGGTACCTGTGTGCAGCCCCTCAGGAGCAGGGCTTTCAGGCCTCGGCAACCTCGCACCAGTGCCTCAATGCCATCCTTCGTGATCTGGTCACACCAAGAGAGGTTCAGGTACTCCAGGTTTCGGCAGCCCTCACTGAGAGAACAAGAAACGGTCACACATGTGCAATCTATCCTACAGATAGTTCATTACCAAGTCTGAGTTTAGTAACTCACAAACAATTAAGGGGAGAGAAGACCTCTTTGTTGTTCCAGTGGGATCATTAGAAAGTTTTAGGCACACCAGGATGCTCTTAGGTTTAGGTGTTTCTTCTAACAACAGGTACTCTTACCTGATCCCCTTTAAGGAGCTGTTTGTAATGGACACACAGGAGGTCAGATCCAGATGTTTTAGCTTGGAACAGAATCTGCTAAGGCTATAACATGTGCTGGAAAAAAGCAGACACACTAAAGATATTTTCAACCATGTTTCTCTCCCCTCACTCTCCTGATGGTCAATTTGTCACCAAACTCATTCTCATTCCTTACCTGTCAGTGATTTTGGTGCACCCATTGAGGTTTAAATGTTCAATGTTTCTGCAGTTCTGTGCAAAGGTCCTAAAAAGAGAAAACATTTTAAAGCTCCCTGGTCAGCCACTAGAGGGCATGTGTCACCGTTCACATTTAACACAGTGCTCCTCAAACTTTTACATTTTAGTTTACTGTGGAAAGAACACTTAACATGAGATTTACTCTCGACAAATTTCAAGTGTACAATAAGTTATTGTTAACCATAGGTGCTGGTGCTCCTCAAACTTTAATATGCACATGAAACAGCTGGAGTTCTTGTCTAGTGCAGATTTTTTTTTTTAAGATTTTATTTATTTTTATTTGACAGAGATCACAAGTAGGCAGAGAGGCAGGCAGAGAGAGAGAGAGGAGGAAGCAGGCTCCCTGCAGAGCAGAGAGCCTGATGCGGGGCTTGATCCCAGGACCTTGGGATCATGACCCGAGCCGAAGGCAGAGGCTTTAACCCACTGAGCCACCCAGGTGCCCCCACAGTGCAGATTCTTTTTTTTTTAAGATTTCATTTATTTGACAGAGATCACAAGTAGGCAGGGGCGGGGAGTAGGCTCCCTGCTGAGCAGAGAGCCCGACATGGGGCTTGATCCCAGAACCCTGAGATCATGACCCAAGCCAAAGGCAGAGGCTCTAACCCACTGAGCCACCCAGGCGTCCCCACAGTGCAGATTCTAATGGTACAGCTTGACAAACTGTTTGATGGTCTGCATTTCTAAAAAATTCACAAGTGATGCCACTGCTGCTACCTGGGAACTACACTTTGAGAGACAAAGCCCAAGACCAACTACGTATCAGTCATAATGTTCCTTCAACCCACACCCTGGTGAACATCTTAGAAAGGAGGCCTGGCTCCTTGTTCCTTCCTCTCTATAGAAAAATCAGTTGGAAGCAAGGGGATTGGATCTTTCTTGTATTGTGCCATGATGTCAGTTGGTTGTTCAAGAGCCTTTCTGAAGAAACTATCTTTGGCCACTGATAGGATCAGTAGTTGATCAGTATGAAGAACCATCCACTTCCTGGTGAGGATATTGAGTCATGAAGAGAAACTTCCTCAATAATTTGTGGGGGTGACAAAAGGGCCAAAAGCGGAAAATTAAACATCCCTTAGCACTTATTCCTTAAAATATTCAGCAAGGACTGACTTTTACTGAAATACAGCTTCAACGTATTTTTAGTGTTGAACCCTGATTCTTCCATGCAGTCTCCAAAACCTGGCCTCAAACTGTGTCACTCTTATCTGCTCCTTCTACCCTGGTATGGTGCTATGGAACTGACCTGGAGGCTGGTGGAATCCTGAGTTGAAGATATGGAGCCAAAATCTGACCAAGGTCATTAGAGTTATCAGAGAAGAGTACTGGAGCACAGAGAACTTCAGAGGGTTCCTCTCAAGAATTCAGTAGAGTACTAATCAGGGCATGCATATAGGGAAACTACCCAAAGCCAGGGAAAGAATCATCAAAAAGCATTAGAAGGAACAACAGCCAGAGCTCACCCATAGCCAGGAAAGTGCCCATTCCCATAAATCAACAGTGAAAAAGTCTCAATTTGTGGGATACTGCGTAGAGCACTAACAAGTACCTTGCATCAGGTGTACAGTTAGTGCTCAACTAAACATGGCTTTGGTCCAACTTAACAAATTTAAAAAAGAAAAAGATTTGAAAGGAACTAAGTCCAAATAACTCAACTGTGTCCAGAATAAAACTCAATAATATCTATAGGAATAAAAAATGTTTTGCACCCAAAATAAAATTCAGAATGTCTGGCATTGAACAAAAAATTGGCATGCATTCAAAGAAGGAAAATATATCCATAATGAGGAGAAAAATCAACCAAAGTGGGGCGCCTGGATGGCTCAGTTGGTTGGGTGTCTGCCTTCAGCTCAGATCATGATCCCTGGGTCCTGGGATCGAGCCCCTCATCAGGCTCCCTGCTCGGCACAGAGCCTGCTTCTCCCTCTCCCTTTGCCTGCTGCTCCTCCTGCTTCTGCTCTCTTTCTTTCTCTGTGTGTCAAATAAGTAAGTAAAACCTTAAAAAAAATCAACCAAAGCTGACCCAAAACTGACACAAATATTAGAAATAGTAGACAAAGACATTAAAAGTTACTATAACTGTGTTCTGTAGAATATAGTTCTATGAAGTTACATAAAGATTAAACATGTTATGATTATTAAATGTGGAAGATAAAAGAACAGCATAAATGAGCTGTGGGACAGCTTCAAACAATCTACTATACATGTGACTGGGAGTCCTCAAGGAACAGGAGTTTGGGCAGGGGTGGGATCAGGTAGAATATCTGAAGTAATGGCCAAAATTTTTCCAAAGTTTCTGAAAACTATAAACCTGCAAATCCAAGACAGTCAAAGAATTCCAAGTACAAGAAATATGAAGAAGGCATATCATAACTGAATTGGTCAAAACCAGTGACAGAAAAATCTTAAAAGCAGCCAGAGAAAAAGATACATTATGTACAGAGAAAGAAGAATAAGGGTGACAGATTTCTCATTGGTTTAAAAAAAAAAAAAAAAGGCAACAACAGGAAAACCAAGGAGACGCATCTTTAAAATACTGAAAAAACTGTCAACAGAATTCTATACTAAGCAAAAATATTTTTCAAAAATTTTTTTTGAAAGATTTTATTTATTTATTTGACAGAGACACAGTGAGAGAGGGAGAAGAAGGCTTCCCACTGAGCAGGGAGCCTGATGCAGGGCTCGATCCCAGGGCCCTGGGATCAGGACCTGAGCTGAAGGCAGACACTTAATGACTGAGCCACTCAAGTGACCCTCAAATATTTTTGAAATAAATATGAAGGACTAATAATGTTTTTTTTCCCCAGATACAGAAGGGTTGAAAGAATTAATCACATCTGCAGTACAAGAAATATTAAGGAACATTCTATAGGTAGAAAAAAGAGTGATACTACACAAAGGAATCAAGAATACTGGAAATAGTAACCACTTGGGTATATAAATCACTTTTCTAGTTATTTAAATCTCTTTTAAAATAATCAACTATTAAAAAATACTAACAATCTGGGGCGCCTGGGTGGCTAAGTGGGTTAAGCCTCTGCCTTCAGCTCAGGTCATGATCCCAGGGTCCTGGGACTGAGCCCCGCATCGGGCTCTCTGCTCAGCAGGGAGCCTGCTTCCCCTGCCTCTCTGCCTACTTGTGATTTCTCTCTCTCAAATAAATAAATAAAATCTTAAAAAAAATACTAACAATCTAGTGTGGAGTAGTTTGTATTATATATAGAATTAAAATGTGTAATAGTAACAGCATAAAGGTTGAGTGAGGAAAAACGGAAGTGATCTGTAATACAATTTGAAGGTAGACTATAACAAGTTAAAGATGTACATTACAAAAACTCTAGAGCAACCATTAAAATTACAAAATAATAACTTATAACTCTAATCAAACAAACGACATAAAATGGAATCCTAAAAAAATTCTCAACCTAAAAGAAGGCAGAAAAAGAGGAAAGGGAAAGAAAATATGTATGGGACAAACAGAAAACATCAAGAGAGTAAATTTAAAAATAACCATAACAGATCAATTATCACATTAAATGTAAATGATCTAAATACAAAATTAAAAAGCATAAATTGTAATAATGGATCAAAAAAGCAACATCCAACCATATATTGCCTACAAGAAAACAACTTTAAATATAAAGACACAAATTGGTGAAAAGTAAAAGAATGGAAAATTGTATGCCAAAAAAAGAAAGCTGGAGTATCTATATAATATCAGACAAAGTAGACCTCACAGCAAAGAATATTACCAGAGATAAAAGAAGGCCATGTGATAATGAAAAACTGGTCAATTCATCATAAAGGTGCAGCAACCGTAGGTTTATATAGGTTTATTAGGTTTATATACCTAATAACAGAGCTTCAAAATACATGAAGATATAACCTGAGGAGAAACAAATCTGAAATTACAGGCAGAGATTTCAATATAACTCTGTCAATATTTGATCAAATAAGAAGTCAGAAAATCTGCAAAGATATAAAAGACTTTATCAACACTCTTATTCAACTTGATCTAATTGATATTTATAGAACGCTTCACCCAACAACAGCAGAGTACATATTCTTTTCAAGTGGATATGAACATTTACCATGACAGACCATATTCTTGGCTACAAAACAAGTTTCAATAAAATTAAAAGGACTCAAGTCATATAAAGTATATTCACTGATCACAATGGAATTAAATTAGTAATGAATAACAAAAAAAAATCTGGAAAATGCCCAAATATTTAGAAGCAAAATAACACGCTTCTAAATAACCCCTGGGTCAAGGAAGAAATCAAAAGGGAATCAAAGGGAAAGAGTGTATATTTTTAATGGAATGAAAATGAAACACATAATTAGAATTTGTGAAATACTACTAAATCAATACTTCAGGAGAAAATCTTCATGTCCCTGGGTTAGGCAAAGATCTTATATATCACCAAAAGTATCATTCACCAAAAGCATGATTCATTCAAAAAAACCGGTAAGTTGAACTTCATGAAAATCTTCTCTTCAGAAGACCCTCATGAGAATAAACAGATAAGCCACAGACCAGGAGAAAACATTTAAAAAACGCAAATCTGATTAAGGACTTGTATGCAGTATATAACTCAAAATTCAGTGGTAAGACAAAAAACAATCTAATTAAAAAAAAAAAGTCAAAACCCCCACATTTGAACAGATATTTCAGCAAAGAAAATATGCAGATAGCAAAAGTACACAAAAAGATGCTCAAAAGCACTAATTGTTAGAAATACAAATTAAAACCAAAATCAGATGCTACTACATATATCTATTAGAAACACTAAAATTAAAGAGAATGACCTACCAAGTGTTGACAAGGATATGGAGGAGCTGGAAGTACCATACACTTCTAGTGGGAATATAAAATGGTATAATCCTTTTGGGAAATAGTTTGAAAGTTTTAAAAAGTTAAACACACACCTACCAAACGATCTAACCATTCCACTCCTAGGTATTTTCTCAAGAGAAATGAAAACATATGACACACAAAACCTTGTATACAAATATTCATAGCAGCTTTATATGTAATGGCTGCAAATGATAAATGAATAAATGGTAGTATACCATACAATGGACTACTATTCAGCAATAAAAAAAGAATGAACTATTGATACACAAACAACATGGATGGATCTCAAAACAATTATGTTGAGTGAAAGAGGCCAGGAAAAAAGGAGTACACACTGTATAATTACATAAAAATTTTTAAAAATTTAAACTAACCTATAGTGACAGAAAGCAGATCAGTGGTTGCCTCACAATGGGGGAGAGACAGGGAAGGAGGAAGGGAGGGGTTATAAAGGCACATGAAGAAACTTTCACATGAATATGTTCATTATCTTGATTATAATGTTGGTTTTATGGGTATATACATATACAAAAATTATCGAATTGTATACTTTAAATATATACAGTTTATTGTATCTCAATTATATATCAATAAAACCAGGCTTCGTATATAGGGCTTCATATATAATGATGCAGCAAGAGAATATAATATAAGAATATACATGTGAGATCCGTTAGTATTGCGATTTTAGTCTATTTTGATTATTGCTGTATCTCCATTCCCTAGGGATCAGTGCCTGGTGGAGTAGGGCTCAATAAACATTTCCAAATGAATATCTTCCCTCCATCCAAACAATAACAATACATATGTGGGGCAGAGTAGAGGCCAAAACTGGCCTTAGGTAATTACAATAAAAAACTGGAGGCATAACAAAATTCCGAGTCATATTCTGGAATTATACTTATTATTTCTCACAGTAATCTGGTTTCACATATTAAAAATGTATAAGATAACAGGGTGACTGGGTGGCTCAGTAGGTTAAGTGTCTGACTCTTGATTTTTGCTCAGGTAATGATCTCAGGGTTGTGAGACTGAGCCCTGAATTGGGCTCTGCACTGTTTAAGATTCTCTCTCTCCCTCTCCCTCTGCCCCTTCACTGCTCTCTCGCATGCACACATTCTCTAAAAAAAAAAAAAAAAAAAAAAAAAAAAAAAGTACAAGATACTAATATAGATTTCTACTATAAAAATTACGGTAAACCACTAACATTCTTAGCCTCTCAGGATAGTTTTGCTACTATATATGGCTTTATTCCAGTTGCCAAGATAAGAATATATGTCCTTTTTAAAAAATTAAATTAGCCCACATAAAGAAGATGCAGTTTATATATATAATGCAATATTATTCAATCATCAGAAAGGATGAATACCTACCGTTTACATCAACATGGATGGAACCAGAGGTATTATGCAAAGTGAAATGAAAATATATATATTTTTTATATTCCTCATCGACAATCCACACCTTCATATTTATTTTAGTTTAATGGAACCACTATTAAACTTATGTTCTCTTTTATAAATTATCTAAGGTCCTTAAGCTTTGTATTAAAATAGAATCAATCCATTCCATCAGTTTACAAAGCTTCTGAAGTACCAGAAAATTTGGTCTGGTGATCTGAATTTCTTGACTTAAAAAAAATACTTTGTTCCGTAACATTTACAGGGAGTGTTTTGATCCTTAAAATAGGTTATGAATCAATTTTTCTAACAATGGTACAGATGTTTCAATTACAAATTCCACTATCTATAATCACTAAGTGCTGCACACTCCTACTGGCAGTTGCGATTGATATACATGGTGGTGATTCTTAGTCTGCAAGAGACAAAGTATTCTAAGATTCTAGGGGGAAGTGTGTGTTCTAGTTTAGCCAACTTCAAACAATAGCAGAGACCACAAAGATAAGAACATAAAGGTTGGGTTGTTGTTTTTTTTTAAAGATTTTATTTATTTATTTGACAGATAGAGATCACAGGTAGGCAGCGAGGCAGGCAGAGAGAGAGAGAGGAGGAAGCAGGTTCCCCGCTGAGCAGAGAGCCCGATGTGGGGCTCGATCCCAGGACCCTGGGATCATGACCTGAGCCGAAGGCAGAGGCTTTAACCCACTGAGCCACCCAGGCGCCCCAGGGTTGGGTTTTTTAAATTAACATATAATGCATTATTTGCTTCAGGGGTACAGGTCTGTGATTCATAAGTCTTACACAATTCACAGCGCTCACCATATCACATACCCTCCCCAATGTCTATCACCCAGCCACCCCATCCCTCCCATCCTCTTCTATTTCAGCCACTCTCAGTTTGTTTCCGGAGACTAAGAGCCTCTTATGGTTTGTCTCCCTCTCTGCTTTTATTTTGTTTTGTATTTCCCTACCTTCCCCTATGATACTCTGTCTTGTTTCTCAAATTCTTCCTATCAGTGAGATCATATGATAATTGTCCTTCTCTGACTGACTGACTTAGCCTAATAGCCTCTATTTCCATCCATGTCATTGCAAATGGCAAGATTTCTGTTTTTGTTTTTTTTGATGGCTGCATAATATTCCATTGTGTATATATACCACATCTTCATTATCCATTCATCTGTTGAAGGACCTCTAGGCTCTTCTCACAGTTTGGCTATGGTGAACATTGCTGCTATAAACATTCGGGTTCATGTGCCCCTTCAGATCACTACATTTGTATCACTGGGGTAAATACCCAGTTTGCAATTGCTGGGTCATAGGGTAGCTCTATTTTCAACTTTTTGAGGAACCTCCATGCTGTTTTCCAGAGTGGCTGCACCAGCTTGATTTCCCACCAACACTGGAGGAGGGTTCCCCTTTCTCTGCATCCTTGCCAACATCTGTCAATTCCTGACTTGTTAACTTTAGCCATTATGACTGGTGTGAAGTGGTATCTCATTGAGGTTTTGATTTGTATTTCCCTGATGCTGAGTGATGTGGAGCACTTTTTCATGTGTTTGTTGGTCATTTGGATGTCATCTTTGCAGAAATGTCTGTTCATGTCTTCTGCCCATTTTTTGACTAGATTATTTGTTCCTTGGATGTTGAGTTTGGTAAGTTTTTTTTATAGACTTTGGATACTAGCCCTTTATATGATAATGGCATTTGCAAATATCTTCTCCCTTTCTGTTGGTTGTCTTTTGGTTTTGTTGACTGTTTCCTTTGCTGTGCAAAAGCTTTTGATCTTGATGAAGTCCCAATAGTACATTTTTCCTGTTGCTTATCTTTGATGTTATTTCTAGGAAGAAGTTGCTGTGCCTGCGGTCGAAGAGGTTGCTGCCTGTGTTCTTCCCAAGGAATTGGATGGATTCCTGTCTCACACTTAGGTCTTTCATCCATTTTGAGTCTATTTTTGTGTGTGGTGTAAGGAAATTGTCCAGTTTCATTCTACTGCATGTGGCTGTCCAATTTTCCCAACACCATTTGTTGAAGAGACTGTCTTTTTTTCGACTGGACATTTGTTCCTGCTTTGTAAAAGATTAGTTGACCATAGAGTTGAGGGTCCATTTCTGGGCTCTCTACTCTGTTCCACTGATCTACATGTCTGTTATTGTGCCAGTACCATACTGTCTTGATGATGACAGCTTTGTAATAGAGCTTGAAGTCTGGAATTGTGATGCCACCAGCTTTGGTTTTCTTTTTCAACGTTCCTCTGGCTATTCGGGGTCTTTTCTGGTTCCATATAAATTTTAGGATTATTTGTTCCATTTCTAGTGAAAAAAGTTGGTGGTATTTTGATAGGGATTGCATTAAATGTGCAGATTGCTTTAGGTAGCATAGACATTTTCACAATATTTGTTCTTCCAATTCATGAGAATGGAATGTTTTTCCATTTCTTTGTGTCTTCCTCAATTTCCTTTTTTTTTTTTTGAATGGCTAACATTATTTTTTATTAAACTATAATGTATTATTTGCCCCAGGGGTCAAGATCTGTGAATCATCAGGCTTACACACTTCATAGCACTCACCATAGAAAATACCCCCCCAATGTCCATAACCCAACCACCTTCTCCATACCTCCCTCCCCCCAGCAACCCTCAGTTTGTTTTGTGAGATTAAGAATCTCTTATGGTTTGTCTCCCTCCCAATCCCATCTTGTTTCATTTTTTCCTTCCCTAACCCCTGAATTCCCCACTTTGCCTCTCAAATTCCTCATATCAGGGAGAGCAGATGATAATTGTCTTTCTCTGATTGACTTATTTCACTCAGTTCCATCCATGTCATTGCAAATGGCAAGATTTCCTTTCTTTTGATGGTTGCATAGTATTCCATCGTACATATATATAGACCACCTCTTCTTTATCCATTCATTGGTTGATGGACATCTAACTTTTTTCCATAGTTTGGCTATTGTGGACATTGCTGCTATAAACATTTGCGTGTACGTGCCCCTTTGGATCACTACATTTGTATCTTTAGGGTACATACCCAGTAGTGCAACTGCTGGGTTGTAGGGTAGCTCTATTTTCAACTTTTTTTTTTTTAAGATTTTACTTATTTATTCGACAGACAGAGATCACAAGTAGGCAGAGAAGCAGGCAGAGAGAGAAGAGGAAGCAGGCTCCCTGCTGAGCAGAGAGCCCGATGTGGGGCTCGATCCCAGGACCCTGGGATCATGACCTGAGCCAAAAGCAGAGGTTTTAACCCACTGAGCCACCCAGGCGCCCCTATTTTCAACTTATTGAGGAACCTCCATGCTGTTTTCCAGAGTGGCTGCACCAGCTTGCATTCCCACCAACACTGGAGGACGGTTCCCCTTTCTTCATATCCTCACCAGCATCTGTCAATTCCTGATTTGTTAATTTTAGCCATTCTGACTGGTGTGAGGTGGTATCTCATTGTGGTTTTGATTTGTATTTCCCTGATGGCGAGTGATGTGGAGCACTTTTTCATGTATCTGTTGGCCATCTGGATGTCTTCTTTGCAGAAATGTCTGTTCATGTCCTCTGCCCATTTCTTTCTTTTTTAATGCTTTTTCCCTCTTTCCTATTTTTTTTTTAAATTCTACTATTCCAGAATTCAATATTTATGTACCACACCGAGTGTTCCATGCAATAGGGCCCTCCATAATTATACCCACCACCAGGTTCACCCAACATCCCACCCCCATCCCCTTTAAAACCCTCAGATTGTTTTCCAGAGTCCATAATCTCTCATGGTTCGTCTCTCCCTCCATTTCCCCCAACTCCTTTCTCCTCTCCTTCTCCCCATGTCCTCTGTGTTATTTCTTATGCTCCACAAAAAAGTGAAACCATATGATCATTGACTCTCTCTGCTTGACTTATTTCATTCAGCATAATCTTTTCCAGTCCCATCCATGTTGATACAAAAGTTGGGTATTCATCCTTTCTGATGGAGGCATAATACTCCATTGTATATATGGACCATATCCATTTATCTGTTGAAGGGCATCTTGGTTCTTTCCACAGTTTGGCGACTGTGGCCATTGATGCTATAACACTGGGGTACAGATGGCCCTTCTTTTCACTACATCTGTATCTTTGGGGTAAATACCCAGTAGTGCAATTGCAGGGTCATAGGGAAGCTCTATTTTTCATTTCTTAAGGAATCTCCACAGTTTTCCAAAGTGGCTGTACCAACTTGCATTCCCACCAACAGTAAAAGAGGGTTCCCCTTTCTCCACATCCTCTCCGACACACGTTGTTTTCTGTCTTGTTAATTTTGGCCATTCTAACTGGTGTAAGGTGGTATCTCAATGTGGTTTTGATTTGAATCTCCCTGATGGCTAGTGATGAACATTTTTTCATGTGTCTGTTAGCCATTTGTATGTCTTCATGGGAGAAGT